>NW_022196900.1:76044512-76113419 GCF_008632895.1 Mastomys coucha | reverse complement strand
AGGCAGGAGACTGACTTTCCTTGAAGTTTACGCCTCAAATACCGCTGTCACGCAAAGTGTGCATGGCAGGGTTCTGTGAGGCAACCTGGTCTACCACGTATGTTCCAGACTATGTAAAGCCACACAGTGACTCAAACATAGATAAATAAAAGAATACGTTAATTGAGATGGAAATTAGGAACTCTGAAGTGGGCTCAGTGATGGGAGAGCATACATAGCATGTGTGAGGCTTGAGTTTCATTCCCAGCAGCATAATGATGATGAGTAGGAAGGGAGAAGGGGAAGGGGAAGGAGGAAGAGAAGGAGGAGGAGAAGGAAGAGGAGGAGGAACTAACATGTATTTAGTTTGGGCCTTTCACATGCTGGCTACTATACCAAATACTATAAAGGAATAGAAAAAAAAAATGAATAGAATTCTACCGCAAAGATGACGCTGGGACACTGGAGACGCAGCTCAGCCCCTCCCACTGAACAGATCTGCCTGTGTTCCAGATCCTCCGAGAGATACCAGCATTTGACGTCGTCTACACAGCCATCACCATCTCACATTCCGGGCGTATGATATTTGTGGGCACTTCCGTGGGGACTATTCGTGCCATGAAGTACCCGCTGCCTTTGCAGAAAGAATACAATGAGTACCAGGCTCATGCTGGCCCCGTCACAAAGGTGAGAGGTGCCTCTCCACCAGGTTGCAGCCCAGGCTCTGCCTCACAAGCCTTCCTACCCCAGCAGCGTCTGTGTTGCTTGCTCCTCCTCATTCCTTCTCTCTGTCTACCTGTCTATCACCCAGTCACTGGGCACCTGCTGGCTAGTCATACCCATGATGAAATTACTGGGAATTTACCCTAGGAAGTAACCAGAGTCACACCTAATGTTCATGTGTCACAAAATTACACCTTGGATGGGTGCTGTAGATGTCCTAGCTAAGTCACCATCAGAATTCTTGGCTGCAGTGATGTCTACCTACTAATGACCCTCAGATGCCCACTGCTCCCAGACAAAAGGAAGTCACACCCCTAAGAGGCTAGACCCAGTCTGTCTTAGTTAGGGTTTCCATCACTGCAAAGAGACACCATGACCAAGGCAACTCTTGTAAAGGCAAGCATTGAATGGGAGCTGGCTTACAGGTTCAGAGGTTCAGTCCATCATCATCACTGCGGGAAGTAAGGCAGGCAGACATGGTGCTGGAGAAGCTGCGAGTTCTACATCTTGATCCAAAGGCAGCTAAGAGGAGACTGGATTCCACACTGGGAGGGGTTTATATATATATAAAACCTCAAAGCCTACCACAGTGACACACTTCCTCCAACAAAGCCATACCTCCTAATGGTGCCAGTCCCTATAAGCCAATCATTCAAACACATGAGTCTATGGGGTCCAAACCTTTCCAAACCACCACACAACCTCTCCCTGAGAATATGGGTATAAAGACTACCCCTGGGAATAATAACATAGACACGCTTGTGCAAATAATCCTGCTCCCTCTTCTTGTGATGTCTATGTCTAATAATAGCTAAACAGTTCAAGTCATAATGGAGGGAAGGGGAGAAGTGCTAACTTAAGAAAGCCGCCTATGTCCAGAAGCAGATGGATGGGTAAGGAAACGTGTTTCACGCATACAATGGAGTAATAGTCTTGAAAGGGAAGGGAACTCTGCCCTGTGCTACAACATGGATGGGTTTTAAGAACATTGTACTAAATAAAACTAACCAATCCCAAACAGGCAACACAGTGCCCTCTACCCTCACCAGATGCTTAACAGCAGTGAAAATGGGCTCAAAGGTTAGAGTCCCATTGTGAGACAGACTTTGTGGTCCTTTCTCGGACTTTCTCAGCTTTTATGAACAATGGAGTTTATAAGATATGGTTGACTTCCCAGCCTAGAGCCAGAGTGGACAGGGATCTGGCGTCTGCAGGATCCCCACTACTCGGTGGCGCCTTTTCCAATGTAAATTTATACCTAGGGCATTAGTTCTAGTCCCCAGAGTTTTCTCCACTTCTCAGGCCTTTGGGTCCTTTCTATACCCCACCATTGCCCACTGTCAAAGATTTGAGTGTGTGGAACAGCGGATTAAGATCATGTCCACCTGCGACTCACCCAAACTGACCAATAGAACCTTAATTCATATTTTTAAAAGAAGATCCTTAAGACTAGTCAAAAAATGATAGAACATAGAGTGGTGGTCATCAGAAGAGGAGTTGTCCAATTTGTGCAGTCTTTGTTTTGAAAGAAAAGAAATAAGGATAGACAGAGGTGATGGCCTCAGAACTTCACAGATGTGTCAGTCACAAACTGTATACCAAGAAATGGTCACAACGGTAAATTTACAGCTTGTATTTTGCCGTAACAAGAAGTGATGAAAAGCATTCTCTAGCATGAAAAACAGATGTTAATAAGTCAGAGCCAATGGAAAAGCAAAAGCTTGGGGTGGGGGAGGTGTTCCACAGACCCCTGGAAAACAGACCCTGAGAAAACGTATGTCTCCTTTATTTGAGATGGGATGACATAAAAAAAAAAATTAATTATGTCTTGAATTCTATATTGGCTTACTGTCTTACTTTTCTACTGCTGTGATAAAATACTACAGCCAAAGCAACTTATAAACAGAAGTGTTTAATTTGGCTTATGATTTTAGAGGGTCAGAGTACATGACCACAGCGTGAAGGAACAGCTAAGACTCACACATTGATCCACAACCACAAGGCAGAGAGCAAACACAAACACTGGGAATTAATGAGCCTTCCTCAAAACCAGCTCCCAGTGACCACACCTACTCTAGCAGAGCCACACCTCCTAATCCTCCCCAAACAGTTCCACCAGCTGGAGACCAAGTGTTCAAATCTATGAACCTATGGGTCATTCTCATTCAAAGTATCACACTTACCTGTAGGTCATTGTAGAAAAGGATTTCTCATTATGATGCATTTCTGTAGTGAGCCTGTACATTGGGTTGGAAGTAAAGTGCCACAAGATAGTCTTATCTTCCCTCCAGATCTACTCACTTTGTGGTAAGATGGTTTTTAATTATAGAAGCAGCGTGTATTTATGTTAGAAGTCAGCGCTTCACAGCAGCAACACCATTCAGACAACTGACCCCACCCCCCTCAGATAGATTGTGTCTGAAATAAAGATCAGACTACATGGTCACTCCTCTGTATCCTGCTTTTTAAAAATGTAACACTATCATTAGAATTTTTCTATACGATTGAGCGTCCCTCAAACGGATGCTTCTTAGGGGCTGGAGAGATGGCTCGGCAGCAGAGAGCACGGCTGCTACTTTTGTAGAGTCCAGATAAGCATTGACATAGCTCCCACTCTTGTTGACCTCCAACTTTCCTTGTTGGGTGGCTGTGCCTGAGCCCAGTTAGCCCTCAGTCTTAGAAGTTGACAAGCACAGCAGGAAATTGGGAGTAAAAAAAATTTTAAAAATTTAAAAAAAAAAATGTAGATCAGTCTCCAGGGAGTTGGGAAGCCAGCTCAGCCTTCAGAGACTCTTGTAGGCAGCAGCAGTGCCAGAAACCCAAAGCCCCAGAAAATAAGATCATTAAAATCAAATTCACTGAGGCAATGTAATGATCCACTCTGCTCCGGAACTCAATTAGGGCCTATCTTAGATGATAAGGGACAAATTCCAGGTGGGAAGAGACAAAAGCATCGTGAAGTCACAACAATAGATCCATGGTTACCCATGACTACTTTTATTCCATTAGCATAGTGAGAACCACACTGAAGCAGGGACCTGCATGACATGCAGAGGCAAGACGAAGAAGAACGCAGGCTCAGCTAATTCTCCCCATCTACACATGGTGGTGAAAGACCTCCAGAACTGGGGAGATCCTTACTCAAGTCTTGGGATGACGTGACCACCCAATGACTCATGAGAGACCGAACTTGCTGCAATCACATGAGGTTTATTTGGGATAGACGGGTACCGGGGTCGATCTCGTGACCATGTTGGCCAGAGGAGTTCAACCCCGGGGTTGATCTCGTGACCATGCTGGCCAGTGGAGTTTGACCCTAGGGTTAATCTCGTGACCATGCTGGCCAGAGTTCGACCCCGAACACAAGAAGTGTGGAGTATTTAAAAGGGAAACCCACAAGCTGGGGGCGGGGAGAGGGTTACCAAGGAAACATGACAAAAACAGTGGAAAATTTCAGAGGGACCCAACCCAAGGTATTCAGTTAGGGAGGGGAACATATTCCTTCTAGGAATGTAATCTTTATCTACTGGTCAACGGGGTGGAGAGTCCCATAAACCAGTAGACCTTCATTCCTAGTTCCGCCCTCATTACAGGTCAGCCAGGAGGGGCAGGTATCGGGAACCAGAGCCCTGAGGCTCTGAGTTCCTGGAACTGGCTATTTTATATTTCTGGCTTGTTATATCTCTACTAGTACATTACTTTTCGTTAACATGCTTTTTCCCAAATTTCTAAGTCTCCCAGTCTTTCAGTGGCACCAGGAAATCATCCCTGAATATGTGGTAGATGCCAGAAGAGCTTCACACTTCCATTCTTTGCTTTTGAATGAGCTGGAGATTTTTCTCTCCCCAAGCCCTGACTCCCTCTTCCTCGAAAAGGACATTTGTTGTTGCAGCAGGGTGCTTCTGTCTGAGTCTCCCTGTAGAGAGCACATGCGCCATAGACACAGTGAAGCGTGCAGGATTGCGTGGACAGAGACCTGTCCAGCAGCCAGCTCCGCCCTGGCCATTCACACCCACAGAAAGCTCCTTGCCTCCACAGATACTGCTCACCTTTGATGATCAGTTCCTGCTGTCGGCGGCTGAGGATGGCTGCCTGTTCACCTGGAAGGTCATTGATAAGGATGGCCGGGGAATCAAACGAGAGAGGGAGGTGGGCTTTGCTGAAGAGGTGCTCGTGACTAAGACAGACATGGAAGAGAAGGTAAGAGCTGGGGATAATGAGAAGGAATACAGAATTCCTTAGCAGACTGCATTCAGAGGGCTCAGGATCTAAGGTCCTCTGAAGGTCTGGCTATCCCCGTCCCTGATACAGACTATCTCAGCTCCCTTCACCACTCCATTCATGCCAGCAAGCCGTCCTGCTTGCTGCCACCTGACGGCCTCCACCCTCACACTGCCTGTCTCTCTACCCTGTGATCATCCTGCACACCAGTCCTGTGATCCCACTTTCCTACAGTGTAAGAGCAGGGTTAGGGACTTCAAAGATAAGCACTATACATTCATAAGATTAAATTGGCAAACCAGGGCTAAAGAGATGGCTCAGCTGTTAAAGGCTAGGCTCACAACCAAAAATATAAGCTTGCAAACCACATGCCCAGATCATATCTGTGAAGTGTAGTGATCTCCAGTGCAAGTGAACCTTCATTTTCAAATACATGACTGGGGTGGGATAGGGGAGAAGGAGATGGCTCAGCCAGGCAAGCATGAAGACCTGAGATTGGATCCCCATCACCAGCTAGGCACAAAGGTCTGTGTATGTAACCCCAGCGCTAGGGGTAGAAGAAACCAGAGGACCCTGGAGCTCAACTGGCAAGACAACCTGACTGAGCTGATGAGCGTCAGGCCCAACAAGAGACCTTGTCTCAGAAATCAAACTCTAGAGCAACTAATGAAGACACCCAGCAACAACCTCTGAACTCCCCACTCACACCACACACACACACACACACACACACACACACACACACACACACACACACACGACATCAGCACTCACATTTGTAAGTGTATGCACACATCTGTAATCCCAGCACACAGGTGGCCAAGACAGAGGGACCATGAGTTTGAGGACAGCGTGAACAGTAAGAGCTTGTCTCAGAATAAGAAAGGAAGAAAGGGAGGGAGAAGGAAAGGAGTGTTTGTGATGTGACAGGCACAGTACCAGTGACATAATACCTCTCTCCTTGAAACCTCCGAATGCCTCTGTGGAAAAGATACTGTTGCTCTCCCCCATGGCTCAAGGGTTATTGATCAACCTCAGTCAAAGAGTTTCAGTGCTGGATCCAAGCCCACTGTGCTGGTAAATATTGAACCCATCATTAGATTCCAGATTGAATCTGGAGACGGCTCTTGGTCACTAATCCAAGAGAACCTCTCTCCTGTTCATACAGCAAGTTCAACACAGTAAATATTTTGCTGAAATCTGAGGGCATAGCCTCATGATTGAAGCTGAACGTCTGGCTCTCAGAGAATCCCAGAGCTACACAGTCACTGCCCCTTGGGAAGAGAATCTGAGTAGCTGAGCGAGCCTCCTGCAGTCAGCTAGGCTCCCAGCGTGAGTGTTTGGAAAGGCCAGTGACTGGAGCTATGATCAGGAAGTTCACAGTCATGGAAGGAGAAACAATAAAACTGCCAGAACAGCCATGCAAAGGCACAGCAGGATGGAGGGCCCTGGTGTTCCTTAGACAGCCCTTCCAGAGAGCCCTGGAACTTTCTCTATGAAAGGCAGAGGAGGAGGAGGGAGGACCTAGCCTCCCTGTGGCAAACATGTCTGCTCTCCCCTCTGTTTTCTTCTTCTTCTTCCCAGATGGCAGAGAAGCCAAATAGGAGATGCAAGGATAAGCTGAAGGTCTGACAGTGTCTCCGCTGACTCTGACCCCTCACCCCTCACCCCTGACCCCTGACCACAACAAGGCCTGACAGCACTGCTGCTACCACAGTGGAAATTGTGTGTGTGTGTGTGTGTGTGTGTGTGTGTGTGTGTGGTGTATGTGTGGGGTGTGTGTGTGTGTGTATGTGGTGTGTATATATGTGTGTGTGTATGTGTGTGTGTGTGTGGTGTATGTGTGTGGGGGGGGGTGTGTGGTGTATGTGTGTGTGTGTGTGTGTGGTGTGTGTGGTGTATGTGTGTATGTGTCCCACTTCCTGAGCCTGCCTCCTCTCCCACATCCATCAGGATGATTCTCTGCCAGCCTCTCCCCAGGTCCCTCCCTGCCTCCTCTCCTCCCTTGAGTAACGCTCCACATTCTCCCCAGTTCCAGCTCCCTGTCTTGTTATACTCTGATATTCCAGGGACTTACTCGCTCACTCAGTCATTTGGATATACAAGTCCACATTGCTAGCAACAGAGGCATCTGCTGTGTGCCTTACAGGCCACCAACACTGGAGCTTCAGAGATAAAAGACACAGAAGGTCCCTCCACCTGTAGCCTGGGAGGAAAGCCAGGGAAAAGAAAAACAGGAAAGCAAGCTGCAGTGGTATCACAAGAGAACACTGCCGTGGGAACCCAGGGCAAGGACCCCACCCTAGGCCAGCTTGTACCCAAGAAAGTAAGCCGCGCACAGCACTACCAGAAGGAAAGGCCTCCGGTATCCAGCCAGCAGTGTGTGGAGTAGTCCCCCAGGATGACGGGGCCCAGCAACTGTGAGAAGAAGCTGTTGCAGAGAAGAAAGCTTGGGAGAAGCCAAGACCATGGAGGACTTTTACTTGTTGTCTTAGACTGGAAATGGTTTGGAAGGAGCACAGGCAGACAGACCTTAAGTTAGGAAGTACCATGACAAGATTCTTCCCATGGAAAGATACTCTGCAGCGATGTAGTGATGGAATACAGAAGGCCAATGAACAAGCACCTGAAATGTCCCACAACAAAAAATGGACCACTTGCAACAATAAATATCTCCCTGGTCCAGCACAGGCCGTGGGGCCGCGTATACACCTGCAGAACACCTGGCAGTACCGACTGTGCTGTTGCATCTGTGCGAGGCTCTGCAGACAGCACAGTGAAGCCAGACAGGTGAACTCCAACCCAGAAACAACCAGTCATCTCCACAGAGCCAGTGGGGCCTACATTCTCCAGAATCTCTTTCTGCATTCTCTCCATTCCTCCATGCTCCCCTCCCCCACCTCACCTCTAACCCGCTCTGTGCTGCCATCATCATCCGGAGGTCTGCATCCCACCAAAGCTAGCCTTGGGAGGTTAGAAGAGGCTCTTCAGTGTCGCATCCACACCTCATACTCGACCTGTAACACAGTCAGTGGCTTCCAAGCTTACGCGCTTCTACCTCTGCTTCCAACTGTCACCAAACCACAAGGGGACTCCCAGTGGGTTCCCCCCCCCCCCAGTCCATCCCAGGTGCTGGTAGGAGTACAGAAACAAATGGAACACGTTCCTGTTGTCACGGAGGTATGGGAAACAGAGCAGCAAGGACAAGGTGGGGGTGAGTGCAATGTAATCAAGGTGAGCAGAAGAAATCATCTGAGTCCGTTCCCACGCTTCAGGAAACTAGGGTAACTCATATGACGGGGCTTTCAGAAAACGGTGGTAGTAATTGCCACGGACTGGGGTTTCTTAAGAGGTCCCTTATACCGCGAGACGATGGGTTCTGGCCAAGTATGCACGGAATTTGGCTGTGACAAACAGACTCAACACAAGTAGTGTAGGATCTGAGTGTATTTCTCAAAAATGACACGAGGCTTTCACAATTATTGCAAAAGAAAGATGAAAAATCTGTCAGCTCAGTGGTCAGGGTACCTCTGAGGCCATCTAAAATACACTAGGTCTAAAACAGCAGCCATCTCCTCTGGACTGGTGCAGCACTCCCGGCTCTGAGCACGCTCAGGCTGCATGGGCCCCGGCAGAGGTGGGGGGGGGGGGCTGCAGGTGTGCCTGCCAAGAGGGTAGACACTCCTCGAATGCTTACTCTAGAATGCTGAATGCTGCAGACTGTCTCTCACACACACACTCTGCTCAAGGTCCTGCCCATCCTCAGTAAAACGCCCACTATGCTAATCTTTTGGGCAAGTAATTCCTAGGAGTGGTTCAGCTGCAGTACTTGACTGAGAATGAGGATTCTACTTGACCTTGCCCTGGGATAAGCCTTCCATTCTGTAAGCTTCAATGCCCTACCCACAATGCACATGAATTCACAAGGACATATTTGGGCTACCTCTGAGTTAGGGGTGCCAGGCAACAATGCGGAGACAGGAGACTGACTTTCCTTGAAGTTTTCACCTCAAACTGCTGTCACGCAAAGTCTGCGTGGCAAGTAATGGGAAAGACAAACACTAGACTTTGGAGTCAAGCACAAGTAAAAGTAATAGCAACATGAGATGAGACAGTGACCCACGTCACCAGACACTTAGTTGCAAATACGTGTTTCTTTGGCTGCCTCAGTAGGCTATGCATTCCGTGGGGACAAGTGTCTTCTGTGGATGGTGTGTGGCCCAGTATAGAACTCTGGAGGTGTGAGGCCACGGGTTTGATTCCCAGTACCAAACACAGAAGAAGGAGTTGTCTCTTGAGTCCCTACTATGTTTTAGCTGTGTACCTGCTATGTTGGACAGCAAAAGCAGCAACGGCATCAGCTGTGGGGAGCTTAAATTCTAATGGAAGAAAAAGACAACAGAATAAAAAAGAATGATAAGCAAATCATTTAATAGCTACCAAGTGCTGGTATCTGAAGAAATAATTTTAAAAATAGAGCATAAGATGAGGTTAAAAAGGGCCAGTCAAGAGCTCCATACTAATAATGGAAGGGAAGTAGTAAGATTAAATAGAGGGTCCCAGTAGGCCTCACCAGACAGGTAACATTTATGCCAATTTGAGAGAGAGACATGAGAGCTACTGGCACATAGTAGGGCCATTGAGAACGTATTGGAAAGATAAAGGAAGGAAGATACTTTTTTTAAATTTTATTTATTTACTTTATGTATATGAGTACACTGTAGTTGTGAGCCACCATGTGGTTGTGGGAGTTGAACTCAGCACCTTCAGAAGAGCAGTCAGTGCTCTTAACCTCTGAGCCGTCTCTCCAGCCCCCAGGAAGACACTTTTATGTGACCTCACATCACCTGTACATCTTGTAGGGGAAACGGCAACGAGTTCTAGCTGGTAGTGCATTTGAAGTGACAGAGCAGTGGGTCCCAGGTCAAGATCACAGGCTCATGTATCTCGACTCCCGCTGTGGTGAGTGCTCCTGACTCCACACCCTTCTCCCAAAGGCTCAGATTATGTTGGAGCTGAAGACTCGTGTAGAAGAACTGAAAATGGAGAATGAGTATCAGCTCCGGCTGAAGGACATGAACTACTCGGAGAAGATCAAGGAGCTGACAGACAAGTTCATCCAGGAGATGGAGTCCTTAAAGACGAAGAACCAGGTGTGTTTCAGGAGCCTGCAGGTGCAGCCTCAGCAGCTTCCATGTTGCTGAGCACGGGGCCAGCTGCATGGTCTAAGGGCATCAGTACTGTGGCGTTGTTAAGGCCGGCTGCTGGGGGAGATATGTATGACAGGGGACTAAGCGGGTCAGACAGAATATAAAGCTTCCCATAGTGAAGGTAAAATAGTTACATGGAGAAGTAATGGATGATTATCCCGAAAGTTGCTCCTAATACGCTTTTGTAATTTCCAGATTCTCTCCAATGAGTATTTATTTTTGTTACCAGGAATAACTCACTTCTAAGAGATGAAATAGCAAGAATGCTAGAGAAAGGACTAGCAGGTATTGATTTCTAGGCTGTCCAAAATAAAAACCTGTCTTAGCAGTTAGGCTTGGCCCTGGGATTCATAAGCCCATCTTTATGCTATACAAAACCTGCCTGGCCCGCTCATCCACAACCCCGCTCCCATCTATTGGCTCAGTGGGTGTTTGTACTGGTAACTTATCTTCATGGGTCTGTTTGGTTGAAAAGCTCTTGGCTGTTAAACTTATTCATGAGTATTCACTTACTCATAATTCATTCAGCCAGGCATCGAGTGTTAGCTTGGTGCTGCCTGTAAACTAAACACCAAGCCAGGTCCCAGAGTGGCACCCTCAGCCTACCAGGTGCTGGTTGACTCAGGTCAATACATATGTGCGAGCATCCTGAAGACAGCCATGTCCCAGCAGGCATCCAGCCAGGGCCCTTGTTGGATGTGGTTGCTTGGTTGGTTTGGTTTTGGTTTCGGTTTTAGTTTTTGAGACAGGGTTTCTCTGTGTAGCCCTGACTGGCCTGGAATTCATTGTATAGACCAGGCTGGCCTCGAACTCACAGAGATCCTCCTGCCTTTGACTCCCGAGTGGTGGGATTAAAGGTGTGCACCACCACACTGAGCCATCAGCAGTAGATGATTGGAATGAATCCCTGATTTTTTTTTCTCCTCAAAATCCACTTGATCCATGTACAAACCCAAACGCTTTGCTGACAAATCTATTTTACCATGTGTGCATAAAGAGCTAAAGCATAGAACTTTCAGAGCTAAATACAATGTGGATAAAAGGTAGCCATGTGTTCATGGCTCCACAAAACAGTGTCCACTGCAAAGTAAGGGCTGGAGAAAATTTTATGAATGACGATGTTGCCAGTAAAAGTAGCCCTTGTCCTACTGGTGCCTTGGCAAATGTGTGGAAGTGAGAAACAGTGAATCTCTGTTTCAGGTTTTAAAAACAGAGAAAGAAAAACAGGACATCAGTCATCGAGAGCGCTTAGAAGAGCTCATAGAAAAACAGACTCGAGAGCTGCAAGACCTGGGTAAGTCCACAAGGGGGAGCCACGTAGCTAAGGACAGTTAGCCAGGATTGGCATAGGCAGTTTAGGGATAACTGTCTGAGAGATGCCCCTCCTTTGACCCCACCCTGCAGCCTCAGACACAGCAGAAGTCAGGGAATGTGGCTCTGTTTATGATTACACTATTTTATTAAGTCACCATGGTCCCTCCTGTGTATTTGCCCATTCCTCAAAATACACACATAGCATCTCTTTTTTTTTTTTTTTTTTAAAGATTTTATTTATTTTGTGTATGTGAGTATACCGATGCTGTCTTCAGACACGCTAGATCAGAAGAGGGCATCAGATCCCATCACAGATGCTTGTGAGCCACAATGTGCTTGCTGGGAATTGAACTTAGGACCTTTGGAAGAACAATCAGTGCTCTTAACCACTGAGCCATCCCTCCAGCCCCATGCAACACCTCTTACATCCCAGCAGGAGATTCCAATTTGGAGCCTGTCAGACTGCTGGGTCTCAGTCTCAGCACTTCCTTGTTGTGTCTTCCAGGTTATCCCCTGGACTTACCAGGGCTCAGTTTGATCATCTATAAAATGGGGATATAAAATCTGTATTGCATACTCTGGACATTTTCCTGGCCCTGAACCCTCAATTGCCTCCTACCAGCACCTCCATAAAAGTGATTTCCTCTCAGTCCAGAGTTGGCTGCAGGGAGCTTAGCCACTGGTGAGATATAAGCAGAGGCAGTCATTGGAGCTAGGCAGGCCTTGAACCTTGGCTCTGGGGGCAAGCGCTCCAGCTGGCACGGGAGGCTGCCGCTGCCTGCCCACGTGCCACACAGATGCCCCTGCCTCTCCCCAGAATGTTGCAACAACCAGAAGCTGCTCCTTGAATATGAGAAATACCAGGAGCTGCAGCTCAAGTCCCAGAGGATGCAGGAGGAGTACGAAAAACAACTCCGGGATAACGATGAGACGAAGAGCCAAGCACTGGAGGAGCTGACCGAGTTCTATGAGGCCAAACTCCAGGAGAAAACTGGCCTTCTAGAGGAGGTGATGCCAGGGAGCCACACTCCTCCCTCCTGTCTGTGAGAAAGGGCAACATGGGGGTGGGGTAATTAGAGCTTCTCAATTGGTCAGCCATCTGCCCCCCAGCTACTGTGTGGGAGTCAAGTATGGGCACAGGAGACAAGATTTCTACCCTCAAGGCACTCTCATCTCGGGGAAGAGATAACCAAATAATTTTATAAATATAATTACAGTGAGCCAGGATCTCTCAAGATGTGTCTGGGCCAGGTGGTGGCACACGCCTTTAATCCCAGTACCTGGGAGGCAGAGGCAGGCGGACCTCAGAGTTTGAGATCAGCCTGGTCTACAGAGTTCCTGGACAGCCAGGGCTTCACAGAGAAACCCTGTCCCACAGAAGAAGAGATATAAAAGAGGACATGCAGGGTATGGGGTTGTTGGTAAGACGAAGAGAAGGTGGAAGGGATACCCTGAGGCCTGACCTGGACAGACAGGAGACAGGACAGGGCCTTGGCTTCCATTTCTGCGGTTTGACTCATCCTCTCTTTCATGAGAAAGGCTCCCGTGCGCTCGTGATCCCACACCCTCAGCACCGCAGCCTCACGGCCCCTTCCTTCAGCACACACTTTCTCTCCCTTCCCCAAGGCAGGCACAGGAAGATGTCCGGCAGCAGCTTCGGGAATTCGAGGAAACCAAGAAGCAGATTGAGGAAGATGAGGACAGAGAGATCCAAGACATCAAAACCAAGTATGAAAGAAAGCTTCGGGATGAAAAGGAGTCCAACCTTCGGCTCAAGGGAGAAACGGGAATCATGAGGAAGAAGGTGCGGGCTGCTCCACGGTGACTCAGGGGTGGGCCCTGGAAGCTGGGGGCAGGGGGCAAGTGGACAGACAGCCCTGGGTGGCCACACAGAGGAGGTCCCACCTCCAGGACCCTCAGAAAGGACCACATCTGGTTTCCCCTCCTCTTTGGGGAAACATGAGATTGGAACATGAGGCTGGCTTAGATCTCACTGCGACACTCATTCTGCCCTCAAACTCGTGATCCTCCTGCCTCATCCTCCCAGGTGCTAGGATTACAGGAGTGTACCACCATGCCTCACCCTTGCCTTCCTTCTCATGGGCTTCCTGTGCACAGAAAGACGCTCTGAGCTTTCCTTTGTGGACAAGTAGGATCTGCTGGAAATGGCAATGGTGTGAGGACGGGGTAGGCAGCATCTCACCCTGGAGATTCCCCGGCTCAGGGCGTTCCCACCCAAAGACCTCTCCTCAGAAGAGTGGTGGGAAGTGTAACATGCTCCAACTGCAAGATGAGGCAGCTGTTTAGTTCACTGATTCTGAGAGAGGAAAGACACCATTCAGAGATCCCCATAGAATGGCTTCATTCCCTCTAAAATGGTTAGCCACAGAGAAGCTAAATTCAAAGCACGCCCACTAGGAATCAAAGCTTCCTGTTAGAAATCGCCCTGTTTGGTGACTCCCGGGACGACCAGGCTCTCCCTCCTAGGACATGGAAACAGCGGCTCGTCAGATAGAGTGCACCTCTGTGACCTTAACCAACTCCTGAAGTCAGTATGGTCTTGGAAGAACCCAGGTCCATCTAGAGAGCGAGTCTAAAGCATCCTGGAGACAGACTGCTCTCTCCTGCAGAAAACAGCCTGGTTCCTCACCTGTGGGTCACAACCCCAAAGGGGTCTCATATCAGCTATCCTGCATACCCATATTTACATTACAATTCACAACAATAGCAAAAGCACAGTTATAAAGTAGCAACAAAACAATTTCATGGTTGAGGGTCACCCCAACATGAGGAACCGTATTAAAGAGTCACAGCATTAGGAGGTGAGAACCCGCAACAGACCTGGACATTATTACAGTGGATAATCCATCACTCATTTGACCTGGAAAAACACTGAACTGTTCCAAAGTCTCGAAGAGCCCACTCTCTGGAACAAACAACGTAAGCATGATAGCCTGTCCCTGTAAGCCCAAGTTTAGGAGCTGCAGCAGGAGGATCGTGAGTTCAAGGCCAGTCTAGCTACATAAAAAGAGCGTATCTCCTTACAGTAAGAGGGAAAGTAGTTGTAAAGAAGGGAGGTTGTATCAGAACTGGGACAGAGGTAGGAGAGGGTAGTTGTGGGGGGCTACTTCAAGTGGGGGGGTATTCCTCAATTTACACAAAGGTTGTCCACAAAGAAAATAACAATGATAACAAAACCTACTCCCCAAAGCCCATGGATGTTGAGTAATGGGGCTTCTTTGCTCCTGGAGGAAGACCAGCTGCATCCTCAGTTGAGGTGGGGGATGAGGACCAGCTCAGAGGCCCCAGGAGTGCTCACTGTCGCTGTCTGCTTCTTCAGTTCAGCAGCCTACAGAAGGAGATCGAAGAGCGCACCAACGACATCGAGCTCCTCAAAACAGAGCAGATGAAGCTGCAGGGGGTCATCAAGTCCCTAGAGAAAGACATCCAAGGACTCAAGAGAGAGATCCAGGAGAGGGATGAGACCATTCAAGACAAGGTGAGAGCTACTCACTGCCCTTCCCAGCCACTGCCCAGAGGGACCCAGAACTGGAAGGGTTCTGGCTTCTCCGAGATCATTTACCTGACTTGCTAGAGGAAGAACCATCTCCAAAGTGCCCACTGTGTGTTTGGCATGGAGCTCATGAGTGCCCACACACCACAAAGTGCCCACTGTGTGTTTGGCATGGAGCTCATGAGTGTCCACACACCACACTCAGTTCTACCAACAATCCGGGGTTGTGTCTCATGAAGCCAAGTTCCAGGAGGCTGAGTTTACTGCCCAGCATCTAACAATTTGTAGGGGCAGACTTCAGATAAGGGCCTACTAGGTCTGCTGGCTCCCAGATCCCTGCTCCCCACTGAGCCAGGCACCCTAGGATGGCCCACTTTATGGGCTGAGGGTAATTCACCTGCCACACCGCCCACATGGTATTGCCGGTCCTTAGGGGACTCCCATAGACTTGGTCCTGTAACTACTGGGCAGCCCAGAGAGATGGGAATGCCTTTGTGCAGAGTACCCAGCTGTCAGGCACATGTTTTCTATGGGAACACCACCTCAACATCCAGGATTTGCTATCCTCCCAAGTAAACCCAGACTCCATCACACATCCCCATCCACTGCATCTTTTGCCTCATTGGACAGAATTCTCCTGTGGCCACACATGGGCATTGGCGTTACATAAGTAGGTTCTGGTACAGGCCCCTCTGCTGACCAGGTACTGTGCATTAGGCAATTTCTCAAAGCTGGCCTGTTCTTTCCTTGGAAATGGGGGTGGGGTGTAGTGTATGGATTTTTGTCAGCTATTGCCTGCATGGTGTTTCTGCACAGGAAGTCTTGTAGACGGAGATGAGGCAGGGCTCTCTTGAGATTCTCAAAGAAGAAACCGACAAGAAAGAGACCAACCATTCCTAATGCAGAAAATCGTAACTCCTCTTAGTCTAGTGGCCTTCCCCCCTTCCCATGCTGGTCCACAGCAGCAAGTGTAGTTAGGTCATTGTCCTAGTTTCAGTTTTTGTTTTGTTTTTTTTTTTTTGCTGCGAGGAAGCCCCATGACCAAAAGTAAGTTGGGGAGGAAAGAGTTTATTTAGCTTACACTTCCTAAAGGAAGACAGGTCAAGAACTCAAATACGGCAGGAATTTCAGCTCCTGGAGGCAGGAGCTGAAGCAGAGGCCATGGAGCATGCTGCTTACTGGCTTGCTCCTCATAGCTTGCTTAGCCTGCCTTCTTATTGAACCCAGGACCACCAGCCCAGGGATGGTACTGCTCACAATGGGCTGGACCTCATCAATCACTAATTAAGAAAATGCCCTACAGGTTTGCCTACAGCCTCACCTTATGGGGGCATTTTCTTAACTGAAGCTCCTTCCTCTCTGATGACGTTAGCTTGTGTCAAGTTGATATAAAACTAGCCAGCAGAGTTATTCCACCACTGAAAATCCTCCAGTGGCTTCCCATGGCCCACAGCAGAGGTCAGCAAACTCTGACCTCAGGGATGACCTCCAAGTTCCTCCCCTCCTTCTCCAGCCTCATTTCTAACTTCCCTGGGAAGCAGCATGTCACACTGAAACAGGTTGCTCTCCGCTGCTGCGACACTACAAACCACCACGGTGCCTGTGCCTCACCCCTACTCCCTTGCATCACACTTCACCATTCTGGGATTACATTTACTTGTATGTCTGCCCCACCAGTCGGTGGTTTTGCCCTAAGGATGGGGGACTGTGTCAATTCTTAGGGCTGTGACAAGAAAATGTCACAGTCCAGGTTTACTTGACAGACCCCTTTCCACTTCCACCAGATGACCCGGAAACTCAGAGGTCCAAACAAACAGCTGTGTTGCTATCCTCTTTTTTCTTTTTTTTTTTAAGATTTTATTTTTTATTTATTTTATGTATGAGTACACTCACTAAAGACAGTGACAGTGCCTGGTGAGAAGAGAGCATTGGATCCCATTACGGATGGTTGTGAGCCACCATGTGGTTGCTGGGAGTTGAACTCAGGACCTCCTGAAGATCAGTCCGTGCTCTTAACTGCTGGACCCAGTCTCTCCAGCCCGTTGCTATCCTCTTAGGGTCAGGAATGGCACAGGGTCCAACAAGAGGGCTGATCTCTGACCCTGATGTCAGAGAACTCAGCTAGGAAAGACTGGAGGTGCCTCCAAAAGCTAGAGGCTAGAAGATGAATGCCCACAGAGGCTGTGTCTCCCACGTGCCGAGCTCCATCCCCAAGGCGGGGATGGTAAGGAGGCCGGGCTCATCTGAGTCTTTCAGTCACAGAGCCCTAAGTGTGCTCTCTGTCCAAGAGGGCTCAGTGCATGTAAACCCCTTACAGTACAGCTAGCCTACACCACAGAAAGTGTCCCACGAGAGCCAGGCAGGGAGCTGCTGGTCTGTTTGACCTAGCCTTGGCAGCCTCGCAGCATCCTGCCCACTTCTTTCTCTGGGTTTCCGTCAAGTCATGAATCCAATGAGATACAAGTGAGGAGAACTGATTCTGCTTGCTGACACGAGGCAGAAGAACTACAGTGTGGGATGAAAGACGTTGTCTTTCATAGCCTACA
Organism: Mastomys coucha; assembly: GCF_008632895.1. Lineage (NCBI taxonomy): Eukaryota > Metazoa > Chordata > Mammalia > Rodentia > Muridae > Mastomys > Mastomys coucha. The sequence goes on along the minus strand of NW_022196900.1, from coordinate 76,095,912 downwards.
AAAGGGAGTAAGTTCTGTGGAGTCCATGCCGCAGTCTGTGGCCTCGCCCATCTACAGCGTCACATCACGTCACATCACATCACACATCACGACTGTGTGTTTTCAAACCTAAAGGAGTTCCATGTGTCAAGGCCTTGTGATATCACTCGCTTCCCTTTCACTCCTCACTTCCAGGAGAAGCGAATTTATGATCTGAAGAAGAAGAACCAAGAGCTAGAGAAATTCAAGTTTGTCCTTGACTACAAAATAAAGGAGCTGAAAAAGCAAATAGAACCGAGAGAGAACGAGATCAAAGTGATGAAGGAGCAGATCCAGGAGGTGAGGGAGGACCATGGTTCACACTCCCTGCCCTTCAGAACCTCTGTCCCCTCTAACCCTGTCTCTCACTGGCTCCAGGAAAGTGAGAGAGAGTGCTTCACACAGCCAGGGCATCTGAGGCTTCCAGCTCCCCCAAAGCAAGTTAGATGGGGATTTAGCTTGTTGGTAGGGCTGGGGGCTGGGGGGTGGCGGGGAGGGTAGAGAGTGGGAGTCACCTTATTACAGTGGTGAAGGGGAGATGAAGTTGTTAAAGATTTGGCCACCAGGGGGCAGTATGTACTCAGCCAAAAGGTACTCTAGCCTCCACATGCAGAACACTCCTTCTCAAAGGGGGCACAGGCCAGGGTCCAGTGTCCCCGTCAGACATCTTCCATGGGAAGACTTGGTTTCTTAAGCCCAAGAGTGGGAACAATTAAGAATATGTTCTGGGAACAGACAGGACAAAGGACAAAGGAGGGAGATTAGAACTCAGGCTGACTGGATCATAAAGACTTCTAGAGTCCAGCAGTCCAGATATGTGCCTTTTAGTCCCAGACTCCTGCACATTTTCTTAGTGACATTCTATTTACCTGTCAGCCTCCCCCTGTGTGCAAGACACCTAGGACTTGGGGACCATGATGACCTAAAATTGAATTGTTGATCTTTTCCACCAGAGTCACTCTTGATTTTTTTTTTCCTTCCCCTTCTATTGTTTGTTTCTCTGTCAAATGTAAATGTAAAAGTCTTTCCTAACTCTTCCTTTGACTTAACTCCCAGGTCCGAAAGCATCACCAACACCAAGCCAGTCAGATTTTAAACCCAATGCTGTTGCCCTCCATAAGCCTCTACCGTAGCTTTTTTTTTTTTAAGTTTTATTTATTACATGTAAGTACAGTGTAGCTGTCTTCAGACACTCCAGAAGAGGGCGTCAGATCTCATTACAGATGGTTGTGAGCCACTGTGTGGTTGCTGGGATCCTAACTCAGGACCTTCAGAAGAGCAGTCAGTGCTCTTACCCGCTGAGCCATCTCACCAGCCCTACCATAGCGTTTTTAGAAAGAAAAACGCTGATCTATACTTATTTTACTTAGGGGGGGTGGGGTGCATTTGCCACAGCATCTCATGTGGAGAGCCCAAAACAACTTGCAAGAGTCAGTTTTCTCCATACACCAAATGGGTTCCCAAGTCAGAACTCAAGTCCTGGGGGCTAGCAAGCGCCTTTGCCTGCCAAGCCATCTCACCAGCACCCCTCTACCATCTCTCATCTGGACCTGACTCAGGCCACAGCCTGGCCTCCATATAGAGTGAACTCCACGGTGGTGTCCCATCCCACTAGAATGAAACCCAAAGGTTCTGCGCATCTCTCCTCTCTGCAGCCTCATCTTTTGCCTTCTTCCCCTGCTGTGGAACAGTTGACAGCTCAGAAAAGCCTGCCTCCTCCCATTTTAGGATCTCTGCGGTAGGGTTCTCCCTAGCTAGAAAATTGTCCCCTGGATTCTCATGGGACTGGTTTTTCATCTTCTCTGTCTCAGCTTAGATGTCACCTCTTGAAAGACACCTTCCCTGACCCCAAGTACAAAGCAGGACCCCACTCTCCCTTCCATTTTCTCAAGATGTTGGTGCTGAGCGAGTATAGCAGGTGTCATCATCTTTACCTGTCTGGATGCCCACAGGCTACGGTGGGGCTGGCAATGCCTTTGCTCCAAGAGTCTCAGTAAAGAAATCAAGCAGAGATCAGCCTAGGGGTGGGATCTGCAGGGGGTGGTGTTGATTTTCCTCATGGTGTCAGCACAGTGTTCTCTGTGCCCCCAGCTGACCACAGAGCTGCCTTCTTGGGACCTCCTACCATATGCTGGTGACCTCAGGGCCAAGGAATGACAACTGTCTTTGACCTTTCAGTAGCAAACTATCTCAGCCTGGGAACTTTCAAACAACAAAAATCTTTCTCAGTGTCCTCGAGGCTGAAACTCCAGGATCAGGAGGCTGGAGGGTGTGTGTGTGTGTGTGTGTGTGTGTGTGTGTGTGTGTGTATCTTCTGTGTGTCCTCACACTGAGGGAAGAGCCAAGGGATTGTGGCAGGCTCTTGCAGGCCTCTTTTATAAGGCATTTGTGAGGGCTCTGCCTTAAGATCTTCCTATCAACACACCTGTGGGAGGGCTGAACATAACCTTGATTCTAAGCAGGGAATTTCCTTGTTTAGGGAAATAGGGAAGGGACCTTCCTAGTTAACTCTTACACACACACACACACACACACACACACACACACACACACACACACACTATGCCCACTCCTTATTCCAGTGGCTCAGGGCTGTTATCTGGACCTGGTTCTTTGTAGGAACCTCTGACCATGAGCCTTTCCTCTGGGGGTTATCAACACATTCAGAAACACCCACTGGTAATGTTCCTCCTATTGGGAGGCAGTCTCAAGCTCTAGGCTTGTGTTCAGAGACCTTCGTGAATGAACGCAAAGCCAGCCTGAACTGAGATACCCCACTTCATGTATGCTTCTCCAGCTTCTCTTTGGAGAAAATGAATCTCTTCCAGGGTCCTTGTGATTTCCCTCTCAATTCACTGTCTGTGTTCTGGGGTGGCTGATTCTCTGCTGTAGGGATGGGAGGGGCTGTCCTGTGAGCCGTCGAGGGCTTTAACACCAACCTTTGCCTCCCCATTTGATGCTAGAAGCACCCCCTGCCTAGGTTGTTATGATCTAAAAACCTCTCCAGACACTGCCAAATGTCCATTGGGAGACAAATGGCTTCTTCCACCCTCCCAGCCCTCCCCACTGAGAATTATCACGATGAATAACACAGGAACATGGATGAGATGTCCATGCTGGGCAAGAGATGTTTGTTCCCACATTCTGGGCTCGTCTTCTGGCTTTCCAGCCAGACGCTCACACTTTACATATTTTACGGTTTATATTTATAATCCTTGAAGTAATGTGAGGCTCTGCCTGCGGAGGAAAGATGGAGTGCAAAGAATACAGCCACTTCCATCCTAAACCCCTGTGGCTCAGGACTGATAAGAGGTTGGCTGTGCCACTCAGACATGACCTCAGGGGCCCTTGAATAGTAGGGGCATCCTTTGTTATAGGACACCGTCGTTCTTCCCTGGAGAAGCTAGACTCCTGGCTTTCTCTCTTCTGATAGAACTTCTACATAGACCCGCCTCTGAGATGCCAGCCGCTGCTGATGCTCCTGGTGATGTTCTTCAGTGTGGTGGAGCCCTCGGCTTGCCTCCAGTGCTGTGCCATCTTACAGTCATCTGAACCAATGGCAGCCCACAGAACTGCACCAGGCTACCCCACCCACCAGTCCTCTGTAGGCAGGCTGTCTCCACCTGCTCGTCTCTTTCCTACTTTGTCCCCTGTAGCATTCAGCCGGAGTGGCCCTTCCCAGGGCGGGCCCCCGCTCAAGTCCCTTGTGTACACGGGCACCTTCTGCCTCCACCTCAGATGGCGTTTAGTCTATTTCCTATCAGCTTCTGACTGAGTTCTCTCATCCTTGGAGACTGGAGCCTGCTAGGGTACAGAAACCACCTCTACATCAGTTCTGTGTTCCTAAGCCTCCTACAGTGTTCATTGCTTTAAAAAAAAAAACAAAAACAAAAAACTTATTTAGTTGAATATGTTTTGTGTAAGTGTTTTGCTTACATGTGTATGTATGTACCACATGTGTGCCTGGCTCCCACGGAGGCCAGAAAGGAGCATCAAATTCCCTTGAGTTGGAGTTACAGAGACTTGTGAACACCACCATGTGGGTGCTGGGAACAGAACCCAGCTCCTCTACCATACCAGCAAGTCCTCTGAACCACTGAACCGCCTCTCCCCAGCCCTGACGATGCTCATTCTGGCTTTAGCTGCCGCAAAGCCCCATTCTTATGCATTCCCTATATGAGGAGGCTCTCTGCAGCTCTGTAGATGCGACCAGTTCATCTCGCCATGCCTCTGCTGGAGGCAGGCAGTTCCTACTTCCCCACTTCTGCCCACCACACATGCCTGCTCTTCCTTCCTTCACCAGATGGTCTCAGAGACAATCCAGATGCCAGGCGTCGCCTCAGAGGGCTCTTCCATCCAGGAAAATGCCTCCCATTAATAAAGAGGCATTCCTCTGTGTCCAGAACATGGGAGCACCTTCTCTCACCTCTCAGACCTTCCAGAGGTAGACAGGAACCTAAAAACATGATGATAGAATGGGGGGGGGGGGGGGCCTTCCACCTACCTCCACCCTACACACCAAACAATGAACTGTCCCACCCGCTAAAAGCAGCCAGTGAGCCTCCATAGTACCACTGTAGTACTAGTGCCCATCAGACATGGGGTGTCCATCAAACATCACCCAGTGCTTTGAGTGGGAACTGGGTTTTTCCGCAGCCAGTCTCATCTGAACTAGATGTGCCCTGGGCCAGACAGATTTAACAAGAAAGAGAAAGGCTTTCAGATGCTAGCTGGTGTCTCCTGTCATCCCTTTGAATAGGGGATGGCCCTCGGTTGTACTCTTTGGACCCTTAGGTGATCAGACTGTCTCTCCCCAGCTTGTCTCTGCTTTATGCCCTGGATTGAAAATACTACCATGCCACTCTGGTCCCTCAAAAACTCTCTACTTTAGAAACAAGCCTCAACTTTCTGTTAAGAATGATTATGGACCCCACAGGTCAGGCTCCACTCAAACACCCTTCCAAATTGGGTGAGGGAGGCATTTCTCTGGAGAGACCTGTCTTGAGCAGGAGTTGAGAATTCAGGATCTAGAGCGACTGAATTAGAAAGAATGCAAGGAAAGAGGAATCTGCACAGTTAATGGAAGGGCAGGCGACTTCGTGGCCTGGTCATAGACGGGTGCAGGACTCCGGGCGGGCATGCTATCAGTCAAGAGTGGTGCTTATAGGATGGCAAGCTGTAAAGAGAGAGGTCTCATTCCCAGCACATTGTACTGTGGTTGTCAGGGGTTTGCAGTTTTGGCTCTTAACTTCCCCATTCATGCCTCCATCCCCTGGTTCTCTATAGATGGAAGCTGAGCTGGAGCGATTCCATAAACAGAACACACAACTGGAGCTGAACATCACAGAGCTGTTGCAGAAACTGCGAGCCACAGATCAGGAGATGCGCAAAGAGCAGCAGAAGGTGTGAGGATTTCAGAGTCTGGCAGTGCGTGGACTCAGGATCTGGCACCCGCCTGCAACGGGCAGCTGGCTCCTCGAGACAGAGCCAGCCATTGCTAAGAAACATTTCCCATTTTAACTCACGCTCTTGCCCACAGGCCTGTCTGGTTCCAGGCTTGCACAAATGTACATGTTCAAATTCATCCGAGACTATAAAACAGCTTGGGTGTGGGGAGGAGAGGGCCAGAGTGCTGGCTTTATAGGAAGGAGCACCCTTAGCCTTGGGTTTGTTGGACCTGGAGAACAACGTGATTTAAAAGGTCCTCTATAATTAGTGGTTAAAGCTTTGGCCACCCCAAAATTGCTGATGTTAGGAGAACCTTAGAGACCATCCACCTCAGTCTTGTTTACTTCTGTGCGCATATGTATGTTTGTGTGCGTGTGTGTGCACGTGCATGCGCACACGTGTGTGTGTGTGTGTGTGTGTGTGTGTGTGTGTGTGTGTGTACACCGATGCCCATGTGCAGAGGTCAGAGGAGGAAGTCAGGTATCTGCTCCATCACTCTCCACCTCCTCCCCTTGAGACAGTCTACCTTCAGCCTGGAGCTGTCATTTTCTTTGGCTACACTGGCTGACCAGGCACCCCAGTAACCCTCTCATCTCTACTTCCCAGTGCTGTGGGTTTAGGTGTGTGCGGCCACACTCACCCAGCTTTTATCTGGATGCTGGACTCTAAACCCAGGTCCTCATGCTTACACAACAAGCACTGTTACCCGCTGAGCCATTTCTCTGGCTCCCTACATGTTTTGAGACAGTACCTCCCTCTGTAGCCCAGGCTGGCCTGAAACTGACAGTGTAGCCCAAGCTTGCCTTGGCCTCTCAACCCTGTCTCTGCCTCCCAAGTGCTGTGTTTACAGATGTGTTCTACCACACCTGGCCCATTCCACTCTCTTTGTGTTGTAAATAAGAACAATACAGGCAGAGAAATGAGGGGAAGGAAACCCCACAGGGCACCTGTAGCTAGTTCTCCCTCTGAACCAGCCCCGGACACCCTGGTTTTCTGGCTCTGGGCTAGGATGCAGCTGTGCACTCTTTCCACAGGCCACTGAGATGTTTTTCAAACCACTGAACTTTTCCACTGTCCGAATCAAACACCGGCAACATACACTGCCAGAGCTGCAGAGCCACACAGGAGAAGAGGGTGTGGCCCCGCTCTTTGCAAGCTGAAAGGGCTGATGAGTAATTGAAACTTTTGCACAAAATATGAAGAGATAGAAATATATATATGGGGAGAAATTTTATATATCAGTGTATATAAACACACACACACACACACACACACACACACACACACACACACACGGAAAGTCAGTAAAGGGCTATGCGAGAGAAGAGAAAGGAGACAGTCTCTTGGGAAGGAAAAAGGGAAGGGAAGGTAGCAGCCAGAAAGCATGGCTGAAGATGGAGAACTAGTCCAGTCTACAGCACTCTGTACGGAGTTCTCATCCATCCATAGCAATGCTCCTGACAGTCAGGGGACAATCACTAGTGAGGTCCTAAGGGGCATAGGGCACCCCTGGGTAAAGATCTGTGACAGGGAATGAGATCTTTTTCTTGGCACTAAAGAAAAGTGTGGTCACATGAGTTTCCTTGCATCCTTTAGGCGTGAGGCCCTTAAAGGAATCCAGAGCAATAGGGATGCCACATGTGCGGTCTCAAGCCCTGCCGTCTTGGCAGGGTACCCGGTCCAGGCAGGGGCACAAGCATTCCAGAACTGCTACCTTTGGGCTGGCTGCCCATGTAGGTTCCTGCACCCAGGGTGGGCCCCAACAGTCAGGTGTCAATCCCAGATGAGGACACGCTGGACCCCTTCATGAGCCTCTCTGCCTGAAGCCCCTGCCCCCTCCACACAGAGCACACCATGCTGTCCCAGGAGTAAATGTCTGATTGCAGGAACGGGACCTGGAATCACTGGTCCGGCGCTTTAAGGCAGACCTTCACAACTGCGTGGCCTACATCCAGGAACCCAAGCTGCTGAAGGAGAAGATCCGTGGCCTCTTTGAGAAGTATGTGCAGCGGGCAGACATGGTGAGCTCTGAGTGCCCGGCCCTTGCCCTCCCACACTGCCCTGTACCGGATTTCACTTCTCCCCTCCTTGGCTGAGTGTCTCCCCATATGATGCACCAGGTGGAGATTGCAGGGTTGAACTCAGACCTGCAACAGGAGTATGCCCGCCAGCGGGAACACCTGGAGAGGAACCTTGCCACGCTCAAGAAGAAAGTGGTCAAGGAGGGCGAGCTGCATCGCACAGACTATGTCCGCATTATGCAGGTAATGGATGCAGGATGCATCCCTTTGCCACCTGAGACCACCCATGCTCTAGGCTCCCCGGACATCCAGGGCCCCACAGCTTTCTCATGGCTCCTCCTCTCTGATCTCCTAGAGCTCATCCTGGCTGTCAGTATGGCCTGGGGCCCACCAAGGAGCCCACCTAGGCATCGTCACGCCCACCAGTAGCCCTATTCCTCTGGCCATCCCATCCCTATCCCTGACAAGCTAGTGACCTGCCTCGTTCTTCTCCATTACCCATGATGCATCCAGGCCCCAGTTCTCCTGACTCCTTTGCTCCCTTCTCTCCTCTGTTGCCAATCCTGTCTCACCAGCCAGCTTTGCTGCCTTTTATTCTTTCCTCCTCCGAGGATGTGTCTGGCCAGTTTCCACCTGCCTCATCTTCCTTTCTGGTGCCTCAGGTCTTACCCTTATCTCTTGGTCCAGATTGAACCACACCCACAGTGTTGGCAAGGATAGTACTTAATGAGCTCCCTACACCCATGTCCCAGGATCCTTTAGCAGACAGTTCAGAGAGCCTGGCCCCATTCCTGCCACCCCCACCCGGGCACTTTACTGGGACTGCCCATTGAGATGCTTCTGCCAGATTCCCATTTGGGTATCAGCATCATCTGAGGCAATTGATTAGAATTTATATCAAAAGAGAACATCAGAATTGCAAGGGGCGCATACTTTTATGGTTACATTTCTTTAACATCCTAATTGAAATACTGGGATGGGAAAAGGGTGCAGTTTGGAATGAAACCAGATACTAGGTTGTAGAGAGTTACACACATTTGGGCAGAGCACACAGCAATCCAGGCCACACCAAGGCACAGCTGTGTCTCCCCATTTTAAAATCAGTACCCCTTCTCACTACCCATTCAAATCATTTCTGCTCTGGACCATAAAAGTATTCAGAGACCAGGAAAGAGGAGCAGATGTGATCGGTAGGTCCCTTGGTACCAGCAACCACACACAGCCTTGCTAAGAGCCAGGGCTACCTAAAACATGGGCTTTCAGCACAGGAAGCTGGGCAGTGAGATGAGGGTGACAGCAGTATTTGTCACCATGTCTCACTGCCAAGTGGAGGACCTCGGACCTCACTCGGCACATAGGCCTGAGGACCTCCGGGGCTGCTCCTTCTCTCCACACCAAGCAAAAGCCCAAAGCAAAAGTAAGTTCCAGGAAAGGAGGAAGAGGAGACCAGAGGCTTGCTGTGGCTTACTAGGGCAGATGCCAAGTTTCTTCCCCTCCCCCATTCCCTGGAGAATGCTGGGTAGGAGCCAGCGGCAGCAGAACAGATGCAACCAATGCTCCTGTGTGGTGGTTCCCAGAAACTCTTCTGCCTTAAAAATCATTAAAACCTGTGTGTTAGCTGGGCATGGTGGCACATGACTTCAGTCCCAGCACTCTGGAGGCAGAGGCAGGTGGCTCTCTAAATTTGAGGCCAGCCTGTTCTACAGAGCTAGTTCAAAAAGAAAGGAAAAGAAAAGAAGAGAAAAAAAAGTTGTCTTGGAAAGAAAGAAGGGAGGGAGGGAGGGAGAGAGGAAGGGAAGAAGGAAGGAAACCTGGGTGCTGTGACTTCTGTGGACCTAGAAAAGTGACTCGGGCAACATCTGGAGACAAGAAAGAGCCTGGGGTAAGGGCTCTGGGTTCCCCCCCCCCCCAGCATGAAGTCCTCATGCACACACTGAAACTTCTTGCTTTTTACAAAAGGGCTCTGGATAAGACTGGCTTGCAAAACATTAGGAAGGTCTTTTCCTAAGGGCTAGAGATTGAATCCAGGGCTCCAGTGCATACCAAGTAAACATTCTATCACTGAGCCTCGTGGCCAGCCCAGAAGACATTTTAAAAAGAAGGTTCTTTTTTAGAGAACTACTGTTCTGGGTGCCCAGACTGTTTTCTTTGATCTTGAGGTTCAGCAAGAGGGCCAGGCCAGAGTCACGGGAGGTTGTAGGGCCTATGCAGCCTAACTAGGAACTGTATTCTCACCCAGGGTGTAGGAAGTGAGCAGACACAGTATCTTTGTAGACCAAGGCAACAGCGCTTCACTGCTCTTTGGCCAGGAGACTCTGGGCCTCCGGAAACTACTCTGTTGATCTGTAACAGAGGGCAAATGACACCGACCCCAGTGGCTGCTGCAAAACTTGGCTAAGACGAACAGCACTCACTGGCCTAGTACAGAGCTGGGGCTCAAAACTGCCCTTTCTTTTCTTTTACCCCAACAAAGAAATCAGTCAAGAGCCACTGTGAAAATAAATGAGTCTAAGAGTCCATCATTCATGGGCCAGGGAGGCCTGTGGTCTGGGATGGGAAAGAGGAGCACTACTGATTCCAGATGCACACACCCAGGTGCTGGCGAGGAGCCCTGGGTGCCTTAGTACATGGTGGTTAGGGGTGGCTGTGTGGCTACCCTATGTGGCTACTGGGGCCCCAACACTTTATCCCACACAGGCTAAGGAAAGTCAGGGCAGGTATGGTGGCTGAGCAACTCATTGGAAAATAACTGAGGAAAAAGAATGAGGCCACCATCTCATTTGTATATCCAGATAGGAGCTCAGGGCCTCCCCACACCATTCCCTGGCATGCTTAAACAAATATGAAAATCAGAGTTACTGTGCAACACTAACACCTTGAACACGCACTTTATCCCTTCCCTACACATTTTCCAAGGTCCCCTTACACAACAAGATGTGTCTCAGCCATGGAAGATTCCAAGATCGATACAAAGTATTCCCACCCTCAGAAAGCTCCTAAGGAACATGGACCAGTATGTTTATCCATTATCCAGTGGTGTGGGCTCACGGTGGGGGGGAACATGGACCAGTATGTTTATCCAGTGGTGTGGGCCCATGGTGGGGGAGGGTCGCTGGGGGGAACATGGTCCTTGGAGTCTCAAAGGGCCACTGGAATCTAGCCCTAGGGTAGGTAGAAGGTGGCTGAGGGCCAGCTGGGAGAAGGGCCTTGCTTCTGGGCAGAAGAAAAAGCAAAGGATGGGGTGGGGTTGAGAGCGGGGGGCTCCTGAATCCACAGACCTGGATTTATTGCAGAGCATCTGAGGCAGCGAGAGCCCCACTGGAACGGCTCTTAGCCTTGGGTCACATTGCCAAGAACTGTGGTTCATTCTGAATGTAGATCAGAGTGCTTCTCAGACTAGGTTGTCTTTGTCTCATAAAGATGGAGCCCATTAACAGAGAATTCAGCTTAGTGAGGAAAGAGGCAGGTGACACAGGAAAACCTGTCAGGTTGGGGGTGTGGGGGAGAGAGATTGGAGAGAGGAATGTGGCGACGCCAAAGGCATTTTAGAGCAGAAATGTCAAATTCAGATGCCAGGTCAGGCACAGGAGGATGGTGGGTAAGGAGGGAGGATAACAGGCTGGCTTATCTGTGCAGGAAGATGATCCTGCTAACATATGTGAGGCTCCCAAGATCACAGCCCTCATCCGTGGCCAGATCTCCCACGCTGAGGATCAGCTTCCCCTTAAAGGCTTTGAGGCAGAGCAGCCAGTAGGGGGAGCTATGGGCATTCCCTTCCCGTCTCTGACATCACTATCAGAAAGTTCAGCCAAGACATCACTTCTCTGTTCCAAAGGCCTAAGATGGCCCTGGTTACCTTGTTTCAAAGTCTCGGCGTAAACACCTTAGTGTCTGTAGACTGCTCTGGGATTCTCCCAACTTGGAACCCATCAGATCTTTCCTACCCAGTAGCTGAGTAGGGTAGGTCTAGACGATTAGAAACATTTGTAGAAGGTCTCAGCCAGGGTGCCAGCAGGAAGAGAAGGCTTAGCAAGCTTGTTGAGCTCACTATTTTTTTTTTCATTTATTTACAAAGCCACATGAAGTTGACATCACCATGACATTTGGGTTCCTCAGAACATAGGCCACCCTAGAAAACATTTTTAGGGAACTCATTGTGTCTTTGTGGCTATCCTCTGTCTGAGCCGAAGGAATGAGACTGACATAAAGAGGGGAGTGTAGAAGGCGGTAAACGTGTAGGGACAGAGCACCACTCTGGAGGCGGACACAGCCACACTCAAACCCCCATTACTCACTTTCCCGATATGCTCTTAGCCACAGGAATCTGAGAATACTTTCCCCATGAGGCTGCTGAGAGATAAGATGAGGTTGTGCTTGCAGACCGAGTGCATGGAAGCTGCCGAGCCTCACAGTTACTATTATTCTTAGCATTCTTTCTATCATCACAGCATTAGTGCCTTTTGTTGGGTTTGCTCCCTCGGGGTTCCTGGCTGACAGAGTCTTCTCCACCCTCCGTCATCCCTGCCTCTCACTGGGTTAGCTTCATGCTTCTGACTCAAATGACATCAGACACCACAGCCATCTTTAGCACAATGACCAGTTCATAGCCATCAGGAACTGATGTTGGAGGTAAAGGGCCAATGAAGGAACAAACGAGCAGATGCAGGGTACTAGGCTACGTTTGATTTCTGGCCTCAGTCACACTCCATTAAGATGGCGTCCTGCAGGGCTGGTGAGATGGTTCAGTGGTTTAGAGCATTTGCTGTTCTTCCAAAGGACTCTGGTTCAATTCCCAGCACCCACAGCTCACAACTATCTGTAACTCTAATTCAAGGGGATCCAATGTCCTGCTCCAGCTTCCTCAGGCACCAAGCATGTATATGATATACACCTATACACATAAAATAAAATAATAAGCGGGGTGGAGGGGGAAATGGGGTCATACTCCAGGGGCTCATCATGGAGGTGTTAAAAAAAACAGGCAGTGAGGTCATTCACACCACAGGGTACCAGGAGCCTGAAATCCCGGTCACATGGTTGTGGCTGGCGATGGGTTGGGAGACCCTAGAGCTCTACCTGGAGTCATTCCACTAATAGAAGGGGGCTGCCACACACAGCTGAGACACATCACAGTGGGAGGCCTGGCTCAGACACAGAACTGATGGGGCTCACTGACACAGTGGTTGGACATGCCTAGGAAAGGACCCTGAGAGGACTGGAAAGGGCATCCACAGCCTCTAGTCTGCCCCAATGTTCTTCCTTTATTGAATGAGGCAGAGGTGAAGCTAAACAAAGCCAGCCAAGAGGGGTAAAGAAAGTGTGCCCCCCCCCGCCTTGCAAAGCCCCAGGTCCATGAGCATGCCCAGGAGTTTTTTGTGGCTCTCAAAAGGCCCTCTCCTCTGTCTCCGTGCCCACCACATTCTTCACCTGCTCATCCAGCCCACAAATATTTACTGAGCACACCTCATGTGCAGAGCGATGCCCTAGGTCTTAGTGTCCAATTAAAAAAAAAATGTGTCAAAGCAATCATATTATGCTATAAAGCCAGCATGGAAAAGATCCAGGGGAGACTGGCAGGGAATTTACTAGATAGCATCTGAAAAGGAAATATGAGTGACCCATCACCAGGACCTGGGTTGCCTTAAAAAAAAAAAAAAGGTAAAGCATTAGATGGGAAAAACCCCCGAACTCAGAAAAACAGGCATGGAGCCTGGCCTGGAGAATGAGGACCGGCAGTGAACACTGAGCCTGCTTCCAACATGGCGGGGATCCTTAAAGGGAGGAACGTTGAAATGTAGTGGTATGCTGAAACTCTAAAGGTCTAGGTCTGCACTTAGACCGAGAGGCTCTGAGGGATCTCTGGGCTATCTCTAGCAGCCCCTGCTCTCCCAAGGGCTCCACAGGTGCTTCCTCACAGCAGAGGAGGACTTGTCGTCCAGGCTCTGGCCCAACACCCCACCCAGGAGTGCTCCAGTGTGGTCTCACACAAACCAAGCCTGGAGACAGGCACTGCCACTCAGAGACTTAAGCCAAGCAGTGGTGGTGCATGCCTTTAATCCCAGCACTTGGGAGGCAGAGGCAGGTGGATTTCTGAGTTCGAGGCCAGCCTGGTCTACAGAGTGAGTTCCAGGACAGCCAGAGCTATACAGAGAAACCTTATTTCAGGGGGGAAAAAAAAAAGGAGCAGAGACTTGGGCTGGGGAAATGGCTCAGTAGGTAAAACACTTGTTGCACAGTGTGCAGGCCTCGGTTCTGATCTCCTGCATCGATGTGCAAAGTCGCCGTGACTATGTGTGCCTGGAACCTCAGTGCTGTGGGCAGAAGAGGATAGCTCTAGGCCCAGTGAAAGACTCATCAGGACCCTAGTGTCCTCCTCTGGCCTCCATGCCCACATAGACATGCAAATACATGTACAACACACGCATGCGCACACACACACACATACACACACACACACACACACATGCATGTTCGCATCCAGTCACTCCATACCTACAGGGATAGGGACTCCTCCTTGGTGATATCTGAGGAGGTTTGAGTTAAGTGTGACGTGGAAGGCAGAGATCTGAGGTGCAGGAAATTAGGAAAAAAACCAAAAACAAACAAACTCCTCCCCCACCCGATATCAGCCATGCCACACTTCTGTCTCCTTGTCCTCCTGTTCCATGGTCTGGAACATTCTTTTCTTTCTTCTTTGCTAAGTTCTTTAAGCCTCAGCCCTGGGGTCAACTCCTCCGAGTCCATCTGTCATTCAGACAAGATTGTCTTTTTGTATGCCTTTGACTATCGCATCAGCAAGCCAGAGCAACACAAATATGTTCCTACCCCAATTGCACTGTGAAGTCCTCAAGAGCGTGAGCCAGATCTCACTTTCATTCTCCTTTTAAACTCTTCTCTCATATATTACAACCTGACTGCAGTTTTCCCTCCTCCCTCTCCTCCCAGTACCTCCTCCACCCCACCTCCCTTCTCCCCCAGATCCATTCCCCCACCATTTCCCTTCAGAAAAGAGCAGGCCTCCCAGGGATATCCACCAAACGTGGCTAACAAGTTACACTAAGACTAGGCACTAACCCCCATATCAAGGCTGGATGAGGCAACCCTGTAGGAGGAAAAGGATTCCAAGAACCGGCAAAGGAGTCAGAGCCAGCCCCACTCCCACTGTCTAATTTCTACATACCCCAGGACCCAAGAGCAAGGTGGGGAAGAAAGGGTTTATTTGGCTTACATTCCATATCACTGTTTAGCATCAAAGGAAGTCAGGACAGAACCCAAACAAGGAAGGAACCTGGAGACAGGAGCTGATGCAGAGGTCACGGAGGGATGCTGCTGACTGACTTGTTCCTCATGTCTTGCTCAGCCTACTTTCTTTTAGATGCAAGACCACCTATCCCAGGATGGCACAACCCTACAACCAGATCTTATGGAGGCATTTTCTCAGCTGAGGTTCCTTTCCTTCAGAAAACTCTAGCTTGTGTCAAGTTGACATTAAACTAGCCAGCACGGGTACCCAGTAAAAATGTATTAAATGGATGGATATCAGGCAATCATAAATAGGTAGATCTCCAGTGAATATAGCAGATGTTAAATAGTGGCTTGCTTGTCTGTGTGGCTCACTAAATAGCACAGTGCTGAGGGCAAGAGTTTGTTGTTGCATCTGTGAACTTCAACAGATGTCCTTTAGTTTAACCAAACCAATGGAGGAATGAGAACAGAGTAGCACAGTGCTTACGAGTGTTGTTGAGGTTAACATTCTGGCGCTGCTACTTGCTAACTGTGTGGCTCAGGCCACTTACATAACATCTCTGGTGCCTCCTTTTCTGTAAAACTGTGGTTACAGGGTCAGGGGGCCTAGTTCAGTGGTAGAGCATTGCTTAGTATTCGTAAGGCCCTAAGTTCCATTTCCAGACCCATCACCAAATGCTAGTAATAGCTTCTCTAAGGGCTGCCGTGCTTGTGTGGATTAAAGCATGTTCAAAGTACCCAGAAGAGCGCTGTTACGGATGTTGGAAAGAGCACAGATGGGTAGTGAAGGCACCAGGTCCGCCTGAAATCAAGTTACCTGGTGCCTTGAAAAGCTTGGCAATGAGCAGGACAGAGGCTCCTGCCGGGTGCAGGATCCAGAGGGCTAACCTAGGTCCAGGCCCCTGGGTTCTTAAGCCCAGGAGGGCTCACCCTGCACCCACAGAGCACCTGCGTATCATGCTCACTATCTTCCCTTCTTTTTTAAAGGAAAATGTCACTTTGATCAAAGAAATTAATGAGCTCCGCAGGGAGCTGAAGTTAACCCGTTCCCAAGTCTATGACCTCGAATCAGCCCTGAAAGTATCCAAGAAAGCTCGACAACAAGAAGCTCCAGAGTCAGGTAATACCACTGGGGTTGGGCACCAAGACCAAGACCCAGTGACCGCATGACTTCGTTCAGTACAGGGTCACATCTACCCGTGGTGTTTTGGAGCCTCTCCAAGGCACACGCCAGCTCTCCAGAGGATCTGAGGAACTGCCCACATACATGCTCTCCCTGACGGGGCCCTAGGCTCCTGTCTGAAATCCTCAGTGTTAGCTGCAACTCAGAACTCAGAATCATGCAGGCTTTAGAAAAGTGCACGCTGTATATTATGTAACATCCCCAGGAGGTCTGGGGCAGTGCCCTGAAATCAAACACATTAGTATTCTGCGGTGACTTGTGAATATTTGAATACTCACCATGCTTCATGAATTTAAAAACATGTTCCATTTTTAAATCTCTCTCTCTCTCTCTCTCTCTCTCTCTTACACACACACACACACACACACACACACACACACACACACACCTACATTTTAGAATTGTGGGTAAGAGACCTGTACAATTAAAATGAAGGCAAAATGATGAGAAACTATTTAAAGGGAGAGAGAAATTACGTAAGAAATGTTCACAGAGTTGGTGACTGGGATGATACGTTAAAGCACCTCTGAACATCTGGTAGCTAAGGCAAAAAAGGAAATAGAGAAAGAAATACAACAAGTGAATCCTCACACTTGGGAGACCAGGGCAGGAGCATTGGCATGAGCTCAAGGCCTGGGCTACACTGTGAGACCCTGTCTCGAAAAGGGGGTAGTTTACATAATTGTCACTGCATGGCAGAAGGAAGAGGTTTGATTCGTTTGCTTTTTTTTTTACTGGAGAATAAACTTTTTCCTGGCACTAGATTCCATGAGAAACATCACACAGCTCTCTAAGAAAGGAATGTTGACCAACAGCCTACAGTCTCCACAGGCTCTGTGGTAATAAATACTCTCTGTCATCTGCATACCTGACAATCAGTACAAACCAAGAACATAAGGCATCTCTATGAAGGGTAAGCCATCGAAGCTGACACACCCTGTCTTCTGTTGATTGCTATTCAGGAACAAAGACTTGATGCACTGGAGCGTCCCAGAGCAATGCCTTGGGATTCTGGACGCCACGGGAACTCTCTGGGCTATTTTTGCCACTTGTGTAGAGCCCTGTGCTGTGTGACTATGTGCAGTCTATGATGAGCTCCACATATGATTCTGGTGCCTTGTCTTCATGGCCTTCTTAGAGTAAGGGAACTGTCTGGTGTTCACACAATAGGAGATCACCTAGTGACTCTCAGGTCCTGAACTGCATGCATCTCTGTTGTTAAGCATCATGTATATATGCATGTATACATGCATGTGTCGGACTACAGTTAGTATGAAAGTTAGGACCAGAGTGTTCCCAGAGTCACCATCTTCAGTCCTCAACACAGACATGAGAACACAATGTCTATCTTAAAGCAAGAGCAGCAGATTTCTCAGGGATGAGGCTACCTTCTGTTGGGTCAGCAGGGGTCAGGGGAGAATAAAGCTCAGATATGTCTTTCGTCAACTTCAAAACTTCTCCTAAAATATTACAAACCTGGTACGGTGGTGCACACCTTTAATTCCAGCTCTCAGAAGGCAGAGGTACGTGGACCTCTGTGAGTTCGAGGTCAAACCTGGTCTATATAGTAAGTTCCAGGAAAGTCAGGGCTACATAATGACATCCTGCCTCATAAAAAGGAAAGGAGGGAAGAAGAGAGGAGAAGAGAGGAGAGGAGAAAGGGTTAGGGGGAGAAAAGAAAGCCCGCCACAAGTGTCACCGGGTATAGTGGCACACGCCTGTAGTCTCAGCATTTGGTGAGGTGAAAACAGAAGTCTAACCCAGTGCAGGGGTTGAGTGGAGAAGGAGAGACAAGAAGATCCCAGGGGCCTGCTGGTCACCAGCCATCTCCAGGTTCAGCGAGAGACCATTCTCAAGGGAATAAGAGGTAGAGATCGAGAGGAAGATATGGGACGTCCTCCTGTGGCCATCCATGTGCACCTGCGCACACACCAAGGAAGAAGCGGGAGGGGAGGAGAAAGGATAAAAGAAGAGAGGAGAGGAGGGGAGCAGGGAGAAAACACTACAGAATTGCCAAAGCATTTTGAAAAGTCCTTAGTTGAGACACACACACACATACATACATACACACCAGGCTCTTTATAATATTGATATGGAAATTTCCAGACATAAAAAAATTGAGAGCAAAAATCTGGTGAATTTGCACAAATCCATTTCCCAGCTTCAGAAAGCATCAATCCCTGCCCCTCTTGTCTCTTCAATATCTGCTACACACACACACACACACACACACACACAACACTCACACCATGAGCTGTTTGAAAACAAAACAATCTTTTCCATCATCCGCTACAGCTTTATTCAAGCTCTCTCTGTGACACTTGGTGACAAGGAATGCCAGTCATCGACCTTGGTTGTGCCAAACCGAACTCTGACCTTGGATTGTGAAATGTGCACCAGCCCCCTTCCAAAGACAAGCCAGTGCAAAATATGCATTCTTCACGTTGCTCAGGGACCCGGTCCATTTGGCTGGTGTTTAAGAATCCTGTGAAGAAGAGAGCTTGTCATTCCATAACCACTACTTTAGTTTTAACAACATTTATATTGTTTTCAAATTAACAAAACACTTAACTAACAGATCCAGCAGATACACCTGCTTGTTTTCCAATTACTAAAACCACATCACTAGACCTTACAACCAAGGCTGGATATTCAAAACCAACTAAAATGGCATAAATAATCTATGAGAAGAAAGGGAGCCCCAAAGGAAATAAAAGACAGTTGGAAAGCTGGGAAATGGGTGGGTAAATGTTCCCCACTGCAGAGGCCCAGGGAACTAAACCCTAAGCTGAAAATAGAGAACATAGTAAAAGACTCAACACATGTTAAACCCTCCAAGCATCAAGCTGTAGGATAAAACCAACAGACCACGGAAAATCAGACTGTTAAAATGAGATGCTGGACACACAAGACGGAAAAAGGACTAATTTGAGTTGGATCTTCAGGACCCACATGATAGAAGGAAAGAATTGGCCTCTGACCTCTATGTGTATGGCAGCATACATGGGAACACACACACTCAGCATGAACACCACACACACATGCACACATGTGTACATGTGTTCACATGCACACAGATGGAGTCACTGGAGCTGTACAAGAACTCAACATATACATACACATGACACACATGAAGAAATAGATAAGTAAAATATAATAAAAAGATTAGATGCTCTATATGTTTAAGGAAGTAAAAAGCAGAATTTGAATTTTATTTTTTATTTCATTATTGCTACTACTACTACCACTACCACTACCACTACTACTACTACTACCACTACCACTACCACTACCACTACCACTACCACTACTACTACTACTACTACTACTACTACTACTACTGTTAGTCTTTGCAGACAGAGTTTCCTTGTGTAGCTGGCTCTCCAGGAACTCACACTGTAGACTAGGCTGGCTGTGAGCTCAGCAATTCTTCTGCCTCCGCCTCCACCTCCGCCTCCGCCTCCCAAGTGCTAGGATTAAAGGCTTGGCTGCCACCATAGCCACTACCCCCCAGCTTGAATTTTTTTAATTATTTATTTTTATTTTATGTGCATGGATATTTTGCCTTCATGTATGTCTGTGTGAGGGTGTTGAATCCTGGAGTTAAAAAACAGCTGTGAGCCGGGTGGTGGTGGCGCACGCCTTTAATCCCAGCACTTGGGAGGCAGAGGCAGGCGGATTTCTGAGTTTGAGGCCAGCCTGGTCTACAGAGTGAGTTCCAGGACAACCAGGGCTATACAGAGAAACCCTGTCTCAAAAAAATAAAAAAATAAATAAAAAAATAAAAACAGCTGTGAGCTGCCATGGGGGTGTTGGGAATTATACCCAGGCCCTCTAGAAGAGCAGTTGATGCTTTTAACTGCTGAACCATTTCTCTAGCCCTTGAATTTGTTTTTAAAGCAAAAGTCTTCTAAAATTTTGCAGACAACTTATATTTAAAAACCACAAATAATTAAACTAGTAGAAGTGAGAACTGTAATTATTATAATTAGAATCTCTGTGAATTAATGGAGCCCTATGGAAGATACACGCATCTGAAGGCAGACTCGATGAGCTAAAGAATGAAGGCGGTGGTGGCCGGGTTTCAGCCCAGACAAAACAGAGCCAGAATGGCGTGGAGTAAGCCAGCAGCTCTCTGAGTGGAACTCTGAGGAAGGAGGGGACCACCACAGGAGTAACTGGGAGTTTTCAGAATCGATGAGAGATGGTGACTATCAGATCCAGGAACCCTAACAGGTCCCAAAAGGATAATTAACAACAAGCCTACATCAAAACCACAGAACACGGAAGACAAGAAGTTCTGGGAAGTTGGGAAGAAGAGCAAGGGCTCATACACAGGAGAACAATGGCAGGTATTATATGACTCCTCAGTGGCAACAGTGAGAGCCAGCACTGAGAGTTCTGAAGCTTGGTGGCCAGCCCCTAGACACACATCACCCAGGAAATGATCTCTTTAAAATGGAACTAAAAGAAAACAAAGTTGACAAAAATTGAACTTTGTCCCCCCAACAAAATCTTCTTTAAAATAATTTTTAAAGATTGTCCATCAGGTAAGTGTGCCGATAAAGGAGAAGCATGGATAAAGGAAGCAAATGTGGAGCTAGGGATGGCTTAGCACAGAGAAGACAAAGGCTGAACTGTGGATCCAAACAGCAGTTCAGAAGAACTGAAATACTGGGCAGAAGCATCAAGACCAGAGCTCTGGAACCAAACCACCCTGTGTCTCTGATTGTTTCACAACAGGAGAACTACTGTGTGTGTGTGTGTGTGTGTATGTGTGTCTGTCTGTCTGTGTTTATGCGCACATGCATGCGTGCATTTTCAGGGATTCTCCAGTCTCAACTTCCATCTCCCTGTAGGAGTTTTGAGATCACACACAATATATACATAATATATATTATACTATATATAATATATACACATATAATATACTCATATATAATATATGCATATATTGTAAACATATACATGTGTGTTATACATTATATATTATATATGTGTATATTTATATTGTGGGTATATACATAATATATGTGCATATATACATTATATACATAATATATACACATACATAATATATTATACATATGATATATTGTACACTCATGTTTAATATATATGTGTGTATATGTGTTTTATATGTATATATACACATATACATATATATGTATATATACATATAAAACATATGTGTGTATGTGTGTGTATATATATATATATATATATATATATATATACACACACACATATCACCATGCTTCATGTGTGTCTGGAGCTTCTAGCTCAGCCTCCCTGCCTTGCATTCTTTATGTTATATAAGCATATTAAGCTTTTTACAGCTAGAAGGATGACAGAAAGGAAGGCAGAGAGAAAGAGAAATATCTCCCAAACCAACAGAGGGGAAAATAGACTAAATTTGGGGGGAAATTAGAGAAAAGGAATATGACACAGTGTATAGAAAGGAGTGCACCCCTAACCACTTCCTTATTTTCCATCAGATTTGGGGCTGAGAATGCAGCCCATTGCTGAATCTCCACCATCTGCACAAGGCTGCTGGGTTTAGGCCCCAATACTGCAAATTACAATAGTGGTGATCATGATAACTTAATTGTTTAGCCAATACTGGCCATCCATCTATCGGAGGAAGCCTGTGAGCAGCATGAAGAGAGGGACACTGACCAGATCGAGACGGTGACAGGTTCTGAGCAGAAAAGAAGCAAGAGGAGAATGGGGATGTGAGCAGAGGGGCAAGAGCAGATGGAGCTTCATAGTGAGAGCTGACTTCCCACAGAGAACACAGCCCCTACAAGACTCACCCACATATGAAAACAGGCAATTTGCTGTGAGAAAGAATGGAAAGAGACCTGTGTGTGTGTGTGTGTGTGTGTGTGTGTGTGTAGGGGGGGTGATGAGAGGAGACAGGAAAAGGCACAGCCCAGGCCCTAGAGATGTTCAGAAGCCAGAGTGGGAAACAGAGCAGGAGACAAAGCATATGTGCCACATGAGGTCCACTGGGCCTTCTACATGCTGCACCCCCAGGAATATTCACAGAACAATCTGACCCAAGCCAGGCATGTTTCAGGGAACTGTTCCAGGCCAGCCTCCAGCCTGTAGCCCTGGGTGTGTTGACCCTTCCTTGCCTCTGTGCAGAGCCTACCACTGTCCACTTCTGAGGTCCTTCACTCAGTGATTGGACATCCCAGAGGGCTTTAACAGTTACAGCTTAGGGCTGGAGAGATGGCTCAATGGTTAAAAACACTGACTGCTCTTCCAGAGGTCCTGAGTTTAATTCCCAACAACTGCATGGTGGTTCACATCCATCCGTAATGGGATCTGGTGCTTTCTGGTGTGCATGAGGACAATGTACCCATATACATAACATAAATAAATCTAAAAAGAAAGTTACAGTTTAGAGCAAGATTCTTAGAGCACACAGAGAAGTGCTGTGGTAAGAATAGGCTGCTGTGGCCAGGCCTGTGATGGCCAGAAGAGACGGTCGGTGCTGATTCTCTCAGTCCAAGATAGTGGTTTCACAGGCACCTCACCCCCACCCCTGGGAAGCCAAATGGTGTTTGGTTAAGTTTCTTCACGTGAAGGCAAGTGGGCAGGACCTGAAGACAGGAGCTGATGCAGAGGTCATGAAATCCAAGGCAGTAGTTTCCAGAAACTACAAGCATCAGGAGGATGAAGGGTTGTTACTTGGGAGGGGAAGCAGGGACCACTAAGAGATCATGAGCAGCAAGACAGTGGTGATTCACGCCTTTAATCCCAGCACTTGGGAGGCAGAGGCAGGTGGATTTCTGAGTTCAAGGCCAGCCTGGTCTACAGAGTGAGTTCTAGGACAGCCAGGGCTACACAGAGAAACCCTGTCTCGAAAACAAAACAAAACAAAACAAAAACAAAGAGAGAGAGATAGATCATGAGCATGGGACTACAGAAAAGGACTTGTAGACGTAAAGGCAGAAAGAGGAGGGACCAGACTCTACGAGGAAGAAGGACAAGATAAACTAATTGCTCTTTAAGCACTGGCCCCATCACACCCATTAGAGGCAAGGCTGACCACTAACCACTGCTGACTGTTTCCTCGTAGAAATGGTTTCTCCCTTCACCTCCAACATCTATTCTTTTCTAGTTTTTCCTTTAGAGCCACAGGAAAGGGCTAACTGTAGGAAGGAGAGACAGGCAGTACCATTTGTTAAGACGGATGAAGAGGGAATGGAGGTCAGAGTTCAGGTGTGCTGCTGTGTGGGTGGGAAAGTTTGTGGTGCAACAGCCTAGACAGTCCGCAGCCTAGACAGTCAGCAGCTTAGACAGTCCACAGCCTAGACAGTCAGCAGCTTAGACAGTCCACAGCCTAGACAGTCAGCAGCTTAGACAGTCAGCAGCTTAGACAGTCAGTCAGCAGCCTAGACAGTCAGTCAGAAGCCTAGACAGTCAGTCAGCAGCCTAGACAGTCCGCAGCCTAGACAGTCAGTCAGCAGCCTAGACAGTCGGCACCCTAGACAGTCAGCAGCCTAGACAGTCAGTCAGCAGCCTAGACAGTCAGCAGCCTAGACAATCTGCAGCCTAAACAGTCAGTCAGCAGCTTAGACAATGGGCTGCAGAAGCAGCACTGGCTCTTACCTGCTACTTTTCTCAGGAGCACACAGTAGGCCAGACACTGATGGAGAGACCCTGAAGGGTTGGGTTGCTCAAATGCAGGCTGGGCAGGATAGATAAAATGGAAGAACAAATTGATTAGGAAACGGGGGCCAGAGGGTACCAAGAAAATGAAGGGGGTTGGGGAGATGACTCATGGTGAATATAAGTGGCCAGAGAAGACTGAATGTAGAGCCCATCTCATGGGTAGGTAGGAGGAAATTGCAAGAAGAAGCGGTCTCATCTTGATTACTGAGTACGAACAGTGAAATAATCTGCAGTCAGGCTGGCACACTGACATGGGACATGGGCAGCAGAGGAACCCCTGGGTACTGAAGAAAGGGGCAGGTGGCACAGCATGGAAGCCAGTATTCCTGCTGGGAGCCCAGCCCTTTGAAGCCCAGGCCTGACAAAAGCCACAGACTCTGTGGATGCCCAGGATGGTGGCAAACCCCAAGACAGGGAAAATGGCAAGATCAGAGGTTCAGGAAGCATTAGCAGATGCCACACACAGAGAGGAGAGAAGTCTGGATCCAGAAGCATCATCCTTACCAGAGGACTGGTAGCTGGGACTCCAGCATCATCTGTCCCCTGGGAGTTACAAGTGACCTCGGTGAGGCACTAGGCAGGCTTACTTACTTGGAGCTAGGTGAAGGAGCCGTTTATCCCTCCCTCTGTGAATGTTCTGAGGATGTTTAGAGGGGTTGGGAACTTCAGTAGTTCAATAAACAGGCTGCAGTGATCCTGCTTTATCCCTTACAGTGGCCAGCAAGGACATAGTCGGCACCAGTTCTACTATGAGGCTGAATGAACAGGAGGAAACCGGGAGAATCATCGAGATGCAACGCCTGGAAATCCGCCGCCTCAGAGACCAGATCCAGGAGCAGGAGCAGGTCCCAGGCTTCCACACCATCGCTGGAGTCCGGCTTCCTTCCCTCATCGACTCAGATGTGGATTATGAAGTGCACACCAAGTGACCTCCAGTGAGCCATTTCCAGTCACAGCCAGAAGCACAGGAGGCACCAGGTGTCTGCCACTGAGCCAGACTCCTACACCAACCTCTTCCATCCTGGAAAGCTGGGGGCAGGGTCAGAATAAAAGCATTTGCTCGAAACCTTGCCCAGCTTCTGCTTAGGGTGGGGGTACACAGGAAAGACAGGAGAGAGCTTGAGGACTGGTGGCTGTGGGTTTTCCAAAGCCACTGTTGTCTGTTCCTCTGCGGGAACTGGGCAGCCTATACTGCAGACCTTGGCAGGACCCAGGGCCGGCTTCCTGCTGGGTCTGGGATGAAGACAGGCCTACCTGCTCACATGGTGAGTAGCTCATCTGTTTCTTCCTTCCTGGCTCTTCCCTCCTGGCCAAGTCAGGACCAAACAAGGTCTCCTCCAGTTTCTTCTTCCTTATGAAACATAATGAGGGACTTCCTGTTCTTCCTCCTGTCTTCATATCCGTGTCTGTGTGACCTTGCCCAGTTCCTCCTTTTCTGGGGACACTTTATACTTTTCTCTCCAGAAATGCATCCAAGTCTTATCCCAGGAGCCTAGCCACATGTAGGTACCAGGAAAGAGACTCCTTTATGCAATAATGAGCAAAGGAGTATAGCGCAAATGTCCCTGGTTTTTGCTTGCAGAGGACAGATATCTATATAGGTATTTAAAGCCCAAGTCCTTCCTGGACCCTAGTGGTCCCCCTCTGGCTGCATGAAGTCTGCCATCTCCCAGGCTTCTCAGTGTCCCTCAGACTACTTTACCAACACTGTAGCCACTGTCCCCAGTGTTTTCACAGCCAGACCAGAAACTCTGATGTCCTAGTTCCAAAATGGAAGGTACACAGCAAAGATTAGAAAGGACTCTAGGGGTGAGGGGTGTCCATGGAGGCTCTGTCTCTACTGATCACTTCCTCACCCAGCCCACACCCTATCACCAAATATGACAGCCATCCTATCCCTTGTCCACTGGTAGCTTGGCCCAGGAAGATGGCTAAGTGGAAGGGGAGAAATGAACTTCAGGACTGGTGGGAGTTAGCCAATCCAAAGGAGAGGAAGCACAGCCCGGAAAGGAGAAATATGCAAGGGAAAATGGAGCTCTGAGGAGCAGAGGCAAATTCACTGAGGTTGTCATTCAGATGGCACACACATCACTGGGGACTGTGCTTGATCAAGACATCACCTTTCGTCCTATGGGACGGCTTGGGAGTGACTGGTGCCCAGCCACATAGGTAGGGCCATGACTGTGACCCTGCTGCCCAGTGACCTCCAAAGCCTGTGTTTTCGTGTACTGTCCTGGAGAGGGGCCTGTACAAACTCCATGGGCTAGGGGAGTTGGAGGGTATTAAACAAAATGTGACTCTCAGAGAATCTAAACAAGAAGGGGGCAGTGGGAAATGCCCCAAATGAGCTATCGTATGCCTAAGCTTTATGTGGCTGCTGTCCAGCAGATAGAGAAAAGACAGAAGTAGCTGAGAGTAAGGAAGACTCTCTCTCACCCCACCCCAACTCCCACTCCCAGCCCCAGCTCGTGTCTGAGCCAGTGGCTTGTTTTCTCAGCTCCGGAGAGAGGAGCATAGCTTCAGAACGTGAGGCTAGAGACTCAGTTTTGTTGCGCTCTCCACATCCTGCCTTCCACGCTCCTACACCTGCTGGTTGATCCTGGTTCTCTGGCTACTATAACTCAGACCTCCCTCCACTTCACCTATGAGGACTTCATGGGGAGGCGGAAGGCATGACAATCACCTTTGAGGTCTCTTCAGCTGGTTGACCCTCACTGGTCGATTGAATCTAGCAGCCATCATCCCCCGTCCCCCAACCCCCACAGCAGCTGTAGAAGCTGAGCCAGTCACCCATTGGTACACGAATGAACTCAGCTCTTGCTCTTCTGCTTGCTGTCCGTCCATCATTGAGCTCTGGAGTCTCAATGAGTGTGACAGCGAGTGGCCTTGGGAGAAGCTTGTCATCCTAGTGTGAGAGGCTTCAGAATCCTTCTCTCTCTCCCTGTGCCTCTGATATCCAATGGGCGTCCACACCCATTGTTCTAGAATTTCAGCATCAGCTTTGGCCAGACAGTGTAAACTGCTCAGATCTTAGATGTTCCTTCTCTGCCCTCCTGTTCTTTTAACACTAAAGACTCCACAATCCCAGTCTTGGCATCGATGTCTGCCTTCCTCCTCTATTTCCAGAAAGCATGACAGACTATTGTGTAATCAACCAGCTGTTCCCAAGAGGTATTGGAGAGACACAGGCAATCCTGGGTATGATCACTACAGCCATTTTATATAATAAGGCACCACCTCATTACAATTACTGCTCTGGATTCAGAAAGACAAGTGACATCTCAGGATCAGGAGTGGGGTTCATCCTCCCTGAGCTCCCCAAGACCACCAGAGACTCAAGAGAGCAGTTACACTTTGCTTATATCTGAAATGCAGGCAGATTCTCCTGAGTGGAGCCACACTGGGGGCACACCCAGAAGGGTATACCCTTGCCATGTGCAAGCGGGACCAGTGTTACTGATTACCAGCTGAACCTTGTAGGTTTGCAAGAACTGTATTTATCACTCATCTCGTAGGTGTCACGTGATAGAAGAAGGCTAACATGCTTTAGGCACACATACTGGTGTATAAATATAACCTAAAATTGGAACTATGAGGTCTAGCACAAGACTACAGGTGCCCTTCTTTGGCTATGGCTCCAGACAGCTTAAGCAAACAGAGAGGAATTCATTTTCTGGCTCTACTGGTGTCTCACAGGTTTTCTTTTAGCTGAAAAGCACCTGAACCTCAAGAAGGACCTGATCCAGGGCCTGGGACACAGCTGGAGCCCCTCCCCCTCTCTTGTGGAGGACCCCCTGTGCAGACAGGCACCCCATCACGATTTCAGCTGGCAGAAGGGCACTTTAATACAGCTCCTCAGAAGCCCCAAACAGAAATGAAATCTCCAGCCCAATCTTGGTTTTGGTTTTGGTTTTTAAGGTTTGCCTGCTGTGTGAGTGCATGCACACATATCCTTACTCTCTCAGATGCATGCACATGGGTGAGTGCAGGTGCCCACGGAGTCCAGAAGAGGGCATCAGATCCTCTGGAACTGACGTTGAAGGTGTTTTTCAAGCCTTTTGTACTGGACTACCTGCTGAGATAAACTACCACTCTCTTCATGAGTTCAGCTGTGTCCACTTACAAAAAAAAAAAAAAAAAGTCACCACAGCTGGGCTTGTTGACAGTTGACCTTCCCTGTGGGGTCAGAGGGACATAGGGCCCTCACTGAGGAGCCAGTCAAACCTTCCAACCAGATGTATTCAATTCTGGCTTCATTAAGTGGACTTGAGGGGGTAAGTGGGTGGGATTTAGTGTATGTTGGTTGAAGGAGGAGAGAGAACAATTCCATCTATGCATCCATGGGAGGGGGGGTTGTCATGTATTCTGGATGCAGACCTTCCAGGATGACTGAGTGCTTTAAGGCCACCCACACTCCTACCCATGACCTCCATTGCTCTACGAGGCAGCCTAATAAACTCATTGGTTTCCTAGAATGAACAATGGTGAAATTGTACCTCAGCTCATCATGGGACCTGAGGAGAGAGGTAGACATTACTTCTCCCTCAGGGGAGGAAGTTCAGCAACAGGCTGCTTGATATGTATCTGAAGAATTGAACATGGGTCTTCTGCAAGAGCAGCAGGTACTCTTAACCACTGAGCCATCTCTCCTGGTCTTAAATTGCTCAAAGGGAGACTTTGGGGCCTAGCTTGAGTTGGGAGCTTACCTCTGTCCAATCACCTGTAGACATATCAATGAGTCATGAATGATAATCTCAGAGCTCTTATCTGGAAAGAAGATGAGAATCCTAAGTAGGACCTATGTCCCCCAGAAATACGTGCCTAGAGGAATGGTCAGTCACCACACTAGGTATGGATCCACTGATGCCCTGTGTCTACCCTGTGCTGTCTGTCCTTTTTTCTCCTAGCCTTTCCTCCAAGATGACAGAAACATTAGCTCCCAGATCACCCCTGTGAGTGATCCAATACTTGGTTCACAGAAGGGTTACAATAATTTTTTACTGAATGAATGGGTTCTACCACTTAATCCCCCTCATAACCACTTACTAAGCCATGCTATCTACATTTCACAAATGAAGAGACCCAGCTCTACCAAGCCTGTAAACATGACATAAGCTAGAGTCATTTGAGAAGAGGGAACTTGAACTGAGAGAATGTGTACACCAGAGTGGCCTGTAGGCAAGTCTATACAGGGCATTTTCTTGACTGATGATGTGGGAAGGCCCAGCACTTTGTGAGTGATTCCATCCCTGGCTAGTGGTCCTAAGTGTTCACTTCAGGCAGGCTAAGCAAAACATGGGGAGCAAGCCAGTAAGCAGCCCTCTTCTATGGCTTCTGCATCAGCTCCTGCCTCCAGGCTCCTCCTGCCCTGAGTGTCTTCAGGAATGGAGTGTGATGCTCAGGAGTAAGTGACATAAACTCTGTCCTCTCCAAGCTGCCTTTGGTTATGACGTTTTAACAAAGCAATGGAAACCCAGCAGGTTTTCTAAAATTATGTTACTAGAGCTGGGACTCCAACAGCATCCTAGTTCCAAAACCATTATTCCACTCAGTCATTCAACAACGTTGAGTTACATATCTATTGTTCTAGGAGCTAGATACACAGCAGCAAACAAAGCAAATCCTTCCTCATAAAGGTCGAGAGGGAGACCCACAGTAATGTGTATGTGAGAGTGAAAGGGGGGAAGGACAGAGGAATAAAGGAAGCAAGGTTAAGGGGATGAGAAATGCTAGAGACATGGTGATTTTAGACAGTATCCAGGAAGCTCTCCAGGAAGGGGACATACATCTTAGGAGTCCAACAATGACCATCTTCAGAGTTCAGCTCTGAAAAAAAGATCAACCCAGCTGGTCTTGCTGACTGCTTACTTCTCATAGAGAAGTCCATCACCTGAGCATCAGCCACTCCATGTCACCTGCTGTGTGCATCTCTGACCTAATGATGTGTGCCCTCAGGGAAGAGCTACAGTATATAGGCCAAGGAAGACTATTAAAGGGGGATGTGTGGGGTATCCACCAGAGAAGACTGCTCAGACATGGGTTTAAGGCAACAGAAAGGCTTCATTAGCGGGCTGGAGACTACACTAGGTGTGCAGGATCCCAGTGTAGGCCTGAACCTCTCTCAGGATGAGCTTTTTAAAAATTCTTTTTAAAGATTTATTTATTTATTTTATTATATGAGTACACACTGTAGCTGTACAGATAGTTGTGCATCTTGATCTGGTTGTTGAGAATTGACTTTAGGACCTCTGCTCACTCTGGTCAACTGGGCTCACTCGGTCTGCTCCCTCCAGTAGACCCTGCTCGCTCAGTCCCTGCTCACTTATGCCCAAAGATTTATTTGTTATTATACATAAGTACACTGTAGCTGTCTTCAAACACACCAGAAGAGGGTGTCAGATCTCATTAAGGATGGTTGTGAGCCACCATGTGGTTGCTGGGATTTGAACTCAGGACCTTCAGAAGAGCAGTCAGTGCTCTTACCCGCTGAGCCATCTCACCAGCCCTCTCAGGATGAGCTTTTATGCACAAAAACTGTGTCCTGGGTTGACATACTTTAGTTAACAAGAACAGTTGGCCAGAAGCAGACTACAGAAGCCAGAAAGCAAGGTTAGTGCATTTAGAGACTTTTCCAAAACTATGGACTTTGATGGATTAGTCTTTGTTTTCATTTTGACTGGTGGTGCTATATGCTGAGTTTTACAGCCTGAATGGTACTTCCATCGGGGAGTCAGTTGTGCTGAGGTCTGGGACCTATTAGAGGGGACTCGATCTATGAAGCTGTGGGAAAGCCATCATCCATGCTGGGTAGAGACTTTCCAGTGCAGTCTTTTGGTGGGCAGCACCCACACTCAAGTAGCTAACCCCTCACCTATGCTCTGGAAGTAATTCCAATAAACTCATTGCTTCCTCCGGAGTGCTGGAGTGGAATCAGAGACCTCAGGAGGGGGAGGGGCAGACATTGTTTACACCTCCCTCTGGGAATGGACTTTAACAGCCAAAGGTGACATTTGAGCTCATTCCTGATGGAAAGGAGTCATCTGGAAGGAAAGCAGAGGGAGCCACCAGCACACAAAGGTTTTGAGGCAGTGGGATGACATCAAAGAGGCCCACAAGGATCAGGAAGAACCCAGGCTGGCCATGGGAGGGACTCAAGCAGGCAGTGGCATTACCATAACAGGCCCACCTCAGCCTCTGGTTGAGCATAGGGGAAGGTGGGACTCCAGCTCATCTGTTCTCCACTGTACACCCTCTCAGACCTACAGCTTCTCCTGCATGCCCACTGCCACCTCGACCTGAGCTTCCATTTCTGCCCATGTGAACCGCCTCACAGCCTCTGTTCTAGGGACAGATTCAACACTTACTTTGAGCCACTGGCTTGCCCAGCCAGTATTCAAACTGGCAAGCTTTAGGCCCTGCTACCTCCTCTATAGACTCCAAAGGGACAAGAAGAGAAAGGGGATGTCCAGGGATTCCTTGTACCAGCTTTTGTCTAAGACAGCTGGATATCAGGTGAGCATGAGACTAGAGTTTCCTAAGGACCAGGCTATTAGAAGAGGTCAGATCGAATCCAGGCTGGCAAGCTCTGCCAGACCTCTGCTCTCCCAGGCCTGTTTCTTATAAAGGGGGCACGTGTACAATGCTTTTCAGAGTGTCAGGATTAATACCCACTATGTCATCCAGTGTCCCCTGCCCTGCACCGGTCAAACAGCCCTGAAGTTTTCTTCAGGAGAAAGCTAGCCAGAGCTGTACTCCCCAGTAAGGTTACAGCCACAGGCAAAGGTGGCTACTGGGTACTCAATGTGTAGCTAATTTGAGCTGAGATACAGTTCGTATGTATAAGAAAAGACTTTCGGCCAGGCAGTGGGTGGCACATGCCTTTAATCCCAGCACTTGGGAGGTAGAGGCAGGCAGATTTCTGAGTTCGAGGCCAGTCTGGTCTACAGAGTGAGTTCCAGGACAGCTAGGGCTACACAGAGAAACCCTGTCTCAAAAAAAAAAAAAAAAAAAAAAAAACTTTCAAAGAGTTCATTAATACCTTCTATAATAAAATATATTTTAGAATTCCAATACATAGAGTTTTGCAGCTCTGGGGATTGAACCAGGTGGAAAGCAACCAGTGGGCTATATCCATAGCCCGGCAAACACATTCATTTTAATGTGTTGGCTTTACCTGTTCTTTTGAAACAGGATATTAGAAAGGCTTAGGTTACATAAATAAGAGAGGCTCCCAGAAACTGAAGTGACAATCAGGGAGCCTGTCTGGATCTGGCCTAGGTCCTCTGCATGTACATTATAGTTGCATAGCTCAGTGCTCCTGTGGGACTCCTAACAGCAGGAGTGGGGCGTCTCTGACTCTTCTGCCTGCTCTTGGGACCCTTTCCCTCCTATTAGGTCACTTCATCCACCCTTGATATGAGGACTTGTGGCTAGTCTTATTGTAACTTTATGTCATGTCCAACTGAGATCCCTGGGAGGCCTGCTCTTTTATTTTCTCTCTCTCTCTCTCTCTCTCTCTCTCTTTCTCTCTCTTTCTTCCTTTCTTTTTTTGAAGAGAAATGAGGGAGGAATGGATCTGAGTGAGAGAGAGAGTCTCTGAGAGGAGGAGAGGAGGGGAAACTGCAGTTGAATTTGGATGTAATATGTGAGAGAAGTGTAAAAAAAAAAAAAAAAAAAAGATAACTAAGCTGAAACACATGCATACAACCTGTGCTGCTCTGGAGTTCTGACGCTCCGAGTCTTCTGCACAAAGCAAAGAGGAAGCCAAGCCAGGCACAGTTACTTTGTGAACTGATCTTGGAAGATGGCTTGGATTTCATTTTGTTGTTTTGGTTTGGTTGTTTGGGTTTTATGTTGTTGGTGGTGGCAGTGGTTTGTTTGATTTTTAAACACACATCAAAAGGAGAGATTACATACTAACGTCTACTTTACAGAAGGGGTAGGACAGAAGACGTGGGCCAGCCTGCACAGCCACCAGACAGTCACCCTCTGCCCACCTGGGGCACGGTGTCTAGGAACCAGATTTGCTGCTTAGAAGCAGAGCCCTGAACCATATCCCAGTTCCACCCAGGAACACCTCTGTGGACACCCAGCATTGTCCACATGCGTCCCTGAGGTACTCCAGGTCCACACAGCCTGGGCCCAACTCGTTCTTCTGGTTTCATCCCAAACGCTCAAAGGTCAAAATAGTCACACCCGTCCGTTCACACTTTTATTTAGTCAGCCACTCAACAAACACGTATCGATTACCCTACACGTACAGGCGACCGAGTGTTGGCTGCAGAGATCATGGTGGTCAGTAAACTGGTCTCTATCCCTGAACTGGACTGGCTGGGGATACACATCTGGGTCGGAGGTGAAAGCTAACTTAACTAAAGATCTGTTGTGGATAAATACAGGCCGTGAGTGCAATCGAATCAGCCAGGTCAGACGGGGCATCTCAGCTCAATGATTCAAGTTGGCCAGACTCAGGCAAAGAGAGGCCTGAGGTAGGTGGAAGGCAGTCCGCTGAGGGGCAAGGGCTTCCTTTGCCTTGTCAAGGGATGTGAAACGTATCTAAGTAGTGCTTGCTCTGGGAGCTCCACCTGTCTACCTGAAAGGCCTCTACCCACCCATGGGGCAGGCTAACCCTGCCACTCGAGGCCTCAAGGAAAATAAAGGGCTTATTGGGGGAAAGCCTAAAATGGAGCGACTGAGGCTGACTTTAAGACGAAGCTGGGTTTTGAGGGGCTAGACCTAAAGACTTGGGTTGAGGGTACAATTGGAATTTAGAACTAAAGTCCAGAATCAGCTGGAATGAAGAGCTGGAGCTGAGGCTTCTGGCCAGCTGGGGTTTCCTACTGGCTCTCCTCCTGCCTCAGCCTCTCAGGGTGCAAAGATTACAGGCCTGGACGGTAATTACGTGCAGGCTTGGCTGTAGATCTTCGGGGAGGGGCTGAAGGTAAAATGAAGTTGGAGTTGGGGGGGGGGGTGTTAGGGCTCGGACTCGGGCAGAGGGACAGCATTCCTTCCTCCTGCTGACCCAATTTGCATATTGCGTTTTAGACCTAACAGCAGCGGACAGAAGCCCCTCCCTTCCCAGGAATGTCTCAGCCCCACAGAGGGCGCTGGGCCACGTCAGCCAATTGGCTCAGGCCCTGCCCTGGAAACAGCACCTGTTAATCCCCCCTCCTTCCAGCTCACCTGGGCGCAGGTGAAGCGTCTCCCCGGAAACAGATCTAGATCGCCCCACCTGCTGGGTCCTGCCTGCTCGAATTGGATTCAGCACAGCCAGGCTTCCCGTGAGTGCCCCACACGCCCCACTCCCACCTTTTTCTCTGGCTCTACTACCCGGGAGCCTCCACCCACGTTGGGGTCGTTCCCCAGTAGACTGTACCAGCACCTTCAGACTAGCCAGCCACAGTCCTGAGGAATGCTGGGACAGACTCCGCCCACGGCCCCTCCCCCAGCCACCCTCGGGGGCGTGGGCACCTACCCCACCCACATTGCGTGCCCGGCAGCCTCTGCAAAGGGCAGAGCGGTACACCACTTGGTCTTGGCTGTGTGGTCCATGTGGGTTCTGATTCACCCCGAGTCTCTCTGACTCAAAAAGTATGTTTTGAGCCCCTTTGCCCCATGGGAAGTCTAAAAAGGAAGATATTAGATGACTTCTCCCACTCCTCAAGAGTAAACTTCTCTGTCCTCACTTTTCAGATAAAGCCTCTAAGAGGTGAGCTAGGGCTTCCCTGCCCCATTCAAGCCCCTCCTGGACTCGCAGCTGACACCTACAGGATGGGTCTCTCCTGCTGCCGGAAACCGAGTTCCTTGCTGGCAGTGCTCGCTTTATTTTTACCTGGTGTGAGTCATGCTGCCTGTCCTGTAGGGAACAGGTTAAATGAGTAACACTGTTAGATCCCTCCCCACATTCCCACGGTGGGAAGGACTAGGCTGCGGTTCAAATCCTGAGTCCTCCTTTTGCTGCTTTAGAGAACACGTGAAGCCCTATAGCAGGGGATGGACCAGTGGAGAGCAGGCGGGTTCTGGATGAGAGCTGAGGACAGGACTGGACAGAGATATGTTTAGAGGCAAGAGGCAGCCCCTGGGGCCATGGATTGGTAACAGCAGAAGGCGTTGAGGAGTCCCGGGAGTGGGCTGAGCGGGTGGCAGGAACATCTTGAGAAAGGAACACAGGAGAACAGGTTTAGGGTAAGATGAGGAATTTGGGTTGGGCCCTGTTGCATCAGAGACGACTTTGGCCCAGGAGGAAGATCAGCACTGGAAAGAGAGACTTGGAGCATTCGTCTTTTTTTGCCTGACCAAGATAAGGTGGGCCTAGAAGAAGAAAGGTGTTAGGGGTCAGGTCCTGACCCACAGAGAAGGAAGGGGACAGCCCTATGAGAGAAGGGTCAGGCTCAGCCTGCTGGTTCCGGAAGGGTTAAGCTACCAGCCTCCCCTCCTCATAGCTTCCCCCACCCAGGACCCAGCCGTGACAGCTGAGGCCATGTGAGTCTGATCCTGAATGAGGCTTTATCTCTGACAGTTTGTCCCATCATCCACTGTGGCCTCACCAGCTTCCTCCGACAGCCTGGATGGAACAGGCAACCGACACAGCCTGAGCAAGAGAGGTCAGGAGCTGGGGGGCGGGGGGATGTCTCTGGAGGGGCAGGGGAGCTTTGTGGTAGAGGGAACTCTGTTAGGGTCAGGGGAGGTGCTTTCCCAAGGTGCAGTGCTGGGGTTGTGGCTTTCAGGAGCAGGTCCTGAAGACCCTGGGGAAGATTCTTGGGGCTCTTCCCTGAGACTCTCAGCTAAGGCTATGAGGGCCAGACCAGTAGGAAATAACATGTGATCGTGTCCTGCAGGTGAGAGTAACCATAGCGTGGACTGAGGAGACTGGACCTCTAGCAGCCAACCAGGTGATGGGGACTCAGTGTCACGACAAACACCCTCTGAACCCTGACACTGATCCTCTATCCTGACCCTGCCTGACCAAGCCATGTCCCAACAAGCCTCAGTGGGCAGAGGGCTGCCCCCAGATGTGCTGGCAGAGCAGGTGGAGCTATGGTGGTCCCAGCAGCCCCGGCGCTCCTTGCTCTGTTTCTCTGTGGCCGTGGTCCTTGTGGCTGGCTGTGGGGCCGGAGGCGTGGCGCTGCTGTCCTCCACCAGCAGCCGATCTGGCGAATGGCGACTAGCAGTGGGCACTGTGCTCTGCCTGCTGGCCCTGATGGTTCTGGTGAAGCAACTGATGAGCTCCGCTGTGCAGGATATGAACTGCATACGCCAGCCCCAGCACGTGGCCTTGCTGCGCAGCGGTGGAGGAGCCGACGCTGTTGTAGTGTTGCTCAGTGGCTTTGTGCTGCTGGTCACCGGCCTGACCCTGGCTGGGCTGGCTGCTGCCCCAGCTCCAGCACGGCCACTGGCTGCCATGCTGTCTGTGGGCATTACCTTGGCTTCTTTGGGCTCAGTTTTGCTGCTGGGATTGCTACTGTATCAGGTGGGTGTGAGTGGACACTGCCCCCTGATCTGTACAGAGGCATTCGCCACCAGAAATGGCCACAGTGAGAACGGCAGCATCTTTAGCATCTCAGGACAGTTGTCTTCTGGCCAGCGGCATGAGACCACCTCC
This sequence comes from Mastomys coucha, assembly GCF_008632895.1. NCBI lineage: Eukaryota > Metazoa > Chordata > Mammalia > Rodentia > Muridae > Mastomys > Mastomys coucha. Next base: position 76,059,710 of record NW_022196900.1, on the reverse strand, counting down.
AGCATTGCCAGCCTCATCTGATAGAGATAGAGCCCTTCTTCCCATGTCCTGCCTCAGTATCCCCAGAACTTGTAGCGTACATGCATAGGTGCACACATCTATGTGTGTCCCCCTGCCATGGCATTGCATGATATGTGATTAGGAGCTCGTGAGAAGGTGAGTGAAACCTCTTTGGAGCTGTTTGTATCCATGGACTGTCATGCTCTATGCCTGGTTTGGGGGTCTCTAGGTGTTACTCATCTGGAGTCTCTGAAGACTTGACCCATGTTTCCAAGACCCAACAACTCCAGCCTTGCCCCCTATGACATCATCAAGGCTCTCCACAGAGGTGACTCTTGCCTGTCCACGACTACACACCAGTGATCACTCTTCAGAGAGTGACTCTTGGTAAAGCTGAGGGAAATGGCTTCCGGATGAGATGGAACTGGACGGGGAAACACCTTTGCGCTTATAACCTAGCAACCAGGGCCAGTGAGAGGTGACTCAGCTGCTTCTGCCTCAGTTTCTTAGAACAGTGTTGCTATTGATTCTTAGGATTAAATGCCTCTTGGGTGAGATGACTGGACTCCTGGCAAATGTTCAAAAGGTGACTGTAGTGAAAAGGAAATAAATTATGGGGAAAAGGTGGCTGTGGTTGCTGTCTTCACCACGGTATCTCACCTCAGAGACCCTTACCCCCAACCCCACAGCCCACTCATCCCAGGCTATGGAGCCATGGTGTCTTCAGCCAGACCTGGGGTTTCCTCTTCTCACCAGAGAAGGGGGAAGGGTCAAGAGGATTGCACAGGTTTGGAAAGAAACCTACTGGTTTCTGGTCCCAGAGAGAGTGGGGAACCAGTCCTTCACACATGTTCACCTGCAGTTCAAGGGGAGACTTAACTGGTGGCTGTGTCTCTAGAAATGTGCCCTGTCCTTATGTGTAGTCTACCTTGTGTGAACCAAGAACAGCCTGCGATTTGGGTAGCCATTGTACCAGTTGTCCCGCTTCTGGGTCCCCGAAGAGGTGTGACAGCCCTTCTGAGGCAGTAAGTCACTTCCTGCTTGGAAGGACTCTCTTCCCCTTCCCTCCTGTGGCGTGTGATTCCTTTCCAGGTGACAAGAACATAGGTTACTGCTTTGGCCACTTCCTGCTACACAGGTGGAGATTATCTGAAGACATCAGAGACTCAGAGAGACATCTGCTTCCTAAAAGATGCTGATGCAGAAGAAACTGGGAGTAGTAAAACTGGTGCTGTAAAGGATTTACTAATAAACTCCCTTGGAAAGTATTAAGTTACACATAGCTAAAGGAACTAGATGCCTCCAATGACTGGCCGAAGACTAGCACATTAACCACGCTTGCTAGAAACTGCGAGAAAGAAAATTCTGTATCGCAACTAAAGTTTAGGCTTGCTGCTTAGTTTATTCACTACAATTGACCTCCAGTTAGGCGCATTTCCATAGTAAAAGGAGACAACCCAGATCCACACTCAGCCTTTGGCCCATCCCCATAACAAAGAACGGGCCTCTAAGGAGCAGCTCAAGTGGGCAGCGCAGGGTCAGAGCCAGGAGAGGAAAACAGCACATACCCCAGAATGTCCAGTACAACAGAAACCCAGAGTGTTCCATGGAGCTTAGCGCCTCCGCACATTCAAAATGGGATCGCTGCTGTCTGTCTTAGCAGTTCCTACATCTGGACTGAAGGTGCCTCCAGTCCCTCAGTGTCTAAGTCAGAGGCCTCAGTGTGGTCCCCACACAGTGGCAGCTCTTTCGAGGCTGTCTCTTCTCCCAAGGCCAATGACATCATCTCTGAGCACCCCCACAGGCACTTGCCTGATAACACACATCTTTATTCTTCAGAAGGGACACTCTTTGTCTTGGTCCTGATTGTACAGCTGCCCCCACCCTGATTTTGTTCTTTTGTCTTCAAGACCAGTTTCTGTCACAGACATACGTTTCAGCCAGAGTGATAATGGTAAAACTAAAATTAAAATGTAGCTTACAATCTTTACCTTAAAATTTTTCCTAATGTCATGTGGTCTCCTCTCAGCCCCTGAACCAGCCACACCAAACTTTGCACACACTTCCGGCATTCCCTCACTCGTCCCAGCCTTTCTATATCCTGTGTCCCATCTTTCTCATCCTTTAGAATCCCATTTTCTGGGGAGCTGAGTTCTCTAGGGAGTCCTCCCTGGCCCTCTCCCCTTAAATTAGTGGCTTGCTCTTTTCTAGTGCCCAGGACACCCTCTGCTGCAGACACTAACCCACAGGTCTTAATGTGTCTGAGAAGACTGGGTAGGGTGTAAGCTCATCCCTGAAAAGCATATGTTTTATTTTTGGTTGTTTATGTATCTCTTGTTCCCAACAAAGACCTAGTGTACTGTAGGTGCTTCTGTTGAGTGGCTGAAACATTGGGCAGGTGGCAATGTATATACAAGGGACAGTGAGAGTCCCCCCTTTAGGCAGGAAGGGAAGTTAGGTCACTACACTGAGTCCTTTCCTCCTGAGGCCCTTAACTCTCTCCCTGAGAAATCCTCATAAGAGATGCAGCCCTAGACCTAGTCCTGGGAGGCAAGAGGGCCACAGAATATCCTTCCACCTGGACTATGTAAACAAGGGGTCCCTTTTCCTTCTGGCTGAGACAATATTTCTTTTAAGACACTAGAGGAAATCAGAAACACAGAGATTCAGAAGACAGGAAGGGGACACACAGCTTAGACCCTCACTGAGCATGTGGCAGTGGTTCAGGCGCCCAGGGAAGAATGTGAGGGAGAGAACTGATTACGTACGTACCCTAGATGACCCGCTCCCTACCGCTGTAGAAGTCGGACATCTACCCACCCAACCATATGTGAGTCTGGTAATGGAGCTGTCTATGCCTGGTCCATATCACCAACAGCATCCCACTAGCCTCTCTGTTCTCTTTTCCTTATTTTTTTTTAAAGATTTATTTATTATTATAAATGAGTACACAGAAGAGGGTGTCAGATCTCATTATGGATGGTTGTAAGCCACCATGTGGTTGCTGGGATTTGAACTCGCAACCTTCAAAAGAGCAGTCGTGTTCTTACCCGCTGAGCCATCTCACCAGCCCTCTCTCTCCCTTCTTGAAGACACTTCCCCTTCAACTTCACCTCCCTTGTCTTTTGGTTAAAACTCTGCTGCCCATTTTCACCCTCTGTCAAGGTTCCTCTTCTCCTTGCATTTACTCTCAGCTAAACATCCTCCACAGACAAGCCCACCCTCTGCCTTTGCTGCTCCTGCCCCCTACTGACCCAGTCCCCCCACAGTGAACAGTCCTTAGAGAAACTCTGCCTTGGATGTACCTACCACCCACCTCAGTCTCCACTGCTGACTCAGCTCCGCCACTACACAAACACACAGCAAGAGAATGTGAGAGGCATCCTCTCTTCCTCCCTTTTGAGAGCCTAGGAAGGAATTTAGACTTTGTCCTCAAGACACTGAAAAACATGAAGATTTTAATCCAGGGAGGTCTGTGGCTAAAGTTAGTTAGACTGCTTGGCTCCTCTGGGGAGATAAGGATTAGCCTGAGGAAGAAAAGACAGAATGGCTAACTAAACATCCCAGAAATGCTGTGTCAGCTGCCCCTGAGAGGCTGGGAAGAGGTGCTCAGAGAGAGAGAAGCAGAGAACCTTAGCAGTTTAAAGGCAGCAGAGAGGGTGTGTGAGGCTGAGGAGAGGTGAGAAAGAAGGCTAGAAAGGGGGTGCTGGGTGAAGGTTCGGGGCTCTCTTTAGAGTAAGCTACTTCCTTATGGCCAAGAAGAAGCTAATGAAGGTTGTTTCCAGCTTGGTAGCATGAATATATGTGCAGTGTGCATCATGTATGCATGGACACATATGTACACATGCACACGAGAATGTGGAGCTCTGAAGTTGACTCTGAGTGTCTTCCCTGAGGTCTACCCCTGAGCCTGGAGCTTGCTGTTCAACTGCCCAGCTTGCCTTGGAGACTCCCTGCCTCCACTGAGCTCTGGCCATGCAAACGCTAGTACTTAGTCTTGCATGGCAAACACTCTACTCTGGAAGCCACTTCCCAGGTCATAGTGAGGATTTCACATAAAGAAATGGCTTGGTCAGAACTGTGTGTTCAGATGAGCCTGTGTCTGCACGTGGCGGATCTGGAAGAGACAGAAATGGAGCCAGGGAAACAGCTGAGAAGTCAACGCACAAGTCCAGATGTAAGGTACTGGGACTTAGATGTAAGGTATTGGAGGTGCTCCATTAAAGGTCCAAGATGCAATGGATGCTGGGAAAGGAGCCCAGATAGGAGAGGTGCGGTTGATTAAGCAGTGATCACCTGAAGATGCAAGGCAGAAGTCAGTCTTAGAGCAGGTTGCCCCAGGACACAAGGTGGCCAGAATGAGCTTGCCCCTCCCTCGGTAAAGATAAGGAAGAAAGTACACACAGGTGAGTTTGTGGGTGTGAAGCAGAAAACTGGGGGAGGCCCTGACCCATGCCTATTCTCCCTGTAAGCTGAAGGCAGTTTTAAAGTGAGCTTTATGGAGGAGGGTCAGAGGTATGACTGTTGGCAGGAGGTTAGCTCTAGAAGGGACTGATGGTTGGTCCTCCAAAATAGGACATAAAGAACAATAGGCCCTCACACTGGGCCAGCTCAGAGTCCCTAAAGCAGGAAACAAAGGCTAAGTGACCAAGGGAGCATGCCCAGAGTGCTACTACCCTTTCACCTACATTTCAGCTTTGGGCAATTGAATGTATGTTCTTATATTCTATACATCTTTTTAGAATAGACTGGTATCTGGGTAAAATGGGCTTCTGAGAAAAATACACTCATTTGCTGAAAGTTCCAGGCCTGGGGAAAGTACAAGGGTGGAAACATCAGGAAGTGGAGAAATATGAGCCCCATTGCCTGCTGGGATCTGGGATATAGGTGCCCATTTCCGCACTCTTTCTGAAGAACGCGTTTGTTTCCTTGCTTGCTAACAGCGAGCGCTTCGTGGCTCCCTTTATTACCTGGTCCAGTTGGAGTTCTCTTTCTGAAGCACAAGAATGGAGATTGCCTCTGGAGTTGAAACCAGGAAACCTGAGACCTCCCCTGGTAGCTCGATGATTCCTAGATGCTTTGAAAGCCCACTTGAACCTCATCAGGCATGGCTGGAGGCCAGGCTGCAGGAGTGGGTAACAATTGGCTATGGGTTGGAGAGTCTCCCTGGGACATTTGACGGTGAAAAGGTGGGGCAGGAAAACCCAAGTACTGTGGAGAGATTGACATGATGGATCTCAACATCCAAACTAGGGAACAAAGAGTATCCATGGGAGCAGGTAAAGAGAGGCAGAGCTCCGTGAGTTCAAGGCCCACCTGATCTATATAGCAAGTTCCAAGCCAGTCAAGGCTACATAGTAAGACTGGATAGATAGATAGATAGATAGATAGATAGATAGATAGATAGATAGATAGATATCCAAACCAGCATTGAACAAAACATTAGCAGCACATGAGTTACAGAGTAGAACTTGATGCTTTCCCCATTGAGACTATGGTCAAGCTCTACATTCTCAGGCATGTTTCCATCCCAGGTAGGGATGAAACACACCCAGGAGTATTCTCATCTGGGTCCATGCAAACCCTCTACTGCCCTCGCCAGATCTGAGTCCTGGGAAGCCACTTTTCAAATCTCCAGCAAGAAATGAATGAGAGCCAAGCAGTGGTGGCGCATGCCTTTAATCCCGGCACTCATTAGGTAGAGGCAGGCAGATTTCTGAGTTTGAGACCAGCCTGGTCTACAGAGTGAGTTCCAGGACAGCCAAGGCTACACAGAAAAACCCTGTCTTGAAAAAAATCAGAAAAAAAAAAAAAAGTGAATGAGAAGGGAGACTTAGCAAGCCCCTCCCTCAGAATGAACACTGGCTGCCCATCATACAGAACTATTGCGGAGAGCCAACCTTTAGGGGCATAGTTAGCACCTACTCTACATTTCATCTAGAACTCAGTCTCGCAATATGAAGTAAATACTATTGCCATATCCAGTCTACTGAGAAGTTGGGAACAGAGAAGTTCAATAACTTGCCCAAGGCCACACAGCATGTCAGTGTCAGAGTTGGGCTTTGAATTAACCTCTCCTCTCAAATCACGGCTAGGATGCTGGTGTGTATGTGTGTGTGTGTGTGTGTGTGTGTGTGTGTGTGTGTTTATACATGCATGGGTACACATGTGTGAGCTCCTTTGTGTAGGGACCAGAAGTCAATCTCAAGTGTCCTCAAAAGCCATTCACCTTAATTTTTGGGACATTGTCTCTATTAGCCTGAAGTTCACCAAGTAGCTGGATAGCGGTTCCCAGGGACCCACCTGCCTCTGCCCCGCCTCTCAGTGCTGGGTTTCTAAGCATGCTCCACCATGCCCAGCTTTTTATATTTTCTGGGATACAAACTTAAGCACAAGATCCTTCCTTTTGTTTGTGCAGCAAGGTCTACCAACCAACTTATCTCCCAAGCCTGGGAGTTTCTTAAACTTCCTGTCTGTGGCTTTCATAATCCTGCCTTCATCTTTGGTCTTCCCACAGCAAAAGAGACATGGCCATACCTTTGGAGGCAGCCAAGAACCTGGGTTCTCCTCCAAAATCAGGTCTGGATTGGGGGCTTTGGGGCACAGCACGTAGTGGTTACTGGTGAGGAGTGGGCAGTGGCAAGCTGGGGCCAGGACCAAAAGCCAGAAGAGCCCAAATGAGAGAGAGGCTTCCCTTTCCTCCAGGGATCAGCACCTTGACCCTCGAAACCTATGACCCAGGCCAGGCTTCTCCCTGTGTCTGGAACCAAGCATGCAGAACACTTGGGACAGGTTGCCCCATAGAATCCAATGAGTCCTAGAAGGGCAGGGTCCAAAGTTCTATGACTTCAGGATCTTGTTCAGCCAGGCCTGGCATTCTGAGAGGAAGCCAGGCTTATGGAACCTTGAGTGCTGTGGGCAGGATAAGCAACTACAATTTTGAATCAGACACTTACCATCTCTTGGGTCCCAGGTTCTAACCCATGTCCTGAAGCCTATGTAGAAATGAGGACTTTGAATTGCTCGTAGGCTCAAAACTACACTCAGGGCTATTCCACCTCAGTGGAGGCTGAGGACAGAGAGCAGGTCAAACCGTGTTTGCAGCAGCTCCTCCCTCAGAGGCAGGAATGTACCATAGTCCCTTGGGCCTGTTCTTCAGGGGCCCTCCTTCAGGGTCTTCCACTGTGGAAGCCTCTGTTCTTTTCAAGCTTTCGAGGGTCAGATCATCTCTGAACTCAGGAACAACTGGTAACTGGGATCTCAGGAGCCAGACTCCTCCCCTCCAGCTCTTTCCTCCCATCTCTGGGCCACGCCCTCCTTTTCAGACAACCCCTGCAATGTATTCCCTGCCCTCTGCTCCTCCCTCAGCATCTCCTCTCAGTTGCCCGCTCTGGCACATTCATACATTACTACTCTCTATGACCACAACACTGACACTTCCAACCCAAGACCCCAGGCTGGACGGCTCCCAGTCGAACCCTCTGCCTTGGGTATTTCTCCTGGAAATCCTTCCTCTGACATGGAAAGGTCATTCCCCAGCCTGCTTTCCTGTCCCAGGACCCAGATGCCAAGCCAGAAACAAGGGCAGCTCCCCAAGTCCAAGTCAGCAACTTCTGGTAACTGCCCACTTCCTGTCTCTGGAGCCTGTCCCACATCTTAGGCCTCATCACCTGTCGGTCTCATCCCCCACCCCTCTCTGCTCTGCAGCCACAATGGCTTTAAATTTATTTATTTATTTATTTATTTGTTAGTTAGTCCTCAAGCATGCATGAGCACACCTGCCACAACACACATGTTTTTGTGGAGTTGATTCTCTCCTTCCACCTTTATTTGGGCTCCAGGGCTTGAACCCAGGTTAACCACCAGACTTATATGCTGCTTGTGTGAGGTAAGTAAGAGCTTTTATCAGCTATACCATCTCATCAGGCTTACACAGATGAGCCATGCCTCAGCTGTTCTCAGCTGGAGTGTGAGCTCTGCCTCTGGGCTTGAAGCTCTGACCAGAGCTGTCCGTTCCAGCTTCACTTCACTTTGCTGATCAGGGACTCGCAGACATCTCATTGTGGTCCACCTGAAACCTTTGTCAAGCCCTCCCTGCATCAGCCACTTCCCCCAACTCTCTTCTTCTCTATGGGCTTTGCCTTTAAGGGCTGACGCTGGGTGTACCAAGCACGGTAGCTGCCTACTGTGAGGATGGGTCCTTATCTGGGCACGATCTGAAACAAACAGATAGCACCCAACCCCCCAACTCATGTGTGCTCCAGGACCCTGCCCTTTGCATCCCCTGAGTCCTGGGTGATGACATCAAAAGTGAATTCATGAACCAGTCTGGACCAGTGCCTTGCCTGATGGCTTGAAACTGGATTCAAGGTTTTGGAAGTTCTAGGAATGGAGAGTCACATCCATGTCCCTCTAAATGACAGCATTACAGATACAATGCCAGCCACCAGTCACAAGGATAGGACAGCCTGCAAAGCCTGGGTCCTTCCCCTAAACTCCTTTCTGCTTAGAATAAAAGACACTTAACTCAAGCCCCTCCCATCTCAAGGTGGCTGAATCTCCCTTCACCCTTCCCTCCCCATTGTGCCATTGCATGGATGCACAAAACAGAGGGCATCTAGTAAATCAAGTCTTTCCCTTAGACCTTTGCAGGGCTCAGACTCTTGCTGTCAGCCTCACATGGCAAACACTTTCCCTTCTGGGCCATCCTGCTGGCCCCATATTTTTCTTTTTTTTTTTTCTTTTCTTTTCTTTCTTCTGTTTTTTCCTCTGCCCCTGCCCCTGCCCCTGCCTCTGCCATTACCACTGCCTGGCCTTCCCATCACAGAGATTCTTGATGAAATCCTCCACATTTGCCTCTACTTTCTCGTCTTTTTGAACTCACTCCTCAGTCATTCACCAAATGCCACTTGTCCCTTGGAATCATGTACCCCAGAGCCCCTTGCGGAAACCAAAATCTATATATACAAGCACCGTATACAAAATTTTACAGCATTTGCATATACCTCATGCATATTCTCCCATCTCAATCCAGTTCTTTAATTTTATGCATATGGGTGCTTTGCCTGCACGGCTGGGCAGTGTGTATGCATGCAGTTCTAGAAGAGACTAGAAGAGGGTGTTGGATCCCCTGAAATTGGAGTTACACACGGCTGTGAGTCACTCTGGGTACTGGGAACTGAACCCAGATCCTCAGAAAGAGCAATAAATGGTCTTAACCACTGAGCTATCTCTCCAGCCCCACTTTGACTGTTAATAAAAATGCCTTTCTGTCATTCCATTTTCATGGATTCAGCACAAAATGATGGTGTGTAGGATGAAGTCAAAGCTTAATTATTTGGGTCTCTGTGGGCATTTTCACCAAATATTTTCCATCCAAGGTTGGCTAAGTCTGTGAATGCAAGCCCCTTAGATGTGAAGGGTTGTGTGTGCTTGTTTAGCATCAGTAAACAAGCTTGTGTGAGAATCTGAGATTAACCAAAACTGGAGGAGTGGTGTGATGGGAGGAAGAGCTTACGAGGGAGGGGAGAGAGCCGAGTGAGGGGAAGAGTTAACATGATCAAAATGCATGGAGGAGTGGTGTGATGGGAGGAAGAGCTTACGAGGGAGGGGAGAGAGCCGGGTGAGGGGAAGAGGTAACATGATCAAAATGCATGACACACGTGTATGAACATGTCAATTACTAACAGATTGTTATGCCTTTTTGAATATTTATTTATTTTGTGCTTGGCACAAGCGAGCCACCCCACACATGTAAAAGTCAGATGAGTGGGGCTAGAGAGATGGCTCAGCAGTTAAGAGCACTGACTGCTCTTCCAGAGCTCCTGAGTTCAATTCTCAGCAACCTCATGGTGGCTCACAACCATCTGTAATGGAATGCAATGCCCTCTTCTGATGTGTCTGAAGACAGTGACAGTGTGCTCACATATATAAAATAAATAAATAAATCTTAAAAAAAAAAAAAGAAATAAAGTAAGAAGAGAGGAAGGAAGGAAGGGAGGGAGGGAGGAAGGAAGGAACAAGTCTGATGAGAGCTTTGGGAGTCAGTTGTCTCACATGTGGATCCTGGGGATCAAACTCAGGGTGCAGCCTTGAGAGCAAGCCCCCTTACCTTCTGAGCCATTTTAATAAAATAAACTGTAACCAGAGAGATGCTCATGGAAGGTATCCTGAAGGAGAGAGGCCTAGGTGGTGTTTTCTAGCTATAAGCAATGCATTTAGGTTCAGAGAAATGTAAAAGGAATGACTTCTTAATGCTAATCCAAAATGAAAATAGATTTATTAATTACTGTGAAAAACATGATATATTATAACCAAGTCACATACTTTATTGATAAGAAAAAATTTTCAGCAATAAGTTTGGCACGGTCTTCTCCTGCTGGGACGTGTGTGAAATCCCAGAACTTGTTGTCAAGGCTGCCTTCATGAGGGGTGTCAAGGCAGCCCAAGAAGAGGGTAAAGTAGGAAGTGGGGGACAAAGAAAAGAAATCAAGAGGCTTGCCCACAGGGGCCTTTTCCCGTGTTCACGCACTGTCAGGTTGTATCCTGGGACAGCGGGGAGCCACGAAGAGTTAATGAGAAACAGAATTGTCACTTTGGCGACCAGTGCCAGAAAACAGGCTCGTGGTCAACCTTTAGGTACTAGCGAACTCTGACCCTGAGACTTGAGGCATCGCTGTCATTAAACTGCCAGGCATGGAGGAAAGTGTCCAAAGATGGGGCTCAGAGAGAGAAGTGGTCCCGGCTTCCTGTCGTCTCCATCTCACCAGCCCCAGGCTGGATGTAATTGTCCTCAATGAAGCCATCGTCATCCTCATCTTCACCCACCTGTGGGCGGTTCCCACCCCCTGCTCCGGACAGCGGGCGATGCCGGTAGCTGGCATGGTATCGGCGGCAGAGGTGGCACTTGGCAGCGAGCGCGATGAGTATGGAGAGGACCACCGCCCCCAGCACAACCCCTACCAGCACAGGCCATGCCCGGCCCCCGGTGCCCAGACCAGGGGCCACTGTTGATGCATTGGTGGTCCCTGAGGAGGCTGCTGAGAAAGAGATGGAGTTACAAGCAGTCGCCTGATGGGACTCCTTTGGGGGATTGGGGGGACTGAGAGAGCCCTTCCTCCAATCTAGGCAGCTTAGGGGACCCAATCTGTCCTCTCCACTACTCACTTATGTTTTCTTCAGTCATGGATAGGCCTGACATCTGTGAGCCTTGGCCTCTGCCAGAAAAAGTCCTGGCTCCAGGGACACCCCAGGCTCCAGGCAGCCTCGGGGCACAAGCCCTGAAAAATAGAGGTGTAGGGGTTATATAGAGATCGTGCCTTCCACACTAGACTCACAGCAGCCATGTTGGAGTACTATAAACACTGAGGGCAGGACCACTGCCCACACCACTGGTCCACGGAATAGACCCAAAGCTGCTGTCTGTGGATTTCAGCTCTAGAACAGGCTAACAATAGGATTTCTAGTGTTCTTAATAACCATACCTTAAGATTTAGGCACCAGCAGTGTGCTCACAAATCCATTATATAAGTATAACTACTATTCCTGCCTCACTGATGTACACACAGAGGTCCCAAAATGGAAAATGATTCAGCTGAGGCCCCAGAATTTGAACTCAGGACTCTGACACCAGAGTACAGTCTGGCACGTTCCTTGGCAAGCTGATGGTAGTCAGAGCAGAGGCAGTTCAATAGCAATTGCGTGGAGCTCCCCAGCTCTGAAGCAGACTGCAAGAACAGAACACAAGGCCACAAGATTGTCCAGACAGCCAGAGCAGCCCTGCCTCTCTGTTCCTGCATCAGGAAGCTCTCCTACTACAAGCCTCGGGCCTTCCAGTGGAACCACCTCAGAGGACCAACTGAGTATGAAAAGACCCTGAGGGTCATGGCACTCAGGGCTGGGAAGCCCTGGGGGAACAGCATCTGAGCTGGAGAAGATCGCATGTATACAATTAGGCTTGGAAGCCTCTGAAGAAGGTCCACAGTGTATGGAGAGATGCATGCGAACCTGAGGCACGGCTAGGGAAGGAAGAGGGGGACAACTGGGGCTGGGCAGTGTCTGCTGGAGGGTAGCAAGAGTCAGAGAAGTCCCTGGGCAGAGTGGCCAGGCAAGGGACTGAAAGACCCAGCTTAGGGGCCTCTTCGGCCACACCCCTCAGTGTGGTACCCAAAGGATGCCCTTACTCAAGATGCACCACCTCCAGTGGTGCATCTCCTCCAGTGACTCAGCCCTCCTCCCTACCCTCTGCCACAGCTGTGGCCAAGCTACCTACTCTTTGTCCCTCTAGTCACCGTCCCCAGCTTCGATCTCCGAACAGGCATCTAATCACCTCCTATCCACTCCCGAAGCCAACTCAGAGCCTATGACTACAGCTCCCATGCCAAACATGTCCTCTTCTTAGTTGAGGGGGACTCAAAACCCAACGTGAGACCCTGAGACTGAGCTCATTCACTCCTCAGCTCTCATTCAAATCAGAGTTTTCATTCAAATCAGACCTTCCTGCTGGTAAGGCTGCTCCAGGGTCCACAGGTGACCTCTGCCTCATCAGCATCCAGTCAGAACTGGCCATTACCAGCCACACACTTCCCTGAAGCAGAGGGCTGGGTAGGCTGGCGTATACCTGTAGTTGGGGGCTGGGACGATGGGTTTCTGGGCTCAGTGCACCAGGGCTTGTAAAGTGAATTCAGGGGTGTGGGGAGAGAAGCGATTGTATGGGAGAAGGGAAGCCTCAGAAACGGAGCATGCCTAGTTGATTCATTTATTCCCAAGCAACCTTCGGTTGCTTTCTAGGGACCTCTCTCTAGGCATTTAGTGTTCAAAAGACAAGAGTTTGTTACACTACCACGAGTTCATTTAGACCTTACACCTGTTCCCTTCCTCCCCTGCCCTGCTCTGCACATTCTTCCCAAAGATATACACAAAGTCACGCTCCAAGTGCCTCTGAACTCACAGTCCACACTTGTCTGCCCATCCCCCTCCAACTGTCATTTCACAACCCACAACACAATAATACACACCCCTCAGATCTGCAGACACACACACTCAACTGGATCTAGTTTCTCTGCTGCGCACAGGAGCCCTTACGGATCAGAAGAGACCTGAATACCTTCTCCCACGACCCCAGGGTCCCCTCTCCGCTCCCACCTTCAGACACTGCACAGTCGGTGGAGGCGGCTTCCGGCTGAGACTGCTGAACCTGGACAGGTGGGCGGGCCAGAGCAGAAGCTTGACTCACCTGGAACAGTGGCGGGGCGGGCGGGGCGGAAGTGCAGGTGCAGGGAAGGCGGGGCACCAGCCAGGATTGGCAGCAACCTCAGCAGGAAGGACCGGACTCACATCTCACCAAGTATTGAGGGGGCAGCAGGCTTGTTCCCTCCCCAGCTGCTGTGGATTAGTGCAACTGGAATGCAGAAGGGGTCCAGCCTGTGCCGGAAGGGACAGATCTCAGCAGGCACTGCTACCAGCCCTGATAAACAAATGGATTTCCAGTGTCGGTACAAAGTTCAAAGTTGAAGCTGGGAGTTTTACAGACCTGCAAAGGCAACAAGCCAGATGGTACCATCAGAGGAGAGCGTAATTGAGAGGTCTTCCCAGGCAGAGCCTGAGGGAAACAAGCATGCTCCAAACTCTCCTGAAAAGTACTAGCACATAGTGTGTGTGTGTGTGTCTACACTGAAGTATCTACTCAGGGAGTTCAAACCTTCATTCAGGTCTCCTGGTCCCCTTGATCCCACTTGCCAGGCCCTTAGCCCTCTCTCTTCTTTCTCTTTGCCTCGATCCTGAGGACAGGTGCCTCATTTCCTTCAAGATACAGCTCAGGGGTCACCTCTACCCTGGCCAGCATAGCCTGGGACACCTTGGTTCAATGTTTGTCAGGATCTTGGGCTCATTCCCAGCCAGCCTGCCTCCTAGCTACCTGGATGGTCCCCTAGGATAGAAAACAGCGTCAGAGGCTCTCTGGACTTTCAGTACCCAGCACAGTACCCAAGGCTGGACAAGATAGGTAACTCTGGGAGAAAGGATTGCCGGTGTATGGGTGCTCCAGGATCCACAGGACCAGCAGGTCACAGCTTGGAGAGAGGGCTGCCCAGAGGAGGTGCCAAGTAGATGATTAAGGAAAAGTTGTGAAAGGTCCTCAATTTACTGACAAAGGGCTGCGGCCGGAAGGAAAGAGAGCAGGAACGGGAAGAGTTAATAACTTACAGGCTGCAGGCCTATGAGAGTCTGTTTTATCTTCTTGAGTATGTGTTAAGACATTGAGTGGTAGGCATCGCCTGCAGCCCCAGCTTATCCAGAAGCAATGGTTGCTTCTCCATGCAGACAATCGGCCTGTCCCAAAGTCTTCCCCAGTTGAGAGCAATAGCCCTTTCCTCTGGCCTGTCGCCAGTGTGGGTCCAGTGCCTTAAACTGAATGCCTGTCTTAATCTCCATTATAAAGTCCTGTGGCTTTTTAGATCACTCCTGCATTTCTCCTTCCCACAACTGCTACCTAGCCCTGCTAGGGACGCTGGTAGGGGGTGTGGCAGCTTGTAACAAGACAAGCCCTTTGGGGCTAACATCTGTAATGGGTCACTCAGCTAGTTCCTTTCTGAGATTGCTTGGTCTCATGGGGTTTTTGTTGTTTTATTTTGGCTAGGTGTATGTATAATTTTATTTTGAAACAGGATCTCTCTGTGTGGCCCAAGCTGTCCTGCAAAGATATCTTCCCCCTTCTGTCTGTCTGTCTGTCTGTCTCCTAAGTGTTTAGAGTTAAAGGCATGTGCTGTCACAGTCTGTCTTGAGAGTTCTTGATTTGTTTTGCTTTGTTTCAGCAGGAGCATGGTGGCACTGTCTGGAGGCTGCAAGTTGGTATACAAGGCCTGGAGTCTCTAAGGATGAAGTTCCACTTCACCAGTAATAGCCCCTTGCCACGTTAACTCCGACCCTTCCCATGTCACTGGGTCCCTTCCCATGTCACTGGGCCCCTTCCCACATCACTGGGCCCCTCCCCACTTTACTTTGTACCCCAGCTCACCTCCTTTCCTTGCCCAGAGCCTGCAATGCTCTCTTCCTGGGCTCTGCACGCTGTGACCCCAACTTTCCAACTGACACTCCCAATGCCTGCACTAGTTTTGCCCCCAGAAAAGTATTTCTCCTAGGCTCTTCACTTCCAGGGTCCCCACTTGGGAGCTTTTAAAACAGAGCTTCCCTGCCCCTGCC
>NW_022196900.1:76028816-76044448 GCF_008632895.1 Mastomys coucha | reverse complement strand
TGCCCCTCCTTAGTCTGGGACACACTCCCCTCTCCTCTCTTTTGCCTTGGCCTTTGCTCCCACAGTCCAGTGCTGTGGGGTTTTTGTTGTTGTTTTTTGTTTTGGAACCTCAGGTGAGCTAGGAGCTGGGAGCCATGATATGATGTCTGTATCTGTCTTGTTATCATATCATACCCCCGACATCTGTAATGGTAACAGTGAATATTTCTGAAATGAATTAATGAGTTGACAATAAATTAATAATCAATATAAGTAAATAAAATACATTAATAATTGACAGGTGAAGAGCCTGGAGAAATGACTGGTGAGGTGGAAGATGGAGATGTGACAGAGATTGAGGTGCAGATTAAGGAAAATCGAGGATCCTATGAAAATGGGGAGACAACCTAGAAAGCCTGGGAGGAGGAGCCTGGGAGGAGGGGCCTGGGAGGTGGGGCCTGGGAGGCGGGGCCTGGGAGGTGGAACAGATGAGAGGGAAATGGATGTTATTACAGGTGGGACAGCAAGGCACCAGGAAAAGTGGGTTTTATTTTATTTTTGAAGCTAAGAAGTCATTCACCAACAGCTAATCTAATCAACGCCTACCATGTCCCAGGCACTGTGCTTGTTTTTAAATGGAGATATTTCTGTAATATAACCCTATTCTCAAGCCCTAAAACCCACCCTGTTGGCCACATTCAAGCACGGAAATCGGTAGCATTTGGGATCACAATACTGTGCGGCTCTTGCTGTAGTACTTTCTCATGGTACTTTTCTCACACCAAAGGACACCCTCTACCCCTGCCCCCTCACCGTGTCCCCTGCCCCTGGTTCCAGCAATAGCCCTATGCCATGTTAACTCTGACCCTCATCACTGGGCCCCATCCCACTCACATGATACCCCGGCTTTCTTTCTTTGCCTCTGCTCATTCTGTCTGTTGATTTGCCTTTTCTGGATATTTTTAATAAATGTAATAATATATGTGCCACATACACTTATTTATTTTATTTAGATAGAGTCTTACTATGTAGCCCTGGCTGGCTTAGAATTTACTATATAGACCAGGCTGGCCTCAAACTCACTGCCCCTGCCTCCAGAGTGCTAGGATCAAAGGTGTGCGCCACCACCACACCCAGCCCTGTGCCAACTTTTGAAAGGACTAGTTCATTTGGTTCTCATAACCATCCTATGAGGTAGATGCTAATTATCCCTTGCCAAATGAAGAAAATGAGGCTCTGAGGAAAAAAATGGACATGAATCCCTGGCAACTGGAATAAACAAATGGTCCACATACCCATCAGTCCTTTATTCCAAGAATATTTACTGAATGTACGCCATACAATAAGCAAAATACACACCCATCCTCTGGCACCAGGAACTCTGATGCAGCCCGGCCTTTTCCTGGCAGCCTGGCAACCATGTGGTAGCTGTGGGCATGTTGCTGCCATTAGCCTAGCTGAGAAATAAGACTCTTTTAGATAAAAGTGAGTGCTACAAGTAAAATGGGCAGGAGTGGTGGCTCAGTGGTTAAGAGCACGAGTTGTTCTTGCAGAGGGCCTGGGATTAATTCCCAGCATTCATGTGTCAACTCAAAAGCATCCATAACTTCAGTTCCAGGGCATCTGACCCCTCTTCTGACCATCACTGGACTGGCACCAGGCATGCACACAGGCAAAACACCAAACACATATAATAAAATAATTTTTTTTCCTAAAGTAAAAACACATCATGCAACAGCTTCATGTGACCATGGCAGGGGCCTGTGACTTCTGAAGACCAGAATAAGAGTTAGGCACTTTACTGCTGCTGTGACCAGCACACTGATAGAAATAGCTCGAAGGAAGAAGGATTGATTTTGGCTCACTGTCTCAGATGCTTCAGTCTGTCAGGAGAGGGAAAGTATGCCAGCTGTTCCAGCTGTATCCGTGAGAGAGTGTGGTGGAGGATGTTCACATCAAGGTGGACACAGAAGCAGACATCAAAGTAGGAAATGGCTGGAGATGATACACTCTCAAGGCTCTAGAAACCTGCCTCCTCCAGTTAGCTCCGCCTTCCAAACTTCTGAGAACCTCCCAACACCATCAGCGGCTAGGACCAAGCATTCAAAACATGAACCTATGAGCGACAATTCATACCCAAACCGGAATGTTCCACCCCATACCCCAAAGGCTTATGGTGTTAAAATCTTATAATGTAAAATTTAGTCCAACTTCAAGTCTCCACAGAATCTTAATGTCTCTAACATTATTCAAAAGTCTATGTCGAGTCTCCCCTGAAACTCAGAATAATCTCTTAGCTGTGAGTCCCTCCCTATATGTAAAATGAAGGTATAAACTTCCAAGGTACAGTGGTACAGAGTCAACCTTCTATCTTAAAAGAGAAGAGATCTTGCTATGAGAAGAAACAGTGAGATCAAGTAGGGCCAGTCAGGCAAACATTAAGCCCTGGAGACCCATGACCAACATTCAGGGACAGCGTATCGTAATGTGTGCTCCAACAGACCTGGACAGCACTGTCTCTGTGGCTTTTTCTGTTTTCAGCACACATGGCCTCTCTCTTGGTCTGGATCCATTTCATACCCGCAGCTCTCCTCGGCAGACACCCACATTCCTGGCATCTCAGACATCCTAGAGTCTGCAACTTGGAACTCACTTCTCAGGTTCATAGATAACTTCAACCCTATTATATTGACAGGCCTCAAGGCTCTAGAATACTTTTAAGGATGATTATACAACTCCATAGATCAGCACTACATGTATGACACAAAATTCTACTGCCAGCTTGAGCATTGGACCCATGCCCCATTGGACCATGGTTGCAGAAGACTGTCTTGGCGGCCAAACCTGGAAAAACTCTTTTTATTTTATTTTATTTTATTTTGGAGCCATCCCAAAGGGCACACAGTTTACTAGGCAGCAGCTAGGAAATCAGCAGCTAAGCTTGGCCACTCGCTTCAGTTCACCCTTCTTCTTGATGGCATAGGAGTTGGAGGAGCCCTTGATGGGATTGATGAGCTCATCTGCAATGCACTTGGTGCTGGTCTTGATGTTCTGGAAACCTGAGGAGCACCTGTGCTCAGCAGCCAGCTTGCCTGATTCACTGGGTTCAGTGAATCCACAGCCTGCTGTCTCACTGCCCCAGCCCACCTAATGTGTGTTGAGTCTTCCCAGGGGGCCACTGCTGATAGCATTCGTCAGGACCTGCAGAAGGTTCACAGTGAGCAGGTGGATAATCTCAAAGGCATGTTTGACGGTTTACAGTAAATGAGCTTCTTGCCATTGATACGACATGCATCATCATGGAGTTAGTAAGGCGCTCCATGAGAGGACATCGTGCTATGGGGGAGCGCTTGGCAGCATACCATCCTGCACTCTGGGGCAGGTACTTGGCATACTTCTCCTTCACAGCAATGTAATCCTGTAGAGAAATAACATTTATCTGCACATCATCAGTGCTCCATTTCCCAAAGAGCTTGATGTCTGGGTTTCTGCCACCACTGGTGTGACTGTCTCCCACTCAGTCATTCTGAAGGCACAGAGTAGGCTTCTGGGTCGCTTGGTGTGGACCTGGCACAGACGTGAAGATGGAAGAGCACTTTAGATAGATCCACTGGAGTAGAACACATGGTGGTATTGATTTTGCAATAGAAAGGTAGGGTTTTACCAGTTCCTGAAGGAACTCACAGCATCTTTGTTCCTACGCATTCACAGCTTGTCTTAGTCAGGGTTTCTATTCCTGCACAAACATCATGACCAAGAAGCGAGTTGGGGAGGAAAGGATTTATTCAGCTTACACTTCCACATTGCTGTTCATCACCAAAGGAAGTCAGGACTGGAACTCAAGCAGGTCAGGAAGCAAGAGATGATGCCAGGGGCAATAGAGAGATGTTACTTACTGGCTTGCTTCCCATGGCTTGCTCAACTTGCTTTCTTATAGAACCCAGGACTACCCAGAGATGGTACCACCCACAATAGGGCCCTCCCACCCTTGATCACTAATAGAAAAATGTCTTACAACTGGATCTCATGGAGACATTTCTTCAAGGGAGGCTCCTTTTTCTGTGATAACTCCAGCTTGTGTCAAGTTAACACACAAAACCAGCCAGTACACATCTTCTCTCAGTGAATCTCTGTTTTTCTGTCTCTCTCTCTGTCTCTGTCTCTCTGTCTCTCTCTTGCTTTCACTCTCTCTGTGGATACAGGATCTCTTTATATAACCCTAGCTGTTCTGGAACTTTCTATGTAGACCAGGAGACCAGGTTGGCCTTGAACTCATAGAGATCTTCTTGCCTCTGCCCCTCAACTGGGATTAGAGTTGTGCCCCACCATGCCTGGCCACCGCTTCTCTTTAATGGTGCTGTCCTATCTAATAACTATGGCTTCCTTACCCACAACTCTTAGTAAGTTCCTTTTCTGGCCAAAACGCCAAGTCTTTTACTTTCCTCCCTTCTGCTGTTTGCTGGCAGTTCTCACTATTAACCTAACAAAAATCAGTCAGCAATAACTATGCTACAGCTGGAATGCTGGGCCACCTTGGAGTTTTCTCTGCTAAATTAGTCCATTATTTGTGAATTCAATCTCACTCAATTTTTCAGAATACAGGAAAATATAGACAAATCCCTTGCCAGAATATACCAGGAAAAGTCTCTAACTCGAATTCACAGTAGAGTTTTGTTCCTGTTGAGGTCGGCCCCCCCCCCAGGATAGCTGTAGCCATTTTGTTTCATGGCTGCCAACTATTTCATATTGTTGCTGTAATATGCCTGCCAGTCATTGACATAGAAAAATAACTTGACACAGAGCAAGATCATGTCAATCATATATTCTGCTATGTTCTGTATGATGTTTGTTAATCTTAAGAAATTCCACAAAGCATTACGTAAGGATCCATCAAACCAAAGATCAATATGAACTGTTCTGTCTAAAATGGCTTGAGTCAGAGCTGACCACTGGGCAGCCCTTCCTGTACCTGTGTATGAACTTATTGTGGGTTTTGTGGTTTTAGCCTTTATAAGCTGACAGAGAAAGTTGCTGAGGGTTGTGGCTCAGCCTCTGAATTCTAAGCTATGGCACTGATTGATCAGTCTTAAGGTGTGCATTCAATAAACCATCCCTGTCTGACTGAGACTGGTGTTTGTGTGATTTGTGGGCAACTCCTGAATCCTAACAGTTCCCATCTGAAACTGCATGAGCAGTTTATTGTTCACACTCCTGCCAGGATTCTGGCTTCTGAAATCCACCAAAATCTCCCATTAAATTCTGCTTATAGCATTTTAGAACTTCTGTAGACTGCTTCTCCAAATGCTTCCAAATTCCTTCCAAAAACCAGCTGTAAAGGCCTAAAAGCCACATGGTTAGATTTAGTCAGAGTAGTGTCCCCACTTCTGATACAAAATTTTACAACATTTAACAACTATTACATTTTATTTGTAACACACACACACACACACACACACACACACACACACACACTATAGCGTGCTTGTGGAAGTCAGAGGACTACCTTCAGGAGTCAGCTCCGCCTTTCTACCATGTGGATTCTAGGGATCAAACTCAGATCAGCAGGCTTGGTAGCTGGTACCTTTGCCCAGAAGCCATTTTGATGGCCCACAATTAAAATTTTTTTATTAATTACTTTTCAATCACTGTGACTACATTACCTAACAAAAAGGACTTCAAGGAGAGAAAGTTAGTCTAGGCTCACAGTTTGAGAGGGTCTCAGTCCTTGATGGCAGGGAGCATGTAGCTGAGGAGTCAGTTCACCACAGCGAAGCATGTCACAGAGGTTATTTACAACATGGCCTGCAGACCACCAAGCAGAGAGCCATACAGGAGGTAGGCAGAGACAACATACTCCCCAGTGACCCAGTGGCCCACCAGTTAGGCCCCACCTCCTCAAAGTTTTGAGAACACCCCCCAAACAGTACCACCAGCTGGGGAGCAGACATTCAAAATATGAGACTAGGGGAGACACTTCAGAGTTAAACCATAACCCTGACTGTCGAGGGAGGGCTAGGTAAAATGAGATCAGACCATGTCAATATCTGGGGGAAGAAAAAACAGCAGAGAGCATGGCTGCCTTGCTCAAGCAACAGGAAGGATGGGGCAGGATGGGGTGTGGTATGGGAGGAGAGAAAAATGAATATTAGTGTCTCAGAGATGCATGAGTCTACTCTGCCTCAGGGTGACCCATCCATTGCAGTTTTGGACTGAGGAGCAAGAGCAGAAGCTGATGTAAGTAAGAGTAGATAGATGTGGCCTCAGAGAAACCAAGAGGAAGTAGAGAAAATGCTCAGATTATGGATATAACTCGACGGCAGAGTCAATAAGATATACTGGATTTTGGATTTGACAAAACAACAGAGATCAAGAATTCTGTCCTAAAGATCGGAATCAAAGCGGGAGTCAAAGCAGGAAGACAGTAGTGGGACAGGATACAGGGAACTACATTGCTAGAACCCTCGGTTTGAGGGGCAGTGGGTACCTAAAAAACATCCTAGAAACACGTACAGAATGCATAGTATAAAGTAGCCCAGATGTGGCAGTCCTGAACATGTATGATGGAGAACCAGCAAAATGTGGAAACCAGGAAAAAAAAAAAAAAAAAAAAAAAACAATCATGGGTCTGGGCAAGCTAGCCAAAGAGCAGGTGAGAGAGAAAACCAGAGTGTGCCAGGAGTAGAGGTCAGGGAGGGGAGGAGAAGCAGGCCTGGAGACTGGGGAATTAGGGAGTGGCTGGTATGGTAAGAGAAAAACCAGTGACAGAGTCGTCACGGCCAGAGAACAAGGCGTTTGAAGGGAGAAGGCTTGGTGAGCTTTGTACAATCTGCAAATAAGTCAACTACTCTCTGAAATCGGCAAGTGGGAATTTCTGAGCACCTTGGCCAGAGCTGCTATTCTGGTGTGCTCGGTTGGAGGGTGCATGTACCTGCAAACAGAAAATTAGACACTGCTTCTTCAGGGAATTCTGCTAGAAAGGAGCACAGAAACGGAGGACCCTGGGAAGGGCCTGAGGATGGAAGAAAGCTGTTGTTTTCTTTTAAGGCTAAGAGCAGTGGACTAGGTTTGTATGCCGATCAGAATATTGCAGGAGGCAGGAAGGAGCTTCATGATTCAGAGTGGGGCTATTCCCAAGGACTCATCTGTGAAGGTGGGGGCAGGTGCACAGAACTAGTTTTGGAAAGAGTTCCTCTGAGTCACAAGGGGAAGGTGACCTATATAGGTGAATACAGGAAGGCTTAGGTGCAAGCTTCCGGAAATTCTCTTTGTTGGTGTTGTTTTTCCAGAGCCATAGGAAGTGATGCGCAGGGAGTGTGGCAAGGGGAAGCTGAAGTTGGAGGAGAGAAGGGTGGGAATTTATCACCCAAGGGATGGGAGAGAGAACAGGTTCAGTGTGGTCGGTCCAGTGCTGGTGGTGTCTTAGCTATTTCTCTCATTGCTATGGCCAAATAGCTTGACAAAGGCAGCTCACAGGAAGAATTGATTGTGAGTCACAGTATATAGAAAGGGACACAGTCCATCTTGGTGGGAAGGCATGGTGGTGGAAGCATAAAGGCGCTGGTTGTGGTGTGTTCTGGTCACACAGTCCACAGCTAGGTAGCAGAGCCGTGAAATCTGGTGCTGCGGCTGCTTTCTCCGCTTTCCTAGAACTCTTAGTCAGTCCACCATGGGAGGGTGCCGCTGCTTTCTGGATGGGTCTCCCCTCCCCAGTCCAACCTCCCTGGAAACAGCCTCACAAACACTAGCATTCTCTCCCAGGGGGTTCTAATCCAGTCAAGCTGACAGTTATGATTAACCAGCACCAGGTGACTGACTGGTGTTTGTTTTTCTGCCATTCCGAGAGTAGGTGGGGAGAAGGTGAAGAGAGGAGAGTCCCAGGGACCTGCCTGCCAGGCAAAGATGACCAAGGAACTTGGCCACAGCAGGGGAAGGGAAGGCAATCTGGTCAGGATGCTGAGGGAACGGGGTTTCCTCCACCTTTTCCACAGAAAAGGTGGAAAGATCCTTCAACTTCAGGGCCAGACATGGGTATCCTAGAGAGGTTATGTGGGAGACAGGAAGAGGCGGGTGGATGGTAGCACCAGAAAATGAGGTTAATCTGGGGATGCAATGCTTGATAAGACAGGCCCTGGGCTATAAACTGTGGTGTAATCCTGAGGCGGGACCTGCACAACAATGCTGGTTTCGCTCTTATCTGAAGTATGCGGCTAACCTTCTGAGTCATGGTTCCAAGGAGAACCTTCTTCTAAAAGTTTCCCCAATCAATCAGTAACAGCTAGAGTTTAAACCCAGGCTTCCGACTCCAGCTCCTGCTCAGTACTTTCCCAGTTACCTCCCAGCTATTCTCCCTACACTGTATGAGTTAAACATCCCGCCATGGTGTTCAGTTCCCCACAGCCATTCCGAGTGACAGATAGCTATCGCTTCTTTTCAAAGGCACGATCATATTTCCCAAAGGAAGCTCAGAGTGCTATCCAAGCTTAGCATGGATGCTGAGCAGGCAAAAGATGAGAAGCCCTGTACCCCACTTAACACTGGCACCCTTCTCCTTAGACCTGATCCCTCCTCTCAGCAGCCATGACTTTTAAGCTGCAAGCTTTAGCCCTCCGGTTTCTTTGTTTCTAAGGTTTCTTGTTTGTTTGAAGCAGCGTCTCATGCAGGCAGGCCTCAGATTCACAGAGTGGTCAAGGCTAACTTTGAATTTCTGATTCTTCTGCCTCCATCAATCAAGTGCTGGGAATACAGGTTTGAGCCACCGTGCCTCGCGCTGGCAGGGTCCTTTTAAAAGGGCTTTGAGAGCGGAATAGTGAGTGTGTATACTCCGCCAGAAGTGCACACATCAGCCTAGCACTGGTAGATGCTCAGGGTTAACCTGTTGGACGAATGCACAGCTAGAATTCTGCTAGCTGGCTCTAAGTTAAAAAACAACAACAGACAAACAAAAACAAGGGAAGGATTTGTAAGGGTGGGGTTGGGAGGAGAGAAGGGAGAGGGGCTGTGATCAAAGTGTAAGTAATAATAGATTATTAAAAAAAACAAAAACAGGGGCTGGTGAGATGGCTCAGCAGGTAAGAGCACTGACTGCTCTCCCAAAGGTCGTGAGTTCAAATCCCAGCAACCACATGGTGGCTCACAACCACCCATAATGAAATCTGACGCCCTCTTCTGGTGTATCTGAAAACAGCTACAGTGTACTCATTTAGAATAATAATAAATAAATCTTTACAAAAACAAAACAAAAACAAAAATACTGCTGTTCGCTGTTCCCATTCTTCTCACGGGGACCTCTGTTCTACTGTAAGTAACGCTGCTTTGGAATGGTGAATGAAGCCAGAGGGAACTGCCAGTTTCTTTGCTTCTAGCCACTTCCAGTCTTCCTGGAACTTGGGAGCAACTTTAAGAAGACAGAAGGGGTTTCTGTGGAGGCTGGCCTTTCCCCGCACCCTTCACTGGTCAGGCATTGCCAACATCCCACACGTGTCCCAGTGTTCACAGTATTCCTGAGGTTCCACTGAGGACTGAGCTTGAAGCTGAGCAAAACTGAGGCTCCTGCCAGGTGTGACCACATACACTATAATATCATCACTTGGGAGGATGAGACAGGGAAACTGAGAGTTCCAGGTCAACCAGCCAAGGTAATAGTTAGAGCCTATCTTAAAAGAGGAAAGCAAACAAGAAGACCCCTAACCTAATTATCACTAAGGGATCAAAGCATTCCAGAACTGAAAGGACCCTCCCCCAGGGGATCCCCCAAGACACCGGGAGTCCAGGGCAACATTTCAAGGCCAAGGCTCTTGGGGCTTCCTCACTCAAAGCCCAGGGCCATATTGTTCCAGGAAGCACTGAGGAAGAGTTTACTAAGCCTCAGAAGTCCCAGCCACACCACCCTGAAACTCCAGTAAAATTATCTCATAGAGTTGCCACATCAGATTCATTACCCAGTTTCCATCTGGAGTTCCTGGCTCCACCTGGCCACATGTGCCATTGAAAAAAGAACTCAATGGCATACTCGGTATTAGTGACCTGTTTTGATGCTACAAAACAGCCGAAAAGAGCAATTTAAGGAAGGAGGGGGTGCTTCTGGTCTCTCCTGGCAGGAAAGGCGTAGTGGCAGGAAGAGGAGGTGGCTGGCTACATTGTATCCAGTCAGAAAGCTGAGCGTGCTGTTTGAGTCCACCCAATTCTTTCTTCTCTTTATTCAGTCCAGGACCCCAGCTGCTGGAATGGTGCCACCCATAGTTCATGTGGGTCTTCCTAATCTAGATAATCTCTCACACATATACTTGGAGACTTGTTTCCATGGTGATTCTAAATGATAACTCACAGTCAACCTTTAAAGCGCAAAAAATGTAACTGTAGCATCTCCTTGACTCTCCCTCCCCTCTCTCTGTTACCTCTCCCAACAGTCAGGCCTAGAGGGAGCACCACCAGAATTCAACCATTCAGACAGGGACTACCACCTCCAGCCCTGAGGGATGAACCCATATAAATGGCCACTTTAGATAAACAGCTAGACACAACTGCCAGCATGTCTCCCCGCGCTCCCACCCTGTCTGCTGTGCAGTAGGAATAGTCAGGTTTGCTACATTCTTGCGATCATGGAGGGAAAGGATGCAAGTGGGTGTCTACCTGAGCCCCATTAGTATTGGACCAGCTCACGGGTAGCACACATCACTTACAACTGGAAGGAGGCCGTCTCCCTAGGTGTGTAGGGAGCCCCTACTGTATGAGGCTGCAACACTGCACAGTAGGCTCTTCCGCAGGTTAGAAGCAAATACCAGACAGCAAAGTATCACCCTGTCTACAGGAAAAGGGCAGTAAGGAGAGGGTAGAGCTGAGGCGCTGCCTTCAAACCGGTTTATATCTCCCTGCCCCACCACTATGAGCCCCAGGGGGCTTGCCACCACCTTTTGCCCTCAAGGGAGTGTATCAAGATCAAGTAAGATTGTGTAACCAGAATGCACTCCAGCACACAGATCCTGGTGGCTGTGGGCCTGGTGGCAGTAATCCCTCACAAGATGTGCTTTGCATGCTAAGTAGGCTTGCTGTTGTTGTTTGAGGTAAAGGACAATAGGTCACTTGTGTCATGTGCCATTGGATGCTGTTGATTCTAGGTTTTCAGAGTGACCTGCTGTAACTTAGAGGCAGGATGCCCTAAAAGTTTTTGCTAGCTCATCTCACCTTTTGCCTTCTCAGGGGCATCCATCACCCCACCAGACCTGATTCTAATATTTTTGTTGACGTTGTTTTAAGAATAAATTTCCCATGCTTTCTGAGTTTATAGGGATTGGTCTTCTGAAATCATTGGCAGGGGTGGTGTGTGTGTGTGTGTGTGACAGAGAGAGAGAGAGGGAGAGAGAAAGAGAGAGGGAGGAGAGGGTGCTGTACAGAAGGAAGTAGCCTTCCCAGGTGTGCTGGCAGAGTCTTCTAACCTGCTTCCTCTGGAGGGAACACAGTCTAATGGGCCTTTGCACTCTCTAGCTGTTGATCCAACCACTGGGGTCAAAAACTGAGTTTCACTATGTAACCCACCTGAGGACCATCTGTTTCCTCACGTGAGAAATAAAGACTAAAACACACCCCAATGACTTAGAGTCCTCAAAGTGTAGACACCACCTATTTCTGGTGTTAGCAGAGTTTTAAGGTACAAGTTTGAGCTCTGGCCTCCCAATAAACAAGCCACCAGTCCCTAATCCTCCAATTAAAGAGAGACTAGCAAAAAGCTTGTGTGTGTGTGTATGTGTGTATATGTCTGTGTGTTCCTTTTCTTTCCCCCTTCCCCTAACACACACACACAAGGTTTCTCTGTGTAGACTGGCTGTTCTGGAACTCCTTGTGTAGGCCAGACTGACTTTGAACTTATAGAGATCCACTTGGCCTCTGCTTCCTGAGTGAGAGGATTAAAGGCAAAGCAAAAAGTTTGACCCTAGGAAATCAACCTTTGGGAAAAGAGAGAAAGGAGTCCTGTGGTGTGCACTGACCTGAGGGTTAGCTCCAAACAAAGGAAAGAGCTGTATAGAGTTTAGTAGTCTGGTCGAGGTGTGGTCTTGATGTTTTCATTACCTCAGTGCTTGTGTGTCCTACAGGGTAGTCCAGGAAATTGTCAGAACCGTGTGAAGGCTTAGGCCCCGTGAGAAGCATTTGCCTTGCAAACCTGACAACGTGAATGCCAACCCCAGAAACCAAGGAGAAGACAACTCCCAAAGCCTGTCCTTTGGGCCATGGAACACTTACGCTCCACCCCCCCCACACACACACACAGAGACACACACTAACATACACCACACACACAATAATCATCATCATTGCGAATTAAATACAATTTTTAAAATCCTGTTTTAATTTTAGGTGTATTGGTGTTTTTACCTGCATATATGTCTGTGCACCACAGGCATGTGTCTTCAGAGGTCAGATGAAGGTGTCGAATCCCCTGGAGCTGGAGTTACAGACACCTGTGAGTGATTGTGTGGATGCTGGGAATTGAACCCAGGTCTTCTGAAAGAACAGCCAGCGCTCTAACCACTGAGCCAACTTTCCAGAAACCCATGGTTATCTTATGTTTTGACTTTATGTATATGAATATTTTGCCTGCGATTATTTAATTTCACCATTTGTGTGTGTGCATGCGGTGCCTGCTGAGGCCAGAAGAGGGTACAGGATCCCCTTTCAACTGCAATTACAGACAGTTTGGAGCTACCTACCCTGTAAGTTATGGTAACTAAGCAAGAGCATAAGTTAGTTATGGTAACTAACTAAGTACTTTGAAACACTCCAAATTAAAAAGGAAACAATATTAAGAATGTAAAGTTTCTGGGAAGCAAGGTCCTCCTCTGGCTTACCCCATGGCTTTAGCTTTTCCCTCCCCTTAGCAAGAGATTCCTGGAGGAAATTTTTAATAGCCAGGTAGCCAAGGGGAGGAGTCAGTCCCTTTAGGCTGCCTCCTCTCTTGCCAGGAGGTCCTGCTGACCACTGTAAACATTCAAAACCTGTCAGCTGTGTCACCTGAGACCCATTGCCATTGCCCTTCTAGCATCCAACTGTTTACATTACTGGGTAAACTTCATTCCAACCAAGGTCCGTAAAAGCACGCTATGCTTTATACTGGGCTGATACAATTCCCGCTCTCAAGACAAAGGAAGACAGCGGAAGTCGGAGGCCAGCCAGGTGGAGGCCAGCCAGGTGTTCGTAATGAAGATTCTGTCCCAAAGAACTCGAAGGCTCGGGATGTAGCTCTGTCGGGATGTAGCTCTGAGGTAGCACATGTGCTTTTGAAGGGAAGAGCCTCAGGTTTAACCCACAGCACCATGCGTCAGTTCTGAGCTGTAAACCATCAGAGCCTGTTCTGGGTGTTGATTTCAGCCTCTGGCTTCTAAGATCCTGGAGTCAAATAGCCTCTGTCAAGCACTTGGTATAATAGGGACTTCATTCAAGGCCTTTGTTGAATAACTAGGGCTTCCTTTAAATAAAGGCTTGTATTTAGAAGCTTCCTTTCTTTCTACTTTTTCTAACTAGGAAAAACACAATGGATTCAAATAATCTACTGCCCTTATCACAGCTTGTCACAAATACCTGCCTCATCCTTTCAGACCAGAATGAATACAACGTACACACTCAACCCCACACCCACATTCACATACACACACACTCACACACACTCACACATTCACACACACTCACACATTCACACACATTCACACACACATTCACACACTCACACACACTCACACATTCACACACACTCACACATTCTCACACATTCATACACACACTCACACATTCACACACACATTCTCACACACATTCACATGCATTCACACACACACTCACACATTCACATACACACACTCACACATTCACATACACATACTCACACACTCACACATTCACACTCACACATTCATACACACACACATTCACACACTCACACATTCACACACACATTCTCACACACATTCACACACACACTCACACATTCACACACACACACACACACACACACACACCACCACACACTACATGCTCACTCACTTTCTAACCTCAGAACACAGCCTCATTCTGGTGTCTGGGGAATGTTTGCTGGCAAGCTTCCTCTCTCTACAGTTATTTCCTGGAGGAAAACAAAGCTCATTTTTCAAGTGATGCTACATCTTCAGATGCTGCTG
The DNA here is from genome assembly GCF_008632895.1 of Mastomys coucha. NCBI lineage: Eukaryota > Metazoa > Chordata > Mammalia > Rodentia > Muridae > Mastomys > Mastomys coucha. The sequence goes on along the minus strand of NW_022196900.1, from coordinate 76,030,307 downwards.
AGATCAAGGGAAAGCCCCACTGTTACCAACTATTAACCTTAAAAAAAGAGCTTTTTTAAAAATTACTTTCTTTTTCTTCTTATTGGACAAGAACAGTTGTGTTTTCTCCTTTCTTTTCTGATCAACGAGGAAGGGTGGTTTTTACTGAAAAAGCTGGTTTTTCAGGCAAAGACAGCACTTAGGCATGTCCACATGGTCAACATGTTGTTTACTGTAACATGTTGTTTGGGCAACATTTACCTTACTTTTCAAAATGAAGTTGTGAGCCAGGCATGGTGGCCTTCAATCCTAGCTCTCGAGGGGCAGGCAGATCTCAGCTAGTTCAGGGCCAGCCTGGTCTACAGAGTGAGTTCCAGGACAGCCAGGAATACACAGAGAAACCCTGTCTCAAATAACAGCAACAACAAAGCAATTGTGTAATTGGGGATGTAGCATGGTTACAGAGCACTCACATACCGTGTATGAAGTACTGGGTGCGCATCCACACACACACACACACACACACACACACACACACACACACAAATTAATTGTGGCAATCTGTACACAGAGTGAGTTAATACAAGGATGGAATATTCAAAAACATTAGCTTTGGGTTTGTACATAACAGACAAATTTCTTACATAGTTTTCAAAATGCTCTAAAAGTTGAAACACAAGGGCATGCTTTAGAAAAAGATAAGAATGTAATTATATAATTGGAGAGAGAGGGAAAAGGGCCTTGGGAGCTTTCCATGTCCTTTAAACCACGGAGGAGAAGAAGGCAGCGTTCAGAGCTGATGTACCTTAGCTTCTCCCAGAAGCAAAGACAGGGCTCTTGCTCCATTTCTTTTGTAAAATGAATTGCACAGAAGCCTGGGTGATCCACCCCAGTCTGGCAGGTTTGCCTGGGAGGAGTCTCAGTTGCACAGAGGAGAGCTAATCTGACTCCAGCTCAGGCAAGGCCTTGCTGTCAGTCTCGCTTTGATTTGGTGGTGCTCAGGCTGCTGAGATCCAGGCTCTCACCCTGCAGAGCTCATACTTCCCATAGCCCCAGCCCCACCCCCCACCCCGCCATAGTCTCTTAATCCAGCCCAAAATTTCAACAACTTCTTTCTCTGCATTATTTGCATAACAATTTCTCCCAAAGGGCTCTCCGTTCAACCCAGAGGAAAACTTAGTACCTTTCCTACATGGAAAGTTAAACCAAACTCACAGACATTTCCCAAAATATTCTGTTGTATTTTTACAAGCAGCTTAAGGTCCAAGAAGGTACACAACAGACTGGAGAGATGGCCCAGAAGTTAAGAGCTCTTGCAGTTCCCAGTTCAGTTCCCAGTACCCACATCTTCAGATACGAGGGACCTGTAGCTGTCTGACCTCTGTGGGCACCTGCATACATATCACACACACACACACACACACACACACACACACACACATACACATTAAAAAAGAAATCTAGCCTGGCAGTGGTGGCACACTCCTTTAATCCCAGCACTTGGGAGGCAGA
>NW_022196900.1:76024748-76028806 GCF_008632895.1 Mastomys coucha | reverse complement strand
GAAAAAAAGAAAAAAAAAGAAATCTAAACACAATAACAAAAAGAAGGCACACAACAGACCATGTATCATTTGTGTGTGTTCACAAAGAATGGAATTCCATCTTTGAGTGTTCTCTGTTCCTACAAACTCTATTTGAGTCACTTGGCAATCAGTGGACTCAGCCAATGGGCTTTTGCTGTTTTAAAATAGAAGGAAAAAAATAACAAAACAGTGCTCCGAAGTAGAACTAAATCCACCAGCACACTTTGGTGTTCTCATATAAAGTGAAACTTATTGCCTTTTTTCAAGAAAATAAACATGGAAAGTGGAGTTGCCTTACAAACCATCACACCTGGGCAGCACAATAGAACATTTTAAGAACAGTAAGTTTCTGCTTTTATTGATGTTCATTTTTGTATTTTCTCTTTGGCTCTATCCATGTGTATATTTGTATACCGGTATCAAGTTATCCTAATTATTAAGACTTTAGATATCACTGGACAGTGATGGCACACGCCTTTAATCCCAGCACTTGGGAGGCAGAGGCAGGCAGATTTCTGAGTTGGAGGTCAGCCTGGTCTACAGAGTGAGTTCCAGGACAGCCAGGGCTACACAGAGAAATCCTGTTTTGAAAAACCAAATAAAAAAAAGGACTTTGGATATCTTTTATGTTCTGACAAACACTGATGAGAAATACCTCAGAATCTAGTTACTTACACTCCAAGCAACCATTGTTTGGCTATCCTGGAACTGTATATAGACCAGGCTGGACTTGAACTTATTGCAATCCCCCTCTAAGTGCTGAAATTATAAGCATGAACTACCAAGCCAAGGAATTGTTTTGTTTCTTCAGTTTCTTTGTTTTGTTTTGTTTTTTGGTATTGCTGGTGATGGAACACATTGTATTGTGAATGCTGTATCTTACCCCTGAGCTACACACCCACATTAAAAAAACAAAAAAACAACAACAAAAAAAAATTCAAATTTTTGATACAGGGTTCCTTTACCCTTGACATAAACCAGGTTGACCTTTAGCTCTCTCCACAGCTCAGGAAGGTCTTGGATTTACAAAGCTCAGTCTCCTGAATATCTGGGACTGTGGGTGTGTGCCACCAGGCTTCACTATAGCAATTGTCTTATAATATCTTAGTGTTAGCTGTTTGGAAGGTCTGGGATGGTTCTCGGTCATTCTATAGCACTCTCATGGGACCATTGTCAGAGAACAACTGGGAGTGAAACAGTATTACAGGATCTCTCTCTCTCCCTTTCTCTCTCTCTCTCTCCCTCTCTCTCTCTCCCTCTCTCTGGGCTTCCTCACAGCATGCCAGCTTCAGACTGTAGAAATAGCAGTCCAAGGTTACAGTGAAGTGCTTCTCTGAACAAACGATACCTTGCCTTTCTGAAATCTATCACACGGTCTACACTGATGTGCGCACATGTTTATGGTTTGTGTGTGTGCCCATGTGCATGTGCGTGCACATGAAAGCTAGAACTGACATCACATCTTCCTTAGAAGCTCCCCACTTTATTTTTGAAGGTTCCTTTTGAGATTGTCACCGACTTTTAAAAAAAAAAGATTTATTTACTACTTTATGTGTATGTATGCTTTGCCTGCATGTGTGCATATACCACGCATTCATGCCTAGTGCCTTTAGAGGCTAGAAGAAGGCATGGGATCCTCTGGAGCTAGAGTTACAGGGGGTTCCCAGGGGTTTACACAGGTGCTGGAGCATCTCAGTTCCTCAGGCCTCTTGTAGCAAGTGCTTTGCCAGATGAGGCTCCTCCTAGCCACTGTTTACATTCTTTTGATTGTAAGTGAGTCATAATCTCATCCAAACCCAACAAGAGGCATGACTGACTCCACAGCTCAGTGGGACAAAGGTCAAGATTATGTTGTGAAAGAAGCATTTGTCAGGCAAGTAAGATCTGCCATATACATCTTACTTTCTGATGGTGACAGAACACACACATGCTGTCTCTCTCAGTTTTCTGACTAGTCTTTTTTTTTTTTTTTTTTTTTTTGACATCTTAAAAAAAAAAATCATCTGCGACCGGGCAGCGGTGGTGCATGCCTTTAATCTCAGCACTTGAGAGGCAGAGGCAGGTAGATTTCTTAGTTCGAGGCCAGCCTGGTCTACAGAGTGAGTTCCAGGACAGCCAGGGCTATACAGAAAAACCCTGTCTCGAAAAAAAAAAAAAAAAATCATGTGTTTATCTGTGCTGTCTATTTGAGTGTGTGCATGTGAATACAGGTGCCTGTGGAGGTCAGAGAAGGACACTGGATCCCCTGGAACTGGAGTTACCAGCTCATAACCACCCAATAAGGATGCGGGGATCAGACTCCTGTCCTCTCTAAGACAGGTCATGCTCTTTTCTATTTGTCGGTTGGTTTGTTTTGGTTTGAGATAGGGTTTCTCTGTGTAGCCCTGGCTGTCCTGGAACTCACTCTGTAGACCAGGCTGGCCTCGAACTCAGAAATCTGCCTGCCTCTGCCTCCCAAGTGCTGGGATGAGAGGCGTGCACCACCACAGCCCAGCTAGTTGATGCTTCTTGAGGAAAATCACTGGTAATGATATGCCAGCCTTTTCTTATTCCATATGACATGTTCAGTTCTAACTATAGATAAGTTCCTGTTGTGTTGTTGTTGTTGTTGTTGTTTGTTTTTGTTTTTCAAGATAGGGTTTGTCTGTGTAGCCCTGGCTGTCCTGGAACTCACTCTGTAGACCAGGCTGGCCTCGAGCTCAGAAATCCACCTGCCTCTGCCTCCCAAGTGCTGGGATTAAAAGCGTGCGCCACCACTGCCCTGCATTTTTTTTTTTTGAGGGAGGGTTTTTAGGAGTTGAACATAAGGTATCACCATGGTCAGGACATGCATTTTCATTGATACTCCTCTCTAGCCTCTATGTGGGCCTGACTGTTTTTATAAATCAAACAGTGGGGATGAATACTGTATGTGGAGATGTGTGGTCTCATGTGAGAGACACTGCCACTATCCATATGGTAGGAGATTACAGCTAGAGACATCATTTTGAACTTACGTTTAGTTTTTAATATAATACAAATAATTCCACTCAGAAGTAATGATAAATATATATATATATATGCAGGAATTCATTCACACACACACACACACCTGTTTGTCCTCTCTCAACTGAGGGAACCAGAAAGCAATTGTACCTTCATAGCAATGAGTGTATCTGAGGCCAGACTTTTGTGTCTGCCAAGGATTGAACCTAGAACCCCACCCATGCCAAGCTCAGGCTCTACCCCTGAGTAGCACCTCAAGCCCCTATTGTCACATAGCCAAGTCTTTAAGCACTGGGTAGCCAATTATTCCAAACTGAACCCTTCTTGAGTGGAAAAGAGACTTTTGTGGGATTTAGGAGATTCCAGACACAGAGGAACTTACAAGACTCACAAAGCGCTCCCCTAAAAGTTACATCAGCAGAAAGAGTCAAAAGTATAAAATAAATTCCTGTGAATTTGCAATGCTATAATTAAATGATAGATTAAACACTTAAGTAGGTAGAAAAAACTCCAAGACTGATGAGATGACTCAGCAGGTAAAGGTGCTTGCCAATAAGGCTGACGACCTGAGTTTTATCCAAAGGACCCATGGTGGAAGGACAGACTGACTCGTACTGACACATGAGCTCTGGCACACACACACACACACACACACACACACACACACTCTCTTATGTTTGGGTGTGTGTATGTACATACATGCCGATAAACAAAGTCATAATTTAAAAAAAAAAAAAAGAATTCCAAAGAATTTGAGTAAATACTTCCCCTCTCAACGAAGAAATGCACAAATCCCCACTCCTTACACAAGTACCATGTGGTAGAAAACAGAAACTCGATTACAGTGGAGAGACCCAACAAATACTGCCACGGACCGGGATTTCTTGCAGGTCCCCATCTGAGGATGGAAGGTTTTGAGCACAGGGTCCACTCATTGAGTACCGCAGACCAGGATTCTGGCGGGGTCCCCTGTTCCGCGGGACGAGGGATTCTGGCCAGGTGGACACGGGATTCGGCTTTTGACAAACAGACTACACACGAGTGGTGTAAAA
>NW_022196900.1:75991594-76024124 GCF_008632895.1 Mastomys coucha | reverse complement strand
GCAGGAGACTGACTTTCCTTGAAGTTTACGCCTCAGATACCGCCTTCACGCAAAGTGTGCATGGCAAAATACTACCTCAACTCAGAGATCAAGGTCAGCGGGGATCACTATATTGATGCTAAGCACGCTTGAGATCATTTCACCCCCAGAAACTTGAAGATCCAGTCTAAACATGACCAAAACAACCAGGAAAATGCCAGTAGAGAGACATCCTATAAAATATTAAAGCAATGCTCTTTAAAAGTGCCAAGATCATGGAGCAAGTATATCCCAAAGAACTCATATCTAAGAGGCACTCGCAGGAACATGACAGCTAAATGTAATGAGGGGTCTATGGAAAAGAGACATGGGCTGATGGAGGAGATCTGAATAAGCAATGGTCTTTAACAATAGGAGTCAACAGGGGTCCATGAGTTTTGGGAAATGTGCCACACTAATATCGGGTGACATTAATGGGATAACCTGCATGTCGGATAGTCAGGAACTCTCTGTATAATCTAAAACTATTCTAAAGATAAAAATCTTTCTTCCTTTCTTTTCTTTTCTTTTCTTTTTTAAAAAGATTTTTAATCTGTCTCTGTGAGCCCGTATGAGTAGGTGTGCACCTTGTGTGTGCAGGAGCTTGCAGAGGCCAGAGGAGGACATGGGTATCCTGGAATTGGAGTTACACACAATTGTGAGCCACTGTGTGGGTGCTGAGAACCAAACCCAGGTCCTCTGCAAGAACAGTGAATAAGCATTCCTACCCACCCAGGCATCTCTCCCACCCCAAATAAAATCTTTCCGAAGTGCTATTTCTTTCAACATTGAATGACATTCATAGAAGCTGATAGGTTGTGGCAGTTAATGGTGTCAGCGATTGCCTCATTTCCATTGGCCCACTGCCCTGGCACTGAGGAAACCCATGTGGGCACTATCCTTGACATCTACCATAAGTAACAAAATAAAGGCCAGGTAAACCTGAGAGCTGCTCTCTCCCTTCCACTCAACAAGCCTTTGCCAATCATCCCTCCTCGCCTCTCTTCAGCATGAGTTCCTCCGGAGCCCCAGTGGGATCTTCTGTTCCTCCATCTCTCTAGTTCCCTATTGCTGAGAAAGGAAGATAGAAGTCACAGGTGGAGGATGGGCTAACATAAAGAAAAGTAGACTTAGCACCAAATAAACACACATACAGCAGATCTCCCACAATCTGGGGCCTTCCAAACACCCCAGATTACAGTAGGATACAGAATGGTCACATCTCACAAAGAAAGCCAAAACTACAGCTGTAGCATTTCCAGGAATCTCTGTCCTTCCCATCACCGCCTAAAGCTTGAAGTTAGTCTGTAGAAAACATTACTCTAACCGTAGCATAGCGCCCATAGCTGGGCTGCTATGGACACAGGTACACATCGGGAGAACCTGTTGGAATTGCCCGCGCAGTGTCTCTTCTCTCTGTGTCACATGCATTTATGTAAAGATAGAGACTGTCTTTGTGATCTTTTTTTTCCACTTGCCTTACTACGTCACAGACACACTCTTAACACAATAGATACTCCAAAAGCAAGTTCAGCCCTCAACTATGACTTCACGCTCTACCTTACAACCCTCTGACCATTACCCTGCTAGACAAGTGCCACTCCAAATGCCATCCACAGTCCTGTCCCAGGCTGGGAAGCTACAAAGACGGGCTGAGATTTGACTCGGCTGCACTTATCAGTTCAATTCGTCATTCAAATGCACGATCAGCAGAACTGTGCAGACAAGACCAGATATTAAAGAATTTGAATGAGGCTGGACTTGGTGATACATGGCTTTATCCCCAGCACTTGGAAGGCAGAGGCAGATGGATCTCTGTGATTCAGGCTGGCCTGGTCTACGTAGTGAGTTCTTGGACAGCCAGGGCTATGTAGAAAGACACTGTCTCCAAAGCCTGGGGTGAGGGTCAAATAAGTAGGCATTCCTCCCCTGGAGCCCCTCCCACTCTCAGGAGTTCTTCCTGGGTCACTCTTCCCTCCTTCCTTCCCTCCTTCCCTCCTTCCTTCCTTCTTGTCTCTCTCTCTCTCTCTCTCTCTCTCTTTCTCCCCCTCTCTTCCTCTTTCTCTTTCTTTCTTTCTTTCTTTTTTGAGACAGGGTTTCTCTGTATAGCTCTGGCTGTCCTGGAACTCACTCTGTAGACCAGGATAGCCTTGAACTCAGAAATGCACCTGCCTCTGCCTCCCAAGTGCTAGGATTAAAGGCATGTGCCACCATTGCCTGGCTCTGGCCTTTTTTTTTTTTTTTTTTAATAACTATGTTTGCTCTACTTAAAAACAGACAAACAGACAAGCAAACAAACCACAGAGCTAGAGAGACAGCTCTATCATAACCTAGAATCAAATTACTCCTGGGGAGCCCGGAGAGATGATTCAGTAGTTAAGAGTACCAGCTGGGGCTGGAGAGACGGCTCACTGACTGCTCTTCCAGAGGTCCTCAGTTCAGTTCCCAGCAACCACATGGTGGCTCACAACCATCTGTAATGGGATCTGATGCCCTCTTCTGGTGTGTTTGAACACAGCAACCAGTGTACTCACATATATAAAATAAATAAATAAACCGTTAATTTTTTTTTTTTTAAAGAGCACCAGGTACTTTTCCAGAGGACTCAGATTCATTTCCTAGCAACTACATGGCAGTTCATATCTGTCTGTAACAACCATTCCAAGGGATCTGAGGTCCTCTTTTTGGTGTCCATGCATACCAGGCATATAAATGGCATATAAACAGGCAGTCAAAACACACACCCACCTAAAAATCTTAAAAGAACAAAAATCACACAAGAGGGCTAGAGAGAGCTGGCCCAGTGGCTGAAACTTGTTAGACAGCATGAGGAACCTGTGATCTTCTCCACAGCACCCAGTGTGCCTACACATGTGCTGGTAACCCATGTACCTCAGGAAGCAGAGGATACAGAAGCGTGACTGGGTGTGCTGGCCACCAGCCTAGCTCTAGGGTCAAAGAGGGACTCTCTGGAATTAAGGTGGAAAGTGACACACACACGCGTGCACACATACACACACACACACACACACACACACACACACACTAAAATAGATAATAAAAGAATTCACACAAGAAACAGTATGTGGCAGTTGCCTATTCAGGATGCACAGTAGGGCCTCAGCTTGGTCAGTGTGAACTGAGAACCAGTGTTAAACTGTTCTGTTTCTATTTTCAACCTCAAGAGGGTGTTTCTTGCTTCCTCATTAGCCAGTCCTAGAGGGAGAAAAAAAAAAAAAGTCTCTCCAAAACAAAGGCTTCAAAGTCCAGGCTTCCACAACCCCCGCCCCCGCCCGCTCTGCTTCTGTGACCTTTCCTGAACTCTCCAGCTAGAACCTCCACCAACAGTCAGACCATTAGTCTCTACCTGGAAAAAGTCCACTTCTATTTCAGGCTTCTTAGCTGTGCTGGATCCTGGAGGAGGCAGGGGAGCATCTCTTCCTGAAATTGTGGAAACAAATGAATCTTCAAGGAAAACCTAATCCCTGCAAGGGGAATGTGCCAAGAACCCCACCTCTGTCTGTGTCAGGCCAGGAAGCCTGGCTGCCCCAACTCCTCATAACCCAGAAAGTCCATACATCTCCACAGTGACACCAAGACCCCCAAAAGGGTCTGTGTGCCCACCGCTGGAGTTTCCACAATTTGGGGAAGAGCAGCTTTATGAGAAGTGAGTTATCCATCTGAGGTGGAGATGGCCATGCCTTGCTTTTTGGAAATGATATTTAATTTCTCTTCCTTCATTAGTTTGGTCTGCAGGGGTTGTGGAGTTAACCCGAGGAGCACTTGTTCACATTCTTATTATTTGGGGCCTCTAATTTTCCAGAGGCCAAAAATGTAAGCTATGCATTACAGTTTCACTCTTCCCATTGTAACAGCAGATGTTGTCACGACCCACTCAACATTTGTTTTCGGGTTTGATACTTCATTTGGCACTTGCTGTTTGTAAACTGATGGTATTTTAGTCATTTTCAACATATGTAAGAATGTGTTTACACTTACAGGGCTCTGTTTTATAATGCAAAGTATTTTTTTTAAGAAAGATTTTATTTATTTTATGTATATGAGTACACTGTAGCTGTCTCCAGACACACCAGATAAGGGCATTGGATCCCATTACAGGTGGTTGTGAGCCATCATGTGGTTGCTGGGAATTGAACTCAGGACCTCTGGAAGAACAGTCAGTGCTCTAAATCGCTGAGCCATCTCTCCAGCCCCCAATAATGCAAATCCTTGTGTACACACTCTGCAACAGTTGTCTTTTGTTGGTTAACAGACAATTACGACTATGTTTTCTATCCCAGTTCAAAATGGGGAGTCCAAAAGGCCTGAAGCTTTGCATGTGCTTACATCACAGCTTCTCAAACTTCCCCACTCAGAAAATACACTTGTAATTATATCTGTCATTTTTAAGAACAAAGTGTTCTCGGGGCTGAAGAGATGGCTCAGTGGTTAAGAGCACTGGCTGCCCTTTCAGAGAGCCTGGGTTTGATCCGCAGTACTCACATGAAAGCTCTCAGCTGTCTGTTATTCTAGTCTCAGGGACAGACACCCTCTTCTAGCCTCCGCAGGCACTGGATACACATGGCACACAGACATACGTGCAGGCAAAACACCCATACACATACAATAAAAATAAAAAAGAAAAGTGTTCTTCAAGCTTCTCCACAATGACATCAGGACCCCTGAAAGTTTCTCCACAGTTAAGGGCAAGGTTCAACAACAGCATACTGGACCTCCATCCTGCTAGGCAAAGGGCCCCTCCGAACTCCAATGTCTACCTCTTCCCAGATCAAAGGTACCAAGATGGGCCGGAGTTTAAGGCCTCATTTCCTCCACTCTCACAGTCTATGCAGAAAATCTTCTGACTCAGAGATAACCAAGGCTATGGACATCTTCCCCAATTCTCCTTCCTGCTAGTCTACGAGAGTCAAGCCAATCAGAAGAGGGGTAACCCTGATAAACACACTTCCCAGGGACCTGGCTTCCCCAAGAAAGCAGTCTTGCACCTCTTGGATCCAGAGAACCTAACCTTCACCAGAACTGATTTAGGAACAGAGTCCCAGCCTCAGAGGGAGCGCTTGCAACCTCCGAGTCACTCAAGCTGACACCAGATCTCGATTTCATTTATCGTTAGGGGTGAAGCAGATACAGAATCAACCAGTGAGCCCAGGCTACCCTGTAGATTCTCCTGCTCCATGAAAGCAGCAACCTGTAGGTGCTCTATGGGGCATGTTCTGTTTGGGAACTGGCAGTGGGGACATGGCATCAAAATGCTGAGACAGGTCTAAGAAGTGCAGCAGTGGGACTTTGGAAGAGAGACCAATGGGCACGGAGTACAGCCAGGCGTGCTCAGTCTCTAAGGAGTAGATGTGACCCGATGAGACGCCTCAGTAGGCAAGGGCACTTGGCACCAGGCTTGATGACCTGAATTTGATCCCTGGAACCAAATGGTAGAAGGAAAGAGGTGACTCCCACAAATTGTCCTCTAACTGGCACATAGGCACTATAGTATGCACACAGGCTTATAATCCCAGGACTCAGGAAGGGGAAGTAGGAGGATCATGAGTTTGAGGCCACCCTGGGCGACATAAAGAGTTCATGCCAGTCAGAACTATAAAGTGAGTTCCACGCTAACCCGAACTGTGTAATGAGACTGTGCCTCGATTTTGCATCTCTCTTTTTTTTTTTTAAAGATTTATTATTATGCACAAGTACACTGTAGCTGTCTTCAGACACACCACAAGAGGTTGTCAGATATCATTATGAGTGGTTGTGAGCCACCATGTGGTTGCTGGGATTTGAACTCAGGACCTTTGGAAGAGCAGTCAGTCCTCTTAACCACTGAGCCATTTCGCCAGCCCTGTGCCTCGATTTTGAAGCAAGAAAAAGCGGCTGCATGTTCCTGGGTAGCCGTCTACTCCCCAGTGTCCAGGAACACACATGGTTAGTTGCATAATGAATAACAGCACGCCAACAATGAGCTAGAGAATTATAGGCAGCTGTGGGTGAGGAACCTCCCAGTCATAGCCCATGTGTGGCCTTGTGTTCCCTTGTCTGCTTCAATATGTCTCTCGTGGAGCAGCTAGCATTGAGGAATCAACAACCAGACCAGAAGTCTTATGCCCCGGCCTTATCACAGCCTTGGGGGTCCCTAAGCACCACAGGTCTCCGTTTTCCCACATAAGACAGACTAAAGGGTCTTCATGCTCCTAATTCCTTTTCGATTGGGGGTGTTCTTGCTGTGCTTCTGTGACCTGTTTTCTACGATCAGGGGTAATTGTCCGTGTTCTGGAGTACATGTATAAAGAGTCACGTGAGCCCCATTTTGTATTTGTGTGTGTGTGTGTGTGTGTGTACGCGCGCGCAAGCGCGTGCATGTGCATGCTGGGAGGAGGGGAGACCCCAGAACAATGTCCTGCCTCCAAACCTTCTCAATAGGCGGAAGCCACTGGCTTCCTCCCTTTCCTGTCTCCCGTGCTCCAGCAATGCAGATGGAAGGGACAGAAGGGATGGGAGAGAGCCCAACCATCCCCAGGTCTGTCCTTGTCATAACCCTCCCCCCACCTCTAATGCCCCCCTTCCAGAGACTTCCAGGCCACACCCATCCCCAGGCTTATGGGGGGCTGGACATGGGAGGACTACAGGCGACTACTCTTCCCACCCCTCTCTCCCCTGCCACCCCTCCCACCCTAGCCATCATTTCCTCTTCCTCCCCAGCACCGAGGTCCACTGAGCTGAGCAGGCTGAACACTCAGACCCACAGCAACTGACCCGGGCCCAGCTGGCCTTGGCTGGCTCAGGTCAGCCTCCGGAGTATGGTCTGGTGGAGATCCTCTTTCCTGATCCCCATTCTTTTCTTGGCCTCTCATGTTGGTAAGTCTTCCCCCAGCAGAGCGCTTCCCTGACTCCTGATTTGAAGGTCTCAATCCCAGCTCCCCACCCCCAAGAAACCCTAGCATAGCATAGCAATAGATCTCACAATATGGTGGCAACCACGGGTTGGGGGAGGGGAAATAGAGAGTTCTGGTTTAATGGGTATAGCATTTGAGTTTGACAAGATGAAAGGAGTTATGAAGTTGGGTGTGGTGGTGCCAGCCTGGACGATATAGAGAACTTTGTGTTAGCCACATAGAGACATAGTGAGACCCTACATCAAAAACAAAAGCAAGAGCTGTGGAAATGGGCAGCGATGTTTACATGATGTTGTGAATGTATTTATTAACACTGAATTGATTGTTTACAAACAGTTCTGGTAAATTCTAGGGTATGTACATTTTAACACAACTTAAAAATTGGAGGGAAAAGCAGAAACTCCCATAATCATCATCATCATCATCATGGTGGATCATGATTTTGATCCACCAAGAATGAGATCAAGGTGGGGAAAACTGAGGCAGGTGCTAGGTGCCTGTGTGTGTGTAGGGAGGGGCAGAGGTCAGTGGGAGGGGGAAGGGGGTAGAAGTCAGCCATCAACTTGGACCTCAGGAGGAACTGTTGGGCTTACTCAATAATTCATTGGACAGACAGGCTTTAATTCCAGTACTCAGGAGGCAAAAGCAAGTAGATCTCGGAGGTTTTTTTGTTTGGTTTGTTTTTTGGTTTTGGTTTTTTTTTGTTTTTTGTTCTTTTGTTTGTTTGTTTTGTTTTTTTTTTTCAAGACAGGGTTTCTCTGAGTAGCCCTGGCTGTCCTGGAACTCACTTTGTAGACCAGGCTGGCCTCAAACTCAGAAATCCACCTGCCTCTGCCTCCCCAGTGCTGGGATTAAAGGCATACGCCACCACTGCCCGGCAATCTCTGAGGTTTAGAGGCCAGCCTGGTCTACATGTTGAGTTCCAGGATGGCCAGAACTACATAGAGAGACCCAGTCTCAAAATAATAATAATAATAATAATAATAATAATAATAATAATAACAATAATAATTTATTTAGTACCAATGATGATCCATTAGCTGAGAATACAGAAACACTCAAACCTATTGAGTAACAGTTAAACGATGCTGGCCCCCCAGGTTGATAGGTTTGTTGTTTAAATGGAGCTGTGTGTACAGAGGGCTTGGAGAAGTTTCTGAAGGCTGGTGGCAGATTCTTTCAGTCTGCTAATCATAGAACTAGAAGTCAGAGGCTGCCTTTGAGTGGTTCACAGTCTGGTGGGGAGCACAGGTCAAGGATGAGGACCAGACAGAAAAAGACAATAAGAGTTCTTGAGGAGCACTGAGAAGACAGTCAGCTTACTCTGCCATAGGCCCAGAAAAGTCATGAAGGATTTTTTTAAGAGAGATAGTCATCAGAGTAGTAAGTGCAAGCTCAGGATGTATGGAAGCCCATAAGAAAAAACTGTAGGCCGGGTGGTGGTGTTGCACGCCTTCAATCCCAGCACTTGGGAGGCAGAGGCAGGTGGATTTCTGAGTTGGAGGCCAGCCTGGTCTACAGAGTAAGTTCCAGGACAGCCAGGGCTATACAGAGAAATCCTGTCTCGAAAAACCAAAAAAAAAAAAGAAAGAAAGAAAGAAAGAAAGAAAGAAAAAGAAAAAAACTGAAGAAATATGTGCCAGACTGGAAGCTAAGCGAAGAGAAGTTTAGGCTTGGACAACCTGGCTCTGCTAGTTTCTAACTGTATGACCTTGGGCAAGTTCTGAGCTTTTGTTCCCTGGTTATACAATGGAGATAATAACCTGCACCTCCCAGGACAGTCAGGCCCTGAAAGGAAGAGAGCATCACTAAGGGGCCTGGTGCATAATTGACATCCAATAAACATTAATTATTATGACAGCAGGAGCATGAGATGACTCTGAAGTTAGTGTCTCAGGTAATGGGCGGTGTCCACTGACTCAGAAAACTTGGGAGAGGCGAGGGTTTGGAGCTGAAAGGCCACACCAGAGCTAGTGACTCAGGGGCGACAGTTAAAGCCGAGGAAGCTGATGAACTCGCTCAAGAGTTATTACAGCAAAGGATGTCAAGAAAGGGCATTTGGTGACTGTGAGGCGACCAGGAGATGCCAGCTTCTTTGACTTATGATAGACTGTCAAAATATGCTAAGTGGCATTTAAATGAGTTGATTACCTGACAGCTAACAGGCAGGGAGTGGGCAGGGAAAGAGGGGCCTTGGAAGGTCTGGGGTCACAGATCTGAGGTAGGCTAGTCATGCTCTTCCCCTCAGTCTCCCTCACTTCAGAGTACAGATTTTATGCTCCAATTGCACTAGACCTGGGCAGCTTCCCCACCCCCCCGCACCCTTCCCCCACTATAACATTTCTCATATTTAAAGGTAGGATGGCCTCTCCCTATCCCCGACCCTTTTCCTTTCACTCCTCCTCACCCAAGGAGCCTTCACAAGCCCTTCAGGGTTTTTTGTTTGTTTGTTTTCTGATGATGCCCCATCTGCACCTTCTCCGGTCCCCTTCCCTCCCCTCCCCCATGCTGGTTAGGCGTTCCAAGTGCATTTACATCAGTGTTTCCTCTGAGCCAACACCTCTCCACCTAGGAGGGGTGTCTGTGTCTGATCCTCCAGCTTCCCAAGGCAGGACCCAGACCCCCCTGTGTCTGTGTCTCTCTGGCCAGGTGGGGCTAGTGAGTTCATTTCTGCCCCTAACCTGTCTTCAATCCCAGCCAATCAAATAGCCCTTAACTAGTTAAGCAACAAAAAGGAGTCTCGTGACTCTTCTAATCTGCACCTCCATAGTGAGGCAGGGACCCTGTGGCTCAGGGATAGCCTTGGTGGAGATGGCTCTCACAGGAGTCTAGGCAGTGACCTGACTCGAACAGAGTAAGGAAAGGAGACAGAAGCATAGCTCATTCCCTGCCTGGACCAGAGAAGGATGTGTGCTTTTGTTTATGTTTTAGGATGAAGAGGCTAGAGGGTAAAGGGCAAGCACGTGTGGAAGGGAAGGGAATGGGCGGAAATCTTTGAAAAAGTGAAGTCTTCAGAGGGCACGGTGAAACATTAACACAAGTTGCTGTTGGAGTCCCGCGCTCCTGGGGCTGCTGAGTTGGCAGGATCCACCATGGAGTCATTGTTTGGTCCCAGGTGCGTCTGTGGACTTAACGTTGTTGGCTAACCTGCGCATCACCGACCCTCAGCGTTTCTTCCTGACCTGCGTGTCTGGTGAGGCCGGAGCAGGGAGGAGCTCGGACCCTCCCCTGCTGCTGGAGAAGGATGATCGCATCGTGCGCACCTTCCCGCCGGGGCAGCCCCTGTACCTGGCACGCAATGGCTCACACCAGGTCACGCTACGGGGCTTCTCCAAGCCCTCGGATTTGGTAGGCGTCTTCTCCTGTGTGGGTGGCGCTGGCGCGCGGCGCACTCGAGTCCTCTACGTGCACAACAGCCCGGGGGGTGAGTCTGGCCTACCAGGAGATGGATCGCCAGAGGGAGGGCTGTGTTGTAGATCTCTGACCTTACCTTTCATCCACAGCACACCTGTTTCCAGACAAGGTCACGCACACGGTGAACAAAGGTGACACTGCTGTGCTTTCTGCGAGAGTGCACAAGGAAAAACAGACTGATGTGATTTGGAAGAACAACGGTGAGGGGCATTTGGTGGGACAGGGAGACCCACAATGCTGACACCCTAGGACCTCCATCCATGGCCCACCCTGATCCACCTGCCATCCTTCTGGCCAACCTCCAGAGCCTTCCCTCTCTCTCACCTCTAGCTCTGAGCCACCCACCTACTGTACCAAGAGGACCAGGAGCCTGTGGCCAGCTACCTCTTAAGTACTATGTTAAGCCCTCATCTTTGACCCTCTCCTGGGAGTTAACGGGTGCTGTCACATGGCCTGCCTAGGAAAAGCAGCAGTCCCCATGGGAAAAAAGAGAGCTGGTAACATGTGCCCAGCACATGGTCAAGAGAAGTCTAACTAACCTCTCTCAAAGACTTGCCTAACTCAGATCCTTGATGTCCAAGGCAAACATATGCTGGAGTCCATAGAGATCTGTGGGTCTCAGCTCTGGGCCTGCCACTACCCTGTCCTTATCCACTCTGTGGAAGGACTCTTTTTTTTCTTTCTTTTCTACACAGGGTTTCTCTGTGTAGCCCTGGCTGTCCTGGAACTCACTCCGTAGACCAGGCTGGCCTTGAACTCAGAAATCCACCTGCCTCTGCCTCCCAAATGCTGGGATTAAAGGTGTGTGCCATCACAGCCCAGCCCTCTTTTTTTCTTGAGTGGCCCCCACAATGTCTGCCTCACCCCCCACAATCTGCTGGCTGTCTCTTGGATACTTGGCTCCTAAGGAAGAAGATCTTTTTCCTTGGGCAGAAGGCTTTGAATCAGAGAGAGCTGTAGAATCGGGAAGGGAGACCCTTTGCAGTTTGTCTGGAGTTCTTATCAGAGACAGGAAGGAGCAGGGTTGTACGCCTGACTAACAGTATGGGCCCTCGATGAAGAGGCTGGGAAAGAGCCCTGAAAAGCAAAGGAGCCAGACAGAGGAAGAAACAGCACGCTAGGAGGCAGGCAGGGCTGACAAGAACAAAAGCAGGAGGGTCCAACGAACCAGATACTTCTAGAGGGCAAACAAGCTTTTAGGAATTCAAGAATGTTAGGGGTCAGGCAAGGTGTAGTGGGGTTCGGGGCTGGAGGACTGAGCAGGGACCACACTGGTGAAAACAACTGCCAGGGGATTGGTTGTCATCTGGTGCAATGAGGAGCCCTGAGAACCTGCAAGAGACTACTGGGGTACAGAAGAAGTCTATTGTAAAATAGACTGAAGCCAGCCAGTGTTGGCGCATGCCTTTAATCCCAGCACTCGGGAGGCAGAGGCATGCGGATTTCTGAGTTTGAGGCCAGCCTGGTCTACAGAGTGAGTTCCAGGACAGCCAGAGAAACCCTGTCTCAAAAAACCAGAGAGAGAAAGAGAAAGAGAGAGAGAGAGAGAGAGCGAGAGCGAGAGCAGCCCTCTGGCTGTCCAGAAGTAAAAGGGCTGGACTATAAGAAGATGAGGGAGAGGAAGGACTTAGTGTGTCGGGAGGCTCAGAGAGCATGAAGAGGATGTTCTCCTGCTTCTTAGCTTGGATCTGATGGTGTTCCCAGGTCTGATCACTGTGGGTGGGCCACATCAGTGTGACCACGGCAGAGGGAGGTAACATCAGCCCTTTATATGATTCTAAGGGCCCCCGATTGTGTTCCCCAGGATCCTACTTCAATATCCTATACTGGCGTGAGGCCCACGACGGGCGTTTTCAACTGCAGCTCCAAAATGTACAGCCACCATCAAGTGGCATCTACAGTGCCACCTACCTAGAGGCCAGCCCCCTGGGCAGTGCCTTTTTTCGGCTCATCGTGCGAGGTAAGGGGCAGAAGGCAGGGGTGATGTGGGAAGCTGTGAGCCTTAGATGTACTTCCTTTGGGTCTCAGGATCCACAAGGGCCTCAGCAGCTGTGGACAGGTGGGTGAAGGTCATCTACTAAGAACACTTTCCTCCAGGCTGTGGGGCTGGACGCTGGGGGCCAGGATGTGTCAAGGATTGCCCAGGCTGCCTGCATGGAGGTGTCTGTCATGACCATGATGGCGAATGTGTGTGCCCCCCAGGATTTACCGGCACTCGCTGTGAGCAGGGTAAGCGGAAAAGCTAGGACCTAGGCAGGAGAGGGTGTCTGGTCGGGAGAAGATTCTGAAACCCTGGAAATGAAGCTTAGTGTGTGAGGCCTGACAGAAGCTGTATACCACCCACCTTATTTGCAGCCTGCAGAGAGGGTCGTTTCGGACAGAGCTGCCAGGAACAGTGCCCAGGCACAGCAGGCTGTCGGGGTCTCACCTTCTGCCTTCCGGATCCCTATGGCTGTTCTTGTGGATCCGGCTGGAGGGGAAGCCAGTGCCAGGAAGGTATGGACTAAGCCACCTCCTATGGGCATACATGTGCCAGACCCTTCACTCTGACCCTGACTTGAAGACCAAACCCTACAATCCCCTGACCAGTGCCCACTACCCCCACTATTATGCCAGCCTGCTGGATAGCTTGTGCCCCATCTGTACTCTGCTGGGTCTGACCTACCCTCTGTGATGGTATTGCTTCTATTCCTAGCATGTGCGCCTGGTCATTTTGGGGCTGATTGTCGCCTCCAGTGCCAGTGTCAAAATGGCGGCACTTGTGACCGGTTCAGCGGCTGTGTCTGCCCCTCTGGGTGGCATGGAGTCCACTGTGAAAAGTCAGGTATGCACTGCTGAGACCCCCTCAAGACAGGCGATCCTTCATCAAACACATCTCTGCCCAAGTCCTTCCCTCAGGGAGTTCAAATGTGATGGATATTTTCACCATTTAAGGCACCCGCATTTTGAAAGCCAGAAACCTAGGGTGACTCTGACCAGCGTGAGAGTCTTCTGAGAGGAGTCAAGATCTGAAATTGAATATGGAAGACACAAGAGAGATGACTAGGGAAGAATGTGGAGAAAGTGCAGGGAGTTGAGACCCTGCTTGTATAGTGGGACAATAACATCTTAGGGGGAGGGGAAGGTCAGCAGGAATCACGTGACTGGTCCTTTGAATATAGGCCAAGGTTTGCTGCTTAAATGTGAGGAGCTGAATAAAAATTGCTGAAGAGTGTGTGCTGGTCAGACTTGTATTTGAGGAAGAACCATGTGTGGAGTACAGAAGCCAGGGGCCAGAAGTGAAGGAGTTAACAGGCGTCATGTCTCATACCTACAATCTTAGCACTCAGGAGACTGAGGCAAGAAACTTATCTGGAGTTCAAGGCCAGCCTGGGCTACAAAGTGAGTTTTAGATTAGCCTAGGCTATATTATGAGACAGCGAGACACACAGACACACACAGAGGGGGAGTTGTTTGGGCTGGCAGAGTGGAGTGATGAGGTCTCACTCTGGGTCTTAGAACATCCCAGGAGATGTGATGGGAGAGATGGAGGAGCTGAAGCCTGGACCTGACCGCATGTGGGGCACCAGGGCCTGAAGGGACTGTGCAGGACCTCGCTGACTTCAGTTCTAAGTGGCAGGACAGACAGTAGGACCTTCACTGAGATGCAGAACATAGGACGGGGGTGGGGAGGGGGGCATTCTGGTGGTCACATGGCTGCCCCAGTATTGTTCAAGATGGCTGTCCTCTCTCTCTCTAGACCGGATCCCCCAGATCCTCAATGTGGCCACCGAGCTGGAGTTCAACTTAGGGACGATGCCCCGAATCAACTGTGCAGCTGCTGGGGATCCCTTCCCAGTACGGGGCAGCATGAAACTCCGCAAGCCAGATGGCACCATGCTCCAGGTCAGCCCTGGTCACCCCAACCTACTGTCTGCTCCCCCATCTCACCAGCCTGACAGTTCGTTCCTTGGGTCCCTAACCCATGGAACTTTTTATAGGCTCTGCCCACTGCCCTAGCCGTGATTTAAATAGGGCAGGCTAACTGGTGAGGGGATGCCATGGGGTCTGTGTTCCAGCAATCGTCAGTACTGACTCATACCTGTCTCCTGGAGCATACACTCTCTGATCCCTGTCTCCTTGTCTCAGTCTACCAAAGCCATTGTGGAGCCAGACAGGACCACAGCAGAGTTCGAGGTGCCCAGTTTGACTCTTGGGGACAGCGGGTTCTGGGAATGCCGAGTATCGACATCTGGTGGCCAAGATAGCGGGCGCTTCAAGGTCAATGTCAAAGGTTAGTGGAGTGCTAAGGTTTGGGGGATGGATGGTACGCAGAGTAGACACTACCTAATGCTGCTCAGGCTGGGGGATCCTCAGGAAGGAAAGGCAATGGCTTCCAAGGGCAAAGCTGAGCTCCAGGCTAAGAAGAAGGCTGATGGCCAGTGTCAATGCTGGAACACAGCTTGGTCCGACCTGGGAAAGACATCCTATGGCTCAGAAACTAGAGACATCCTCCAGCCTCACCCTGCCTCCTGCATATTCATGTACCACTTACCGTGGCAGCCAGGGCCCCTGTAGCTTCACCTCAGAGATGCTGCTCCTTTCTCTGATTTCAATCATACAGACACACAGGAACAGCAGACAGGTAAAAGGGACACATTAGACAGGAGACTGTTGGGTGAATGAGAGAGTTACCAAACGCTCGCAGCAGAGCACTGAGCACCCGCTCCGCCAACAAGGCATCTTTGACTTCATCACTGTGAATACCCCAGTACCCAGATGTTCCTCATGTTACCTCGTTTTTTCTCTCCCTCCTTCTCCTCTTTTTTATTGCTATCTCCTGCTTCCCAAATCTTTCTCCATCTCCAGCCCACTATCCCACCCACCACCACCTGCTCATTCTTTTATCAGAGCTTTGGACCCAGCCCTCCACTCAACTTGGATTCCAAGTGCTCTCTACAAGTTCTGTCGCCTTAAGCAAGTCATGGCCTTCGGTTTCCCAGTGTGTGACAGGAGGAGACTAGCACCTGCAGGAGCCAGGCTGCTAGGAACACTAGATGATGCATTTAAGTAGTTATCACAATGGCTGACAGGAGGCATGCTCAATATAGCAGACAATGGTTTTGTAAAACGCCATCCAGTGCCGAGATGCCAGCCCTTCCCTGGCAATACCACATGTGTTCTGTAGTCAGGACCCCTCTCCTGATGCCAGCCCTGCATAGTGAACCTTCACGGCAGGGCATCTTCTCTGAAGGTCTGGTCCCGATGTGGAAACTGATGCCCGTTGAATACCAGCCACGTCCCCAGACTCTGGTTCCTTCGCCTCACCTTCACCTCGCCACCCTGCATCTTCCACACTCTGCACCCCCACTTCCTTCCTCCTGCCTGCCTTTCTTTTATGCTTGCTGGGAAAGTCAGTCTGGTCTCCTTCTTGGAAGAAGCCAAGGTACCTATGTAGGCATTAACAGGATAATCTAGAAAGAAAAGCTGAGGCTGGAATAGGGGTGGTGACAGTGGAGGCAGCCAGGCAGAAACACAAGTACTGTTTTAGGGTAGATCTGACTGGTTTGAGGTAGCCTGATCAGACAGACCTAGTTTAAATTCTTCCAGCTGTGTATCCTTGGGCAAGTTGCTCAATGTCTCTCAGCCTTGATTTCTTCATTCATGACCACAAGAATTAGCGGTTATGCATAAGAAGCATCAACTGTGGAGCGGGTGCCTCATAAGTGGCATGGTTTTTTTTTGTTGTTGTTGTTGTTTTGTTTTGTTTTGTTTTTTGTTTTTCAAGACAGGGTTTCTCCGTGTAGCCCTGGCTGTCCTGGTACTCACTCTGTAGACCAGGCTGGCCTCAGAAATCCACCTGCCTCTGCCTCCCAAGTGCTGGGATTAAAGGCATGCGCCACCACCGCCCGGTTTGCATATTTTGTCTTAAAAAAAAACAAAAAAAAAACAGATCTGTGAATGGTGAAGGGGAGGGGTATCGGATACTTAGGTGGTCTCCTGCCTTGTGCTCTAGCTTCTCTCTCCACTGGACGCTTCAAGGACAGAGAGATGTTTCCCGACCTCTGTCTGGCCATACCACTCTCTCACCTAGCATCTTTTGAGATAACCTAAGTCCTTATGGCCAAGTCCCTGGGACCAAGCTACCCAGAGACCAGAACTTCCTTCCCTGGGCCATGGCCATCCCAGTTGTCTATTGAACTTGCTCTCCTCCCACCACACTAGATAATGCCCAGATCTGAACTAAGATCTGGAGGTGCTCACTGTCCAAGCCCAGAGTGTTCCCCTCTCCATGCACCCTTACTCATCGCAGTTTTTGGCAGTCCCCCCAGTGCCTCTGACTGCACCTCGGCTCCTGGCCAAGCAGAGCCGTCAACTTGTGGTCTCCCCACTGGTCTCCTTTGGTGGGGATGGACCCATCTCCTCTGTCCGCCTGCACTACCGGCCCCAGGACAGCATGATTGCCTGGTCTGCCATTGTGGGTGAGTGGGGACAGAGTTAGGTGATGGGGTGTTGTGTAATAGTGAGGTATGGGGTGGGGACAGAAAGGAGGGAGGGGGTGGTACAAAAAGAAGAGGGGACTAAGGGGGAGTGGTGGCTTCAGGACATGCTTGGGACCAACTATGTGTGTGGCACACTTCACCCTCCCCCCCCAGTGGATCCCAGTGAGAATGTGACATTAATGAACCTGAAGCCAAAGACAGGATACAATGTTCGAGTGCAGCTGAGCCGGCCAGGGGAAGGAGGAGAAGGAGGCTGGGGGCCTTCTGCCCTCATGACTACTGATTGTCCTGGTGAGAAGCCAAGATATATCCCTTCCTGTTCAGGGATCAGAGCCTGTTGAGGGATCAGGGTTTCCTGCCATGCCCAGAGTCTGTCTTGGTCCACCTCCAAAGACCCCTGCCTTTCCCAGTGGAATTTGTCCCTGCCCTGCCCACTGTGGATTATTGGCATTTAGTCCCAAGTACCCACTGGATGGTTCTGACTCCTCCTGACCTCTGGCCGCAGAACCTTTGCTGCAGCCATGGCTAGAGAGCTGGCACGTGGAGGGTCCTGACAGGCTACGAGTGAGCTGGTCCCTACCCTCGGTGCCACTGTCCGCTGACGGTTTCCTGCTGCGCCTGTGGGACGGGTCTCGGGGACAGGAGAGGCGGGAGAACATCTCATCCCCGCAGGCCCGCACTGCCCTCCTGACTGGACTCACACCTGGCACCCATTACCAGCTGGATGTGCGGCTGTATCACTGCACCCTCCTGGGCCCTGCCTCACCCCCTGCGCATGTGCACCTGCCCCCCAGCGGTAGGCCCACGATGGGAATGGTGGGCTAGGGATTGGGGGGGTTACAAGAGACTGGGTGGACACGGAGAGAACCCAGGATGAATGGGGAAGGTAGAAGATACCAGGAGGACACGGGTCACTCAGAGCACGTGGGGTGGGGACACGTGACGAGACTATGACTCTCGTGACGAACGGGGCCATGGGGGGCCCGGGGAACATAAGCTACTGAGAGCATGGAGAGGCCTAGGGATGCAAGGTGACCCATGGGAAGAGGCAGTTTGGAGGTTGGAGGTACCTTGGGGATGGAGATGAGTCCAGCCAGGGAAAGAGGGGGAAGGTAGCACAAGGCTCCCATGCTAGGATCCACAAAGCGAACTACACACTAGAGCGACTGTGACTGATCCTGCAGCTCTATAATCTCATCCAATTTATCCCTTCCTTCCCCTTCCCATCTCCCCAGGGCCTCCAGCTCCCCGCCACCTCCATGCCCAGGCCCTCTCAGACTCTGAGATTCAACTGATGTGGCAGCATCCTGAGGCTCCTTCCGGGCCTATATCCAAGTACATTGTGGAGATTCAGGTGGCCGGGGGTTCAGGAGACCCACAGTGGATAGATGTAGACAGACCCGAGGAGACAAGCACTGTCATCCGAGGCCTCAATGCCAGCACACGCTACCTTTTCCGTGTGCGGGCCAGTGTGCAAGGTCTCGGAGACTGGAGCAACACAGTAGAAGAGGCCACTCTAGGCAATGGTGAGAGGATGGTGCCTGCAGATCCCTAGGCCCCCAGGACTGTACTCTGCATGGGCCCCTCCACCTTACCCCCAACCTTGGAGCTAAGGCATCACAAGACTTCTGGGTGTCAAGATGTCCAAATTCTCCCTCTGTGGGATCTCATGGTGGCCTCTGGGTTCCCTGACCTAGACCATCTCCACAATCTGTCCCTCCCTGTGTCTAGGGCTGCAGAGTGAGGGCCCAGTCCAAGAGAGCCGGGCAGCTGAAGAAGGGCTGGATCAGCAGCTGGTCCTGGCTGTGGTAGGCTCTGTCTCTGCCACCTGCCTCACCATCCTGGCTGCCCTTTTAGCCCTGGTGTGTATCCGAAGAAGCTGCCTACATCGGAGACGCACCTTCACTTACCAGTCAGGATCGGTCAGTGTCCTGTATTCACTGGGTACATGGTCCTGTCTATTGTGTGTGATTGTACCCACATACATGCAAGGACAGGCATGTATGCACATGCCTGTCCTTGCCACAAGTTTTAAGGTACATTAAGTGATAGGATTAGGATACAAAATAGAACTTTTTTTTTTTAACTGAACTCAGCTCTTGAGTCCATTCATTTTAAGGGTTGGATAATTAACATTCTCAATTAAAAAGAAGTCAGCTCATTCATATTTCACCAGGTCTCATTCCAGGCTTGGAGGACACCATTTGAATTACCTTCTTCACTTAGCCACCCCCTGGGGGTGCTGTCAGATTGGATCACATAGTGATATCCCGGAGAGGCAACTAGGGCCCATGCTGGCCTCTGTCTTCACAGGCCCTCTCTTACTTGGAAGCAGCCTTTATCTGTGTTCTGAATCCTACTGGCTGTGAGCTCTCATTTCGGCCTCCACTCTTTTATTCATTTTGTTTTGTTTTGTTTTGTTTTTTTTTGAGACAGAGTTTCTCTGTGTAGCCCTGGCTGTTCTGGAACTCACTCTATAGACCAGGCTGGCCTCAAACTTAGAAATCCACCTGCCTCTGCCTCCCAAGTGCTGGGATTAAAGGCATGCACCACCACTGCCCGGCTCTTTCTTTTTTGAGACAGGGTCTCTTTCTCTCTCTCTTTCTTTCTCTCTCTCTCTCTCTCTCTCTCTCTCTCTCTCTCTCTCTCTTATTTATTTATGGCTGTACAGATGGCCCTGAGCTATCATGTGTGTGGCTGCTGGGAATTGAACTCGGGACCTCTGTCAGCCCTGCTTGCTCCAGCCCCACTTGCTCCAGCCCCACTTGCTCGAGCCCCACTCACTCTGGCCCCACTCACTCTGACCCCACTTGTTCCGGTGTAATTCACTGTAGCTGTCTTCAGACACACCAGAAGAGGGTGTCAGATCTCATTACTGGTGGTTGTGAGCCGCCATGTGGTTGCTGGGATCTGAACTCAGAAACTTTGGAAGAGCAGTCAATGCTCTTACCCACTGAGCCATCTCGCCAGCTCGAGACAGGGTCTCTTTATGTAAACTAGGCTGACCACAAACTTAACAGAGATGGCCTGCCTCTGCCACCTGAGTGCTAGAACTAAAGGTGTGTGTATCGCTATGCCTAGCCCCAGACTATACTCTTAGTCTGGGAAACTGTTCACCTGTGCTTAGCTGTTCCCCTCAAAGGGCAGCAGTGTGTGGCCACACTGTTCACATAACGGCCTTTGACCTTCTAGAAGTGCACAAGGCCTGTAGCCCCACCTGTGCTCCCGCAGAAGAGAGGGTCACTCTACAAACCTTTCTGGGTTTTTAGCTCTCTTACAGGCCACGCCTCTGGCCCCCCAGGCCCATACCAACATAGGATGGGGGAAAGGTGCTGATACTCCCAGGGGCCCAGACTCTCCCTCTCCTGTCATGTGCACCCATCCCGTTGTTCCTGTCTCCTCTAAGAACTTCCCTCTCTTGACACTTAGAATCAGAACTGTGGCCTTGGCTCTTTCTGCTTAGGCTCTTGCTATTTAAAACTACTTAAGAGAAATCCAGAGCACCAGCAAAAATGTCAGAAAGAAAGAAGGGAAGAAACAACACTTGTCTCTCTCTCTCTCCCTCACCTTCTTCCTTCCTACTCTGCCCCTTCTCAAGTGCTAACTCTTGTATAGAAAGTCCAATGATCAACGCTGCTATCTGCTGTGCCTTTGAAAATCCCATCCAGAGTCCAGGGATTCAACTGGCTTCTTTGTCTGCGCTCTGTTGATCTTGCCTCTGAGGTCAGTGCACACACAAAGCCATCGCCGCCATGGGAGGTGGGGAGAGGATAACACAGCCAGATGTTGAAGCAAGGCAGGGAGAAAACAGCCTTTAAAGTGCATCTGTTCATTACCAATATCAATACAGATGTTCTTGCACACAGCTATTCATGCTCATGTATGTGCCATGTAGTGGGGCAGAAGTGTGTTCCATGTATGTATGCATGTATCTCTGTGCTGGCACACCTTCAGGCCTTCCTGTGAATGTATATCTTTGAATGGATGCAAGTGCATGCAGCCACAGAACATACATGTGTATTCTGAGTTTTTGTTTGTTTGTTTTTCTAGACACGATTTCTCTATGTAGCCCTGGCTGTCCTGGAACTCACTCTGTAGACCAGGCTGGCCTTGAACTCAGAAGTCTGCCTGCCTCTGCCTCCCACTGCCTGGCTTTTTTTTTTTTTTTTAAGATTTATTTATTTGCCGGGCGGTGGTGGTGGGCAGCCTGGTCTACAGAGTGAGTTCCAGGACAGCCAGGGCTACACAGAGAAACCCTGTCTTGAAAAACCAAAACAAAACCAAAACAAACAAACAAAAAAAAACTGTAGCTGTCCAGATGGCCATGAGCCATCATGTGACTGTTGGGAATTGAACTCAGGATGGCCCAGCTCACTCTGGTGTAATTCACTGTAGCTGTCTTCAGATGCACCAGAAGAGGGCGTCAGATCTCATTACAGGTGGTTGTGAGCCACCATGTGGTTGCTGGGATCCCAACTCAGTACCTTCGGAAGAGCAGTCAGTGCTCTTACCCGCTGAGCCATCTCACCAGCCCACATGTGTATTCTGTGTATGCCTCAGCTCCACATGCTCCAAATGAATCCATGCCACCCATGTCCCCAGCACTTACACATCAAACTAGTCATCAGTTCACTTAGGGAGTCCACTGCATGGTCCATCTGGACCTTGCTCCGGGTTCTCAAATTGCAACTTCTTCCATCAACCCTGCCCAGGGTACCCCTGCTCAGTTATGGGCCTTGAATCCTGACCTGGGATAAGAACTGTGTCTAGACACCAAGTAGGAGCTTCTGCTACTGTGAGGAAGAAAATCTGTCTACCCACTCCCGGCAGCTCAGGGCTTAGCATGTAATGAACATTCAAGAAATTCACCCACTGTAGCCGAGTAAATGAATCAATGAAGCCTAGCCATGGGGTTTGCACAAAGACAGGAAGCTTGCTTTTCCCATCACATCTCATTTCAATTCTTTGCTTAAATATTAGAATTTTTTAGTCCATTGATCTATCCGTGATTTGGCAACTTGCCCATGAACCCAAGTTCCACCTTGCAGCAAACCCCACCCACTGGCCCTCTGCATTTGTTTTCTTAGCCACCTATCCACCTGAAACATAACTGTGGCTGTCTCCTGTGATTCTGTGCAATGTCCCGCCTCTGTAGGTGTGGCCCAAGCTACCCACCAGGGTGCCCTCTGTCTGGTTCTGTTCATCTGTCTAACCACTGGTCCCTCTCTCTGTATGCCTCTTTGCTCCTCTGTTTGCCTCTACATCTCTTGTGTGAACTGATTGCCTACTCATCCCATCTCATGAAGGGTGAAGAGACCATCCTGCAGTTCAGCTCAGGGACCTTGACATTGACCCGGCGGCCGAAGCCACAGCCTGAGCCCTTGAGTTATCCTGTGCTGGAGTGGGAGGACATCACCTTTGAAGACCTCATCGGTGAGGGCAACTTTGGCCAAGTGATCCGGGCCATGATCAAGAAGGACGGGCTCAAGATGAACGCAGCCATCAAGATGCTAAAAGGTCCTTGGTCAAGACTCCAGACCCCAGCTTCTTGCTCTCTCTCTTTATCCCACACATACCAGGCCCTACCTAGCTCTCTCAGCAACTGACCCCTCCCAGAGTGATCCCTGGCAAAAATTGACACTGACTTCTTTACACAGAGTACGCATCTGAAAATGACCATCGAGACTTTGCAGGCGAACTAGAAGTTCTGTGCAAACTAGGACACCACCCCAATATTATCAACCTCTTGGGGGCCTGTGAGAACCGAGGTGAGCCCCAAGTTCATTTGCTATTCCTTCCAGACCTCTGGCATCAGCTATCACCGCCCCACATAATCGACTTGCGAGGATCCCTACCTTCCCTGCTCAGTACAGGATTCTCCTGCATGTTGCAGCTTGTCTCTTCCCATTGGGTACTGCTCATAACAACACACAGCCTGTGTATAAACTGTACCCCTGTGTCTCCTTACCTCCCAGGCTACTTGTATATCGCTATCGAATATGCCCCCTATGGAAACCTGCTAGATTTCCTGAGAAAGAGCAGGGTCCTGGAGACTGATCCAGCTTTTGCTCGAGAGCATGGAACGGCCTCCACACTCAGCTCCCGGCAGCTGCTGCGCTTTGCCAGTGATGCAGCCAACGGCATGCAGTACCTTAGTGAGAAGCAGGTGTGTGTGTGTGTGTGTGTGTGTGTGTGAGTGTGTGCACGTGCACGCGCGCACCTGTAGGGAATGGGGAGACTTGCTTGGGTTGTTGTTAATCAGGCTCTAATCAGGTATGGGAGGTACAAACAATGAGAAGGAAGGACACAAACGTAGGTGCTGGCCCTGGTGCCAAGTGACTGTAAATGCTACAAGAGAGAAGAGGGCAGGAGGCAGATGGGGAGAAGGTGATAGATTTGAAATCTCTGAGGGACATCCTGGGCAGAGGTGTGAAAGTTGTGGGTACCAAGCTAGCACTCAAAAGACAGGCCTGGGCTGGAGCCAGTGTGGGGCCTGCCATTGCATCCCCAGTGACTACAGCATCCAGCAGAGAGGACATGGAGACCCACTGAAGAGGGTGCAGTGGGAGCCTGAGCATGATGGCCGGGGGTAGAGGGGAGCGATGTAACTGCCAGAGGGACACTGTGACCTAAAGGAAGGCATTTTACAGACAGCAGAGTTTGAGTCTCTGGAAGGAAAGAGAACATGGAGGTCACTCACGGACTTTCATCAATAAGGGAGAAGGGACAAGACAGTGGGGAAATGGGACAGAGGGCATTGAAAAAGGAAAGGTCACATGGGGCAGTAGCAGATGCCTGTGATCCCAGCTCTTGAGAGAGACAGACAGAGAGAAACAGAGAGACAGATAGATAGATAGAGAGAGAGAGAGAGAGAGAGAGAGAGAGAGAAGAAACCAAGAGGGAGAAGAAGAAGAAACAGGCCGCAAATCCATCATCTTAGTCCCAGAGAGAGGGATACTTGTGTTCCAAGTCAGGGGAAAGATTGGGTGAGACCCAGCAGTGACCCTAGTCAGCTAACCCACGTCTGAGGCATATGTGGGTAAGAAGAGGCAGGGGCTGCTACTGGTCTTACGCACCAGGGCCCCTCATCCTCCTCTTCCCTGACTTCTGACATGGCCTGCAGTTCATTCACAGGGACCTGGCTGCCCGAAATGTGCTGGTCGGAGAGAACCTGGCCTCCAAGATTGCAGACTTTGGCCTTTCTCGAGGGGAGGAGGTGTATGTGAAGAAGACAATGGCAAGTGTCATTCAGGCTTCCCCATTCAGGGCCCATACCAGGACCTGCCCCTCAAGCTCCTCCGAAAGCCCTTTCTTCCATCCCAGCCCTTAGACCCTTTCTTTCACAGGGCCGTCTCCCTGTGCGTTGGATGGCCATTGAGTCTCTCAACTACAGTGTCTACACCACCAAGAGTGACGTGTGAGTATGGGTGTATGTGTGTGCTGAGCACTTGGCCCCCAGAACACTCAAGCACATGCGCGCGCACACACCATGACCATGGTTAGCACACTTTCCCTATCTCTGGGTATGTCCATCTCAGCCAGCCCTGTCTCCTGGCCCTGAGCCCTTGGGCTGACCTGGTCTCACTGACTGCCCTCTGACTACCACCCATTTCCAGTTTCTGCCCAAGACTCCCTAGAGTCCCCCTCCACGCTCCCTACCCTGGCCTTAGGCCTGACATGCACCTGCACAGAGCCTCTTCCCGTGCAGGATGCACAGAACAAGAGAGCATTAAAGGCAGGATTTAGATCTTGTTCTCAGCTGTGTGACCTTGGCACAAAAGCTAACTTTTCAGACCTCAGTTTTTCCACCTGTAAAATAGGAACATGGTAAAGCCCAAAGTTGTGAGTTAGGTAATCAGTGCTAGGACCATAGCAAGCGCTCAATAAAAATGTCAGCTAAAATATTCTCAGCATGGGGCTAGAGATGGTTCTGTAGTTAAGAACAATGGGCACTTTTCCAGAGGAACTAAGTTTGCTTCCCAGGGCCCACGTGGTGGCTCACAACTGTCTAGAACTCCAACTCCAGGGGATACAACACCCGCTTCTGAGTTCTGTGTGTACCCGAGGTGTATATATTGTGCATATTCATGCATACAGACAAAAACCTCATTCCCAAAACTAAATCTAAAAATACTAAAAAGAAAAGAGAGAAAGAAATTCTTTAAAATGTTAGCTGTGAGGACTGGGGAGATGGCTAGGCTGGCAGAGCGCCTGCTCTGAAAGCATGAAGGCTCAGGGTCAGATCCCCAGAGAGAGAGAGAGAGAGAGAGAGAGAGGGAGGGCAGCGGGGAGGGAGGTGGGAGAGGTGGGAAGAGTAAAGGAGAGAGAGAAGGAGAAAGAGGAGAGGGGGAAGGAGAAAGGGGGAGGGAGGGAGGGAAGGAGGGAAGAAGAGAAGGGGAAGCAGAGAGGAGGGAAGAGGAAGGGGAGGGAAGGGAATGCAGCATATACTTGTAGTCCCAGTACTAGGGAGGCAAAGACAGGAGGATCCCTGGGTCTTGCTAGCCAATCTATCAGAAACAGCAAGTTCCAGGTTCAGTGAGAAAACTAAGTGTCCCAAAACTAAGGTACAGATCAATTATAAAGAAGCCCAATGCCCACTTATGAACTACACACACACACATACACACACACACACACACACACACACACACAAAGTAGAGGAGAAAGAAATACACAAAATATTACAGTATTTAGTTGAGTCTGGGGACCAGGACCTAGGAAAGAGCTTCAGTAGAGACGAGACAGTGGCTGCCCAAAGCTAGATGCTAGCTAGCAGAGACACATGAGGGTCTGGGAGTGGCTACACAGTTGGTTAGGCAGAGACTAAACTGTGTGTCCCAGGAAGTAACTGGGTACATCTTCTCATTTCAGCTGGTCCTTCGGAGTCCTCCTCTGGGAGATAGTGAGCCTTGGTAAGCCCACACCCAGTTCTCCGGGGCATTCCCTCTGACTGTGGGGCCCTGGACTGAGGGAACCTTGTACCCTCTGCAGGAGGCACGCCCTACTGTGGCATGACCTGTGCTGAGCTCTACGAGAAGCTGCCTCAAGGCTATCGCATGGAGCAGCCTCGAAACTGTGATGACGAAGTGTGAGTTCACTTCCCTTGGAGCTCTGGGAACTCACCTCTGAGATGAGTGGCCTGGGCTCTGAAGGTGTGACCTTTCCCCCAGTCAGCCCCTCACCTCACAGCACCCTCACTCCCACCCACAGGTACGAGCTGATGCGGCAGTGCTGGCGGGATCGGCCCTATGAGCGTCCCCCCTTTGCCCAGATCGCACTACAGTTGGGCCGCATGCTGGAAGCCAGGAAGGTAAGAGGCTGGACAAGGGGGGATGGGCATCCTCCAAGCTCCCAGGAGGCACCATCTTATAGATGCCACACATGAGGCCACTGTGTCTCCCACCCACACCACGCTGTTACCTAAATTCCCTCAGCTGGGGCTGTCACCACAGCTGGGTTGGACTTAAAATGCAGCCCATGCTGGGTTTAGACTCTAGGACCACATATAGTCTTCCAGGGATGTTATTGTCAACAGCAAATCCCTCTCCTAAATCCCAGACACCTTGTCTGTCTTCATCCAAGCCATCGACCCGTTCTCTCCTGGTCCAGTGCCAGAGGAAATGCGTGAATGAATGGTCACCCAGGAGGAGTGGCTGAGTGATGCAGGCAGGGCTGAATACATAAGCATAATTAGTGATGCGGTAATCCTGTGAATAAACACAGTAACTGAGTCAAATAACCATGTGGAGAGATGGGTTACCAAACAGAAATGAAAGAAGAAATACAGAATACAGAAATAGTAAAATGCAGAAATATGAAAATGGTTTTCTTAGCTTGATGATGGAGGTGCACACCTTTGATCCCAGCACTTGGGAGGCAGAGGCAGGCAGATTTCTGAGTTCAAAGCCAGCATGGTCTACAGATGGAGTTCCAGGACAGCCAGGGCTACACAGAAACCCTGTCCCTGTCTCAAACAAACAAACAATGCCCCCCCCAAAAAAAAACAGAAAAGAGAAGGAAGTGATAGGGAGCTGAGAAGAAAGGAAGGGAAAGAGAGGGAAGGCCAAATAATCATACATACAAATGACTGGATGATCAACAGCAGCCTTATGAATCATGAATACGGGATTTTTTTTTTTTTTTTTTTTTTTTGACAGTACCTCACTACATAGCTTTGGCTAGCCTGGAGCTTGCTGTGCCAACTAGGCTGGCCTTTAATTCACAGAAATCTGCCTGCTTCTGCTCCACCAAAACTTGCTCTTCCCACAGGCCTACGTGAACATGTCGCTGTTTGAGAACTTTACTTATGCTGGCATCGATGCCACTGCTGAGGAGGGCTAGCCTGCCCTCCACCAGAACCTGGCTCTGCTGGCCGGAGCACACGGCTTCCACCTGTGACTTTGGACCCTTCTTACCTCTGACCCGAACTGTCTCAAGAGCGTCTCTTAATTTAAAGGAGAAAAGAAAAGGTCCAGGAAACACGGGGTGGAGGGAAACAAGGATCCCCATTCTTGGCAGCTACTCCCATAGCTACCCTTCATATCCTTGCTCCCCGCTCTGCTGCTCCCCAAACCCAAACCCCACTTCTGGTCCTCCACTGAAAGCAGCAGGCATGTTACTAACACCCTGTTTAGCAACTAGACTCTCTGCTTGTACTCAGAAAAATAAATAAATGCTCGGAACAGCTGTATGATGTGTCTACACTTACAGACGGTCTGTCCAAGGTGGGAGTTAGTCCCACCAGCAAACACTGGACTTCTGAGGAAACAAAGCACTGTCCCAGAGCACTGCCCTTCTCTCGGGGTACTGGGTGTTCTGGAGGACCCTTTGGCCACATACACACTGCTACCAGTCCCCACCTCTGTTCCAATCACACTACAGTTTTCTCTTTGGTCCCCTTCCTGATTCCCAGCCTCCTCACCAGGATGTCACCAGGTGACTCCTTCAGGAGTCACCACAACCTCAGAGTCTTTGCTCTGCCCCAACACAGTCTATGCCAGGATTGACTGAAGCCCAGTTGAGCTTGAAGTAACACTGCCCCAGAGAGATGGTGGCTGGACTTGGAGGATTTGTGTCCCTCTCGATCTTGGCTCCTAGGCAGACCTTCTCTGGTAGATCACCAACTTACAGACAGACAGCTAACTGGCCCAAAAGAGGGAGGCAGAGGCCCCTCCAACTTCAGCCAGATGAGGTAGATTTTTTTGGACTGGTGTTGGGGGAGGGGTTCCTCTCCTAGCTGAAAGGGAGGAACCCTCATCCCCACCCACACTCCCTGTGATGTGTGGACTCTCTGACTTGCTCTCCCTGTGATGTGTGGACTCTCTGACTTGCTTTTCCTTTGATTCCTCATGGCTGTTCTCAGCTGTCTCACTCACTGGTTCTTAGGAAACAGGTGTAATCTTTTTTTCAATGAATCAAATAAACAACCCCTCTCTTTGTTAAAAAAAAAAAAAAAAAAAGACATAAGCCAGGCAGTGGTAGCTCCCGCCTTTAATTTCAGCACTTGGGAGGCAGACAGGTGGATTTCTGAGTTCGAGGCCATCCTGGTCTACGGAGTGAGTTCCAGGACAGCCAAAGCTATACAGAGAAACCCTTGAAAAAAAAAACCAAAAAACACAAACAAAAACAAACAAACAAAAAGACATAAACCCAGTATGACCGTGTGGTTAACACCACAGATCCTAGACTGGCAGACCCAGGCTCCAGTGCTTGTGTGCCACAATTACATGTGTGTACATACTGCATGATGTGGTCTTTATCACATCATTTAACCTCTTTGAGCTTGTTTTTCTCCTCCCTCTGAGAAATGGGGTTGATTATAGATACCTCATTGTTGCTGGTGGCGAATAAGATCTTCTGAAGTACTGGGCTTTGTGCGTAGCTAAGTGCTGTCAGAGGATGGTGGACTATACCACGACAGGAAGATCTGTAGTGAACAGAACTGAATGTATGGAGCCTGAAGTGAGTCAAGAGGAAGGAATTCACTGGAGTAACTGG
This sequence comes from Mastomys coucha, assembly GCF_008632895.1. NCBI lineage: Eukaryota > Metazoa > Chordata > Mammalia > Rodentia > Muridae > Mastomys > Mastomys coucha. The sequence goes on along the minus strand of NW_022196900.1, from coordinate 75,995,302 downwards.
GAGGCTAATGTGGGAGAGATGGAATGTGTTGGGATGAAACTTCAGAACTGCATTCACTGCAGGGATGTGGTCCAGAGGTGGGCATTTAAAAAGGCTGTCCTAGGGGTGGAGACTGCTTTTTTTGTAGAAATGAACAAATGTAGCCTAGAATCCATATGGAACTGCAAGAAATCTAGACTGGCCAACACAAAAAGGAGGATCAAAATTGGTAGGTTCACTCTTTCAGATTTCAAAACCTACCACAGCTGGGCAGTGGTGGTGCACACTTTTAATCCCAGCACTTGGGAGGCAGAGGCAGGCGGATTTCTGAGTTCGAGGCCAGCCTGGTCTACAGAGTGAGTTCCAGGACAGCCAGGGGCCACACAGAGAAACCCTGTCTCAAAAAAACCAAAACCAAACCAAACCAAACCAAACCAAAAACAAAAACAAAAAAAACAAAACAAAACAAAAAACCCAGCAACCTTAGCACAAAGCAACAAAACCCAAGACACTATGGTACCTATACAAGGGCAGGCAGGGTACAAAGCTAAGAGCCCAGGGGGCTTGCTGCACAATTGTGAGGACCTGAGTTCAATACTCAGTACCCACATAAAAGCCCAAGTGTGATTGTGTACACCCATAACCTGAATGCAGGATGATCTCTGGGGCTTGATGGCCAGCCAGGCCAGTCTTGGTGAGCACTAGGTCCATGCAATTAGAGAGTCTGTCTCAAAAGTAAGGTAGAGACGACCAATAAGGTTAACTTAATGGATAAAGGCACCTGCCACCAAAACCTGGCAACGTGAGATCAACTCCTGGGTCTCACACAGTGGAGAGAAACAATTCCCAAAAGTTGTTCTCTGACCTCTACACACACACAGTGGCACACTCGCGTGCACACACACACCTACTCCAAGTGTGCAGGTGACATGGTAGTGTGGCAATGATGAGCCAGAAGCAGCAGCTATGGAGGGGGACTGGTCATAGGAGTGGGAGCAGAGGGAAGAGTCTAGGACTCAGGCAAGCTTCTATCTCTATGACTGGTTTAATGTCTACCACTAAAAGAATAAAAACAGGGAGCTGGAGAGATGGCTCAGTGGTTAAGAGCATTGACTGGTCTTCCAGAGGTTCTGAGTTCAATTCCCAGAACCACATATGGTGGCTCACAACCATCTATAATGAGATCTGATGCCTTCTTCTAGTGTGTATGAAGACAACTACAGTATACTCACGTATGCAAAATAAATAAATCTTTTTTAAAAAGAAACAAAAACAGAAATGGTTTTTGATGTTTCACATCAATGGTTACATGATGTTTTAATGCCAGATACTATTCCTGGCACTTTGCACACATTAGGTCTTCCTACAATTCAACATCCCTACTACATTACCCTTATATAGAAGAGAAGGTTCTCAGAAAAGTTATGTAGTTTGACTTAATGGCTGACAGGAAGTGGCAAGGCTGTCATTCCAACCTGGATGTCCTGGCTCCAGAGTGTCTCTTAGCCACAGTGAAAAGCTTCTTTTTCTGGCAGGGCAGAAGAGAACTGATGTGAGCAGTCCATTTACAAATTCGACATAAGTACACCGAGCCCATACTACATGTTAAAGTGTCAAGGCCGCACCAGTCTCCAATAGGAGAGTCCCACGTTGCCACCGAGGGCTGTAAGGACCACAACCCACACTGTGAGCTACAAGCACAGAACTCAGCCATGTGTCCTCAGTCTCTCCTGTCCCGCCCACTTTAGCTTCCCTTCTCTCTGCTTCCAGAGACGTGTCCTGGGCAAGAGTTGGAGCAAATGATCAATCCAATGGCACTCACTTGATTCCACAGAAGCCATGGAAAGAGCTGGAAGGGAAACCTTATTAGGCAGACTCCTGGGAAAGGCCAAGCTGGAGGACACCTGGTCAGAGGGGCTTCACCACAGTCCTGGCGCAAAATACGGGAAGTCACACCACTTTACCCTGAGTCATTCGCTCCCTCTAGCCCTCAAGGAAGGGGGTGATTTCCTGCAAGGCCTTCTGTGCAGGCTCCTTCCACAAGGAGTGTATCTCTTATCTCACCCAGTCCTTCTCCCATTGGCAACCCAAAGCTGCTGTGGGGGGTAGGGGTGGGGGTGGGGGTGGGGGTGGGGCAGTCTCCTCTTTCTTTGGATCTGAGCCTTCGATTCAGAGGCGGGAGGGCATCTGCCTAAGTAGGGCAGCTCAGGAGCCAGGATGTCTCTCGGAGGACAGGAGACAGAAGCCATCTCCCGTGGGGATACTTCTGGAAAACTGCTACCCTTTTCCCACTTACTAGCATTGCGACCCTTCTGAGATGGGTTTGGGACTCAGCCTCCAACTTCAAGAAGCCCCGGTACCCAGCAGCCTTCTTGATAAACACAGTAGAGGAACGCCTACAAAATGATCTTTGCCAAGGGTAGGAGATTTTTAAAATAGCCTTTAGGGACTGGAATGTTAAGAGCGCTTGCTATACTTCCAGGGGAGCGGAATTCTGTTCCCAGCATCTGTGTCAAGCAGCTCAGAATTCCAGTTCCGGCGGATCCCGTGGCCCCTGAACACCTGCACCCACCCGCACATATCCACATGCAGACGCAAAACTACACATAATTAAAAATAAACGTAAAACAAAATAGTCTTTAGAGACAAACAGATCTCAATACAAGTCTCAGTTCTCCCCTTTCAGAGAGACTCTAGACAACTCCTTCACTCCTTCTGAGCCTCAGCGTCTCTTCTGGAAGGAAGAAGACTTAAGGGCACACAACAGAGCCACAGTGTAGTGAGCTCGTTACCACAGTGCTGCCAGGGAGCTAGAGTTTCTTTTTTTTAATAAGAGAGGGAGTCACATGCCCACCCACTCTTACCCTGGGTTAGTCCCTTCTTAGGACCCGTACCTCCTCTAGCTAGGGTAGAGACACAACATGGCTGCTCTTGTATAAAAACACTTCAACAGACAAAGATCCAGTCTCCAATCGGTCTATATGCCAAGGAATGCCAAATCTCAATGGCAAAATGGCCGAAAAAAAAAAAAAAAGAGCCACGGAACATATGCTTCCCCACAGAGGCATAAAGATCTGTGTGGACAGAAAAGGGAGAGGTGAGGGTATCAGTGGTTAAGAGCATTCGCTGCTCTTATAGAGGATGACCCAAGTTTGGTTTCCAGGACCCACATCAGGTGGTTTTCAACTGCCTGTAACTCTAGTTCCATGGGATCTGACACTCTCTTCTGGACTTCTTGGGCACACATATGCACACATACACATAAACTCCTTGAAATTTATATCTTATTATATAAACAGGCTAGCCTCAAACATGCTATGTGAGCCAGACTGGCCTTCGAACTCAAAATCCTCCTGCTTGACTCTCCAGAGCCCCGGGACGCCATGTGTGAGTGAGGTACCATTCTGTGCCTCTCCGCTTTTTACCAGAGCTATTCCCAGGTTCACATCCTCACCATCTGCAATCTGAACGTGTGTTCTTGATGGTTTCCATGGATACAATCTACTCTCAGTTGCATGGGTGGTGTGATCTTTTCTGTTGTCCCCACGTTTCTGAGGATGGAAGGTTTTGAGCACAGGGTCCACTCATTGAGTACTGCAGACCGGGATTCTGGCGGGGTCCCCTGTTCCGCGGGACGAGGGATTCTGGCCAGGTGGACACAGGATTCGGCTTTTGACAAACAGACTACACACGGGTGGTGTAAAATCTGAGTGTATTTCTTTAAAAATG
>NW_022196900.1:75985530-75990495 GCF_008632895.1 Mastomys coucha | reverse complement strand
TGGCGAGATGGCTCAGCCGGTAGGTCCCGAGTTTGGATCCCAGCAACCACATGGTGGCTCACAACCATCCTTGATGAGACCTGATGCCCTCTTCACAGGCTGGAGCGAGTGGGGCCAGAGTGAGCAGAGGTCCTGAATTCAGTTCCCAGCAGCCACATGATGGCTCACAGCCATCTGTACAGCTACAGTGTACTCATACACATAAAATAAATAAGTAAAAAAAAAAATCACGCTGTCCTCATTATAAAACAAGACCCATTGCACTGTTCCTGATCACACAGAAAAGGGGGCCTTTGAAAGGGGTGTGATTCATTTTTAAAAAACTTCCTTTTTTTTTTTTTTTTAATTCATGTATATGTAGGGGGTTGCGGCCAGAACAAGGTATCAGATCCCTTGGAACTACAGATGGTTGGTGAACTACCATGTGGGTAGTGGGATCCAAACCCTGGTCCTCTGCAAGAGCAACAAATGCTCTTAACTGCTGAGCCATCTCTCAACACACACACCCTTTCAAAAACAAAAGCATTCATTCATTTGTGTGAACGCATGTTCGTAAGTCACAGCAGGCATGTGGAAGTCAGAGAATGATCTGTGGGAGTCTGTCCTCCTTCCACCATGTGGGTCCTATGGCTCTAACTCGGGTCCTCGGGCTTGACGGCAAGTATATACCTTTCATTGAGCCGTCTCCCTGGCCCTCGTTTTTAGATAGCCTGTCCCCTCATTATAAGTAGCTGAAACATAAGAAAAAGACTCTCAAGAAGTAGGACTTGAGACCAGGTCTAGAAACACAAAGGACTCCCAGTAGGCTGTGAGGTTGGAAAGGCTCTATGACTGGAGAAGCCATGCCAGTGGGGTGGGGGCAGTCCTCGTTTTGGACACTGGATTTAGGGACTAGAAAACAGCACCTTAGGAGGGAGAGATCCCAAGTATGGGAGGTGCAAAGGCGAGAGGGGCCCTGGGTTCTGGCACAGAAGGATAAGTCTAAAGACCACGTGGAAGTCTGAAAAGATTTTAAGCAAGAAAAGCCTGAAAGGCTGCTTGAGCTTCAAACGGGACACCATGTAAGGAGATACCATTTGTAGATCAGCAGAATGGCAAACTTAAAATGCCCTTCACAGGACTAGGGAGATGGCTCAGTGGATAAAACCCTTGCTGAGTACCCAAGTTCGGATCTCCAGAACCCACGTAAGAGCCTGGGCAGGTGTGGCTGTTGTAGTCTCAGCATTTACAAAACAGAGACGAGGGTTCCCTGGGGACAGTTGGCTAGCTGGATTAGCTGAAATTGGCACGCTCAGAGTTTATCTAGAGATCCTGCTTAAGTAAATAAAACGGATAGTGGCCAAGGTAGATACCCAACACCAAGTTTGAGCCTCTCCATTCACACATATGTAACTGTACACAGAGGAACATGCATATGCATATGAACACAGGCACACACACATGCAAACAACAAGTTGAAATCAATAAAATGACATTGAGAGGGAAAAATACAATGCTCTGATGTGCTGATATAAATGGCCTTGTTGCAGAAGGATGTCTGACAATGTTAGGAAAGAGATGGAGAGATAGAGAATTCTAGAGCCTGGAGCTACTGGAACTTAGACTTTCTGATTTGATAAAAACTGGCAGAGGTTGGGAACTATGGACCGATAGGGAAATGAAGAAGGTTCAGATTTACGAGAGCCAATCCTCTATTTAATGGAGTCTTCTTTAGGAGCTTGATGTGCGGATACACACTTGTGTGTGCACTTGGAAGCCAGGAAACAAACAAACAAACAAAACCCAAGTGTCATTCCTCACATGCCATCACTGTTTTTATTGAGACAGGGTCTATCACTGGTCTGGAACTTGTCGAGTAAGTTAGGCTGGCTAGGGATCCTGGTGAGCCCAGGAACCTGCTATCCATGCCTCTTTGGTGCTGGCTTTACAAGCGTGCACATATACCATCTGACCCAGCTTTTTAAGAATCTCTTTATGTAATCTTGAATGTTCTAGAACTCACTATGTAGCCCAAGCTGGCCTAAAACTCATACAGAAATGCCTGCCCCTGCCTTCCGAGTGCTGGGAATAAAGATGTATATCACCATACCTGGCTAGACAAACCTTTTTCACATGGAATCTAGGGCTTGTACTCAGGTCTCCAGGCTTGCATGGCAACCTCTTTACTACCTGAGCTATCTCCCCAGCTTGAATACCAGCTTCTGTAAGCCAAGTCTGCTGCTTTGGATTGGACCTTGGGGGTTTCAGGACTGTTTAACCAAAGAAAGCCCAACCACATGGCTTCTGTCCCCTGTGCCAGTTCCCACTTGATTTTCTACAGAAAGAAAGAACTAGAGATAGTAGCTCTTTCTAGATGCATAAATGCAGAGGAAATTGGACAATGGCAGGGACGTGTAGCTGAACTTCCTCGAATGCAGGAGCCAGAGGACCCCATCTTAGCCCTGTAACAGTCATAGAGTCCCTGTGGATTCTGCTTAACCACTTCTGCACTGCCTTCCTCAGAAGTCATAGAACTTGGTAGGAACTTGGATGCAGGAGTAGAGGGAGAAGGAGAATTTGAGAGTCGCCCTTGGGTTTCAGGCTCAGATGCCTAGGTAGCCCATGTGAGATGCAGAAGATAGGAGGAGATGGTTTGTGGGGTAGCTGAGGGTAATGGTTCTCCTTGGGACATGATAGGCTTGAAATTCCAAGGAAGGACAAATGGAGATGGATGTTTAACAGTAACCAAGATTGATGAGGTCTCAGGAGCTACTGGTTTATAGAAAAGAGTCAAAAGCAGTGTGATCACTCAGACAACACACAGGGCTAAGAATGGACGCATGGGAACAGCAAGACTTAAGAGAAAGAGAAGGCACGGGAGACTGGCGAGGAGCTACTATTGTGTACTTGGAGGAAGGGCTGATGGCTGCAAGCGGTTTGAGACCAAACGAGGTAGGGTGAGGGGCACAAGAGGGTTGTCATGGCTTCTGGGAATGAAGGAGGAAGTGGAGGGAGGTGGAGTTCAAGGGTGCTTGTGTCGATTCAGGCAGGACCTCACGGGCCATGAGGAGACATTTGAGTTCTATTCTAAATGCTTTGGGAAGTTATCCAGGGATTTTATCGGGGGAGGGGGGTGAAGACACAGCATAAGCATGTTAAACATACCAGTGGGATGGAAAGAATACTGCCTTAAAAGCTTAGTGACCTGGCTCCAAACAGTAGACCCCACCATAGAAGGAGAGAACCAACTCTCAAAAGCTAACCTCTGACCTCCACATACACACCGTGACATGCACACTCTTTATACTCATGTGCTAATAGTAACTAGAATAAGAAATAAATTACTTTTTAAAAACACATCTGCTGCCAGGCAGTGGTGATGCACACCTTTAATCCCAGCACTTGGGAGGCAGAGGCAGGTGGATTTCTGAGTTCAAGGCCAGCCTGGTCTACAGAGTGAGTTCCAGAACGGGCAGAGCTACACAGAGAAACCCTGTCTCAAAAAACCAAAAACCAACCAAACAAACACGAAAAACACATCTGCCTGCTGTGCAGGATACAGGGGAGAGGGTAGAAAGATGGGGCCGAGGAGCTAATGGAAGCCAGTGAAGTGACCAGAATGGAAGATAGAAGGGAGGGGGTCGGGGACTAGAGGGGGGTTAAAGTGCAGACTCAGGCCACAGCACTTGCTAAGTAACTGTAGGAAAGATGAGAGAAAGACAGGAAGATAGCAGTTAAGAAGTACTAAGGTTTAGGGTTTGAACACTGAATAGGTGGAGGTGCCACTTACAAACATGGCAAGATGGGAGACAAAAGGTACAGGGTTAGGAAACCAGAATGCAGAATCCATCCTTCCTTCCTTTATTTCTCTCTGTGTCTCTCTGTTTCTCTGTCTTTCTGTGTGCCTGTGTGTATGTCTCTCTCTCTCTCACGATTAGGTCTATGTAACCCCAGCTGGCCTGAAACTTGCTTGTAGAACAGGCTGGTTTTGAACTCACAGAGATCTACCTGCCTCTGTCTCCCAAGTTTTGGGATTAAAGGTATAAGCTATTACACCAGGTTCCCTCCAACCCCCTCCTTGACAACTTGATAAGGGTTCTTTCACTGTGTTGCCAAAGCCAGTCTCAAATTCATAAGCCCAAGTGATTCCCCTTTCTTCATTCCCCCAAGTGGCTAGGATTATAGGAAGGCAAGCACATGGAGCCTGGCCATTTGTTTTTGTGTTCGGCTTTTTGAGATAGGCTGTCCCTATGCAGCAAAGACTGGTCTGGAATTCCTTGTGCAGTCTAGACTGGCCTTGAACTTACAATCCTCCCTGCTTCCACCTTCTGTGAGCTGGACTTTATAGGCATGCAGTGCAGCTTGGGAATCTTAAATATTAAACACAAATAGAGAAGTCAAATAAGCAGTTGGCTACTCAAGTCTGGAGCCCAAGAGTGAAGTCATAGCTACCTTTGAAATCATCAGCATGTACCTCGCGCTAAAGCCCAGGACTGTGTGAACACAGAACCTGTGTGTCCCCTCTCACTTGACTTGATTGAGGTTGGGTAGCTCTATATTTGGGAAGAGGATAGAGGGCATTTAAAGTGTGACCTGCTCTTTGTTACCTGAGAGCTAGTAGGACTACAGACCAGACTAGCTGACTCCCTACAACTGGCAAGGAAATGGAGCCAGGAAAAAGACAATGACAGCAGAGAAGGCCTAAAAGATGTCCCTCTCCCCATGCCCAGTTCCTGGAATTCTGAGCCAATCAAATCACAAGAAGGAAGAAAGGAAGGTGACACTGAGGCCATTTAGTTTGCAGATCCACCACTGGGAGATTCAAGGAAGCTAAAGGGACAAATGTGGGCATTAACCTGGCCCTACATGCTCCTCTCCTCCAAACCATCTCTCCCCTCAGCCAAGAGTCAGAGCTTTCCACCGGGCAGTGGTGGTGCATGCCTTTAATCCCAGCACTTGGGAGGCAGAGGCAGGTGGATTTCTGAG
>NW_022196900.1:75976055-75985329 GCF_008632895.1 Mastomys coucha | reverse complement strand
CACACACACACACACACACACACACACACACACACACACACACACACACTGAAATGAAGCAGGCACAGCTGAAGAGCTGAGACCCAGCACTCCTCCTTCTGAGCGAGCCAGAGAGATGCTGAAGATCCAGCCTTTCAGCTTTTGCTGTGTACTGCATCATCTGGAGATTTTGGTGAGTGTGCTTGTGTGAGTAGGTCTGGGAAGAGCCTGGCAGCCTGCATTCAGTCTCTCTGCCGCTGCTGACTATGGAGCACACACCAAGGATGCTGAGAAAGGCACCCGTGATGGACAGAGCATTCTTACTCAGGAACATGTATCTGTTTATATCCAGAACCCCAGAACCTGTGAAGCTAGAAGCAGCCACCATCAGGCACATCTTGAGGGAGACAAGTGCTTCATGGCAGATCATTCCAGGAGCTCGGCAGGACTGTTGAGCACTTGCCTCCTGAGCCTTTCTTCTTACTGGGCATGCGGCCTTGAGCAACCTCTGAACTTCATCTTCCTAATGGAAATAAGACTCCTGGACAGGCGTTTAGTGAATGCATGTAGCAAGGTTAAGTTAACACTGTTCTGACAACCATATGCTCTTCCACAGTAGTCCACGTACCCACTGGGTGTCTCCATTTGATTCACAAGTGAATATAGACCTCTGTGTCCCTGCCTACAGAAGGCTCATGTCTTTTTTTTCGAATTCCTCTCCCCCTCCTGCCCATTCCCCCTCCTCTGGCCCCTGGCCCCAGTGTGGTCTGGATGGGCCCCAGAGGGGCAGAGACAGGGACAGGACGTGGGGCTGTATCTGACAGGAACCTGAGGGGCTGGCCTCGGGGGGGATTGGGGCCCAGCTTCCTGAAGGGAGGATGGGCTAGGGCAGGCACACAGTGCCGGAGAAGATGCCCTCTCGGGCCCTCTTCATGGTCACCTCCTGCCTCCTCTTGGCCCCTCCAAACCAGGCACAAGTCACCAGCCAAGGTGAGGTGGGTAGAGGGTGGGTATTACCTATTTCCAGGCAAAGGGAGCCCCTGGGAGGGGATATAGGGTAAGAGGCTCTCACTGGTCCCCTCTCTTACCCACAACCATGACTGGTTAATCTAGAGCCCAACTCACCAACTCTGTTCTCAGACATCTTCTTGCTGGCCTTGGGCACAGAGCCCCTGAACTGCTTCTCCCAAACATTCGAGGACCTCACCTGCTTCTGGGATGAAGAAGAGGCAGCACCCAGTGGTTCATACCAGCTGCTGTATGCCTACCAAGGGTAGGTTCTGGGCTGTACCCCAATCCTCATTTATCTGTCCTTATATTTAGCTGAGTCACATTCTTAGCTTTCCTGTCTTTGGCCCTATCAGAGGATTACTGTAAATACATGCCCAATACATAGTCACCCTATAAATGGCCCTGTTCAAGCCCCTACTTCCAGCGGGGAGAAGAAAAAGGCAATGGTAGAGACAGAAATTGGGCAACGGCTCAGCCTGGGTCCTCAGGGCTGACATGATGACTGTGTAGGTAGAACTTTTCCTGTACCAACAGAGAGAAGCCCCGTGCATGCCCCCTGCATTCCCAGAGTGTGCCCACCTTTGGAACCCGGTATGTGTGCCAGTTTCCAGCTCAGGATGAAGTGCGCCTCTTCTTTCCGCTGCACCTCTGGGTGAAGAATGTGTTCCTCAACCGGACTTTGATCCAGCGGGTGCTGTTTGTGGATAGTGTGGGTAAGGGCATCTCTGCCACACTGCCTCTCTATTTGCTGCCTGCTCAAGCTCCCAGAGCCAGGCTTGCCTAGAGTTTTTCAAGACAATGTGGGTACCCTTCTCTATCAGGTTCCCAGAGGCACCTCAGAACCCAGTTTATCATTCCTCCTAGAACTAGGCTTCTCCCCTAAATCATTCTACATCAAGGACAACTTGTTCCTCTCGTAACATACGCATGTATTGATGTATTGATAGGAGAACAGGACAGGCAGCTTTCTGCTCCTTCCCTCCCCTCCATGGAAATGAGAACCCGAATCTTAGTGAGTTCAGAGTTGCTCTCTACAGCCTTCAGCATCTTCTCTGTAGCCCATGGGTTGAACCATAGCCTGGCACTGGCTGATTTGATGTCCTTGTTTTGCCCTCAGGTCTGCCAGCTCCCCCCAGAGTCATCCAGGCCAAGGGAGGGAGCCAACCAGGGGAACTTCAGATCCGCTGGGAGGCCTCTGCTCCTGAAGTCAGTGACTTCCTAAGGCATGAACTCCGCTATGGCCCCACGGACTCCAGCAACGCCACTGCCCACTCTGTCATTCAGCTGCTCTCCACAGAAACCTGCTGCCCCACTCTGTGGCTGCTGAACCCAGTCCCTGCTCTTGACCAGCCTCCGTGTGTTCATCCTACAGCATCCCAACAGCAGGGACCAGTGAGGACCTCCCCAGCTGGAGAAGTATCCTCACCTTCTACTCCTCCCCTAATACGTCCCCTGGAAAAGAGAGGCCATACTTAGGGGATTCCAGACTGGGTTGGACTTTGAAGCGTCAGTGTAGACTCTGACTAGCTTTCAGGAGCCCCATTTAGGGCTCTTCCACTTAGGATCATTCACACTAGGGTAACTGAAGGCTTTCAGGCTTCCAAATTGAGACTTGAGACTTTGGAAGAATCCCTGAACGCAATCTGAAACTCATCCACACAGGTCTACGTCTATGTGCATATCCACCCAGCAAGGAGCTGAGTTTTGCACAGTGGCTCAAGACCCTAGGTGTATGGGCTATCCTAGCTGAGAACCAGGCCTAGACTCCTGTGCTGGGAATTTTCTCCCCAGGCTCCATCTCTGACAGTGAAGAGTGGAAGCTGTCTTGTCTCAGGCCTCCAGGCTGGCAAGTCCTACTGGCTCCAGCTACGCAGCCAACCTGACGGGGTCTCCCTCCGTGGCTCCTGGGGACCCTGGTCCTTCCCTGTGACTGTGGACCTTCCAGGAGATGCAGGTGGGTCAGTTAAAGAATAAAAAAATTAAAAAGTAAAAAGAAAAAAAAAAAAAGAGGGACTGGTGAGATGGTTGAACGGTTTAAGAGCACTGGCTGCTCTTTCGAAGGTCCTAAGTCCAAATCCCAGCAACCACACGGTGACTCACAATTATCCATAATGAGGTCTGATGTCCTCTTCTGGTGTGTCTGAAGACAGCTACAGTGTACTTAAATATAATAATTAATAAATCTTTTGGCCAGAGTGAGCAGGGCCTGAGCGAGTGGGGCCTGAGTAAGCAGATATCCTGAGTTCAGTTCTTAGCAACCACATGATGGCTCATAACCATCTGTACAGCTATAGTGTACTCATACACATAAAATAAATAAATAAATCTTTTTTTAAAAAAGGAAAGAAAGAAAAAAGAGGAAAAAAAGAAAAAAGACAAAAAAAGGTGCCAGTGGTGGCACACGCCTTTAATCCCAGCACTTGGGAGGTAGAGGCAGGTGGATTTCTGAGTTCAAGGCTAGCCTGGTCTACAGAGTGAGTTCCAGGACAGTCAGGGCTACACAGAGAAACCCTGTCTCGAAAAACAACAACAACAACAACAAAACAAAACAAAAGCAAAGAAAAAAGAAAAAAAAAAAAAAGTCTCCACGGAGGCTTAGTTAGGGTATGGAGTCCTGGGAAGTGTGGCCGTTTCTGATGACCTCAGACCTGTCATTGCACAGGACAGCTATGTTCAGGAAGAGAAAGATGAATAGTTGAGGGTATTCTGCTGTGGGGGTAGAGATGGTTTAGGGACTGTCCTAAGTAAGAATGTGTGACCCTCTTCTTTGACCGCAGTGACAATTGGACTTCAGTGCTTTACCTTGGATCTAATGAAGGTTACCTGCCAGTGGCAGCAGCAACAAGAGCACACTAGCTCCCAAGGCTTCTTCCGTCACAGCAGGAAGCGGTGCTGCCCCACAGACAGGTAAGACTGGAACGATGCGCAGGGCAGTGGTGGCGCACGCCTTTAATCCCAGCACTTGGGAGGCAGAGGCAGGCGGATTTCTGAGTTTGAAGCTAGCCTGGTCTACAGAGTGAGTTCCAAGACAGGCAGAGCTACAACAGAGAAACCCTGTCTCGAAAAACAAAAATCAAAACCCAAAAACCAAAAAAAAAAAAAAAAAAAAAAACCGGAAAAGACTGGCCGAGTGAATGTGCAGAAGGTCTGTATGGCTGTGGTTCCTCTTCACTTGCCTAGCCTGTCCTCTCCTGGATCTAACCTCTGGTCTCTCATGCTCCACTGCTTCCACTGCTTCCACTGCCTTGGCCTCTTCATTTCTGATGGGGATGGCTTGGTTTCATCGGACTTAATCACCTCATCTGGACTTCTGAGAAAGTCTTGCAGGCATGCCCAACGTAGGGCCCAAGGCTACATGTGTGCCACAGTGTGTGTGTGTGTGTGTGTGTGTGTGTGTGTGTGTGTGTGTCAGAGGACAGCTTGAGGGCGTTGGTTCTCCTTCCACTGGGTGGGTTCTAGGGATTGAACTTGGTTTGTCAAGCTTGGCAGCCAGTGCCCTTTCCAGCCGAGCCATCTGCTGCTGGCACGTTTATACATGCTTGTTATACTATGTACCTCTCTGTCTTAAATGCTAATCTCAGATTCAGTTTTAACATTTACACCTCATGTGATTATTTCATGAGAAACCTTGAGTACAGCAGTACATGTCTACAGTCCCAGGACTAGAGAAGTATAGGCAGGAGGAACCGGGGTCAACCCTAGCTACAGACTGAATCTTCAGTTGAGAAACATCATGTGTTCAGTTGAGAAACATCATGGTGACAAAATCAGTCTTCGTTTTTAATCACCAAGACACTCTTCCATACCATAGTAGGGGAAGAGCTCTGGATGAAACCCTTGCCATGCAAGCCTAAGGATTGAATCCTTAGAGCCCACAGAAAGCCAGGCATGGTCAAACCATCTGTGATCCAGTATCACGCCAGCACTATACGAAAGAGAGACAGAAGCATCCTTGGACATTGAAAGGCTCCCAGCCTGCCATACTTAGCAGAGAAAAAGGCCAAGAGATCCTGTCTCAAACAAGGTGGAGGTTGAGGACCATCACCCGAGGATATCCTCTGACCTTTGTGTGCGCTCTCATACACATACAAATGTGCACACACACACATGTACACACATATACAAGGACATATATGCAAAAGAGAACCTCAGTGGCGCCCCAGGTGGTGGTGGTGTACACTTTTAATCTCCGAATTCAAGAGGCATAGACAGAGACAGGCGAATCTCTGTGAGTTCCAGGCCAGACTGGTTTACAAATCAAGTTCCAGGATCACCAGGGCTGTTACACCAAGAAACTCTGTTTAAAAAAAATAAAAATAAAATAAAAAAAACTAAAACGAAACAAAACAAAACAAAAACTCTCCACAGATGAATAAGAAATAAGTCACTCTTAGGAGCTTTGTTATATTCTTCAGATTTTTTTTAATGTATTTACATATTTGTAAACAATATTTGTTTTAGTTAGGGTTTTACTGCTGTGAACAGACACCATGACCAAGTCAAATTTTTTTTTCTTTTTTCTGAGACAGGGTTTTTCTGTGTAGCCCTGGCTGTCCTGGAACTCACTCTGTAGACCAGGCTGGCCTCAAACTCAGAAATCCACCTGCATCTGCTTCCCAAGTGCTAGGATTAAAGTCCTGTGCCACCACAGCCCGGCCCAAGTCAAGTCTTATAAGGACAACATTTAATTGAGGCTGGTTTACAGGTTCAGAGGTTTAGTCCATTACCATCACGGTGGGAACATGGTAGCAGCCAGGCAGGCATGGTGCAGGAGGAGCTGAGAGTTCTACATCTTCATCTGAAGATTGCTAGCAGATACTGACCATCACAAACTTAATCTTTAAATATAAGCTATACCATACTATATATGTCTGTGCATATAATTTATTTGTTTATCTATGTAATTGATTCATTTTGAGACAGAGTCTCACTATATAGCTCTGGCTGACCTAGATTTTGCTATGTAGATAGACTAGCTTTGAACTCACAGGAATCCACTTGCCTCTGTCTCTGGAGTGCTGGAATTAACTCTGTCCAGCTTTATTCTTCTGTAATGTGAGGACAGAGCCACAGGCTTGGTGAATGTGGTACCTCCAAGCTATTCCCCACAACCCCTGAACTGTTTGGTAACTTACCTTTTTGCTTAAATATTTTTTTGGAACACAGTTCAAAAAGAAGCAGTTCATTCTTTTAAACGTCTGAACAGATTATCATAGTGTGGATGTCTGACTCTTGCATGGATTTAAGGTGACAAAACCAAATAGATCAGTTCTTTTATGTTTATTTTGTTTTGTTTTGTTTTTCTTTGTTTTGTTTTGGTTTGGTTTGGTTTTTCGTTTTTTTGTTTGTTTAAAAAAAATATGGAACGCTTCACGAATTTGCGTGTCATCTTTGCGCAGGGGCCATGCCAATCTTCTCTGTATAGTTCCAGTTTTAGTATATGTGCTGCCGAAGCGAGCACTTTGTTTTGTTTTGAGACAGTTTTTCTGTGTAACAGAGTAATGGCTGTCCTGAACTTGCTTTGTAGCTAGCTTCAAACTCACAGAGATCTACCTGCCTCTGCCTCTGGAGTGCTGAGATTAAAGGCATGAGCCATCACCCCACCATGGCTGGCTAAATCAGTTCTTTTATCCAAATTTTCTCTTGCTCTATTTTACCATGAACACAGCTCCCACACATAAGTTGCCCTGGACTTCTCTCCTTTCTATATCTTCCAGGTATAGGAATTCTCAGAATAATAAGAAATGCTTTTGTTTTTCTGCCTCTTCAGTATCTCTTGCTAGGTGTGGTGGCAACACACTTGTGATCCCAGTGCATCAGAGGCAGAGGCAGGCAGTTCAGAGGCAGCCTGGTCTACACAGTGAGTTCCAAGCCAGCTAGGGTACAGAGTGAAGGGTATATCTTCCCTGCGGCACCTCTTCCATTCTGTCTCCACCATAGTCTTACCTTTATTTCTTTGTACATGAAAAGCCCGACAATGTCCCAACAGCTTTCTCTGTTTCTCCCCTCCCCAAATCCCCTCTACAGACAGCAATTAGAGGAGTCTTCTGCAATACAAAGTAATTATGACCCTTCCCTGTTTAAGATACTTGTAAGTTTCCCTCATTATGAGATTGAGTTCAAGCTCCTGCTATAATCCCTATAGTTAGGAGGCTGAGGCAGGAGGATCACCTCTAGTTCCTAGCATGCCAGGGGTAGGTAGTGTGGGACCCCCTTAACTTTTCCCTGCAAAACAGGGTCAAACTTCTTCTTTTTTTAAAGACATTTATTTATTTTATGTGTATGAGTACACTATAGTTGTACAAATGGCCCTGAGCCATGATGTGGCTGCTGGGAATTGAACTCAGGACCTCTGCTCACTCTGGGCCCCACTTGCTCCGGTGTTATGCATTGTAGCTGTCTTCAGACACACCAGAAGAGGGCGTCAGATCTCATCACAGATGGTTGTGAGCTGTGGTTGCTGGGATCTCAACTCAGGACCTTCGGAAGAGCAGTCAGTGATCTTATCCGCTGAGCCATCTTGACAGCCCAAGGTCAAACTTCTTAAAGAGGCATACATTTCCCATTCTGAGCCCTTTAGAATTTTCCCCCAAGCACAATACTCCCTTTTCGTCTGCACAGCTTATGCCTGGAACAGCCAATTGTCCCCCACCTAACTTACTTACAGTCAGAGCCTCTGCCTATAGACTGTGTAGTCTCTAACACCGCCTCTCTCAGCCAAGAGAGAGACCCTCCCTCCTGGTTAGATACTCAGCTGTGATCTTCCCAGTCAGTCTGTGCTGTGCACAAAACAGAAAAGCATGGCTGCTTGGTTTTGTGACTTGCCGTCGACATGCAGGCCACTTCAAGCTTATTCTTTTCATCTATATACTCTCCAGGCCTGACACCTGAGTCTCGACAGTTTGTTGAGTAAGTGGGTGGATGTGTAAACACAAGAAGGATCATTTTAGGGATGGCGAATCACTGGGCCATTCAAGAGGAGGCATTTTGAAACCAGCCTGAGCTGCATGAGACCCAGCCTCAAAGGGGGGGTGGGTGGGGAGGGAGGCTGTGAAACTGGTACACACCTTTAATCCCAACCATCAGAGGCAAGTGCATCTCAAATTCAAGGTCAGCCTGATCTACACAGCAAGTTCTAGGCAACCCAGAACTACACAAAAAGACCCAGTCTTTTAAGTGGGGGCGGGAAGGGGGGTGGGAATCAGCAACAAGATCACAAATTTAATCCAGGCAATAATGGTGGTTTCACTTTTTTTTTTTCTTTTTCTTTTTCGAGACAGGGTTTCTCTGTGTATCCCTGGCTGTCCTGGAACTCACTCTGTAGACTAGGCTGGCCTCGAACTCAGAAATCCGCCTGCCTCTGCCTCCCAAGTGCTGGGATTAAAGGCGTGTGCCACCACTGCCCAGCGTGGTTTCACTTTTTGTGGCAATGGGGAAGATCAAAATTGTGATATATTCTAGATATTATTACCAGGTCAGTGTTCTTGAAAGCAATCAATGTAAGAGGGCTGCAGAATGAGAACAAATTTAAAAATATAAAGATGTTTGCATCCAAAAAGATAAAGTCTCGTTCATCTTGGCAACAGTTTGCATGTAGATGTCACACGGCCTCCTCAGAGGAAGGGAACTGGAGCCAGATAAACCATACCATTGGCCCCCGATATGTACCGGTAGGCTGTGCTTAGAACTCTACAGACTGTTTTCTTTTAGCTCTGTGTCACCACCACCACCACCATCATCATGTGCACAAAGTAATGGGTTTCATCTATAGCTGAATTATTTCTTTGCATCATGCCTGCCTTTTCCTCAAGGGACAGAAGCTAGACCTCAGTCAGGCAGAGAAAGGCCTAGAGGCCCAAGGCATGGCGGGAGGACTGCAGTCATGATCCCTGGAGGACAGTATCTGAGGGAAGCCTGATTCAGTGAGTCTCTCTGGTTGACTCTTAGGGACCCCACCTGGGAGAAATGTGAAGAGGAGGAGCTGGATCCAGGATCACAGCCCGCTCTCTTCTCCCGCTGCCACTTCAAGGCACGAAATGACAGTGTTATTCACATCCTTGTAGAGGTGACCACAGCGCAAGGTGCGGTTCATAGCTACCTGGGCTCCCCTTTCCGGATCCACCAGGCTGGTAAGAACCTTCCTTCCATATCCCCATATAATTCCCAACTTCACCAAATCTAACTGGTAGGCTGAGACTTGAACTCTCTGTTTATGAATCATCATCATCATCATCATCATCATCACCACCACCACCACCACCACCACCACCACCACCACCACCAC
>NW_022196900.1:75967593-75975819 GCF_008632895.1 Mastomys coucha | reverse complement strand
ACCACCACTACCACCACCACCACCATCTCTGACATTTCTGACCCATGGCCCTGGTGGCATGATGCCTAATTCATTGTGGTGCATAACACAGTCCCTGTTGAAATCCCCTGCAGTGCTCCTCCCCACCCCGAGCCTGCATTGGAGGGAGGTCTCAAGTGGAAGGCTGGAGTTGGAGTGGCAGCACCAGTCATCTTGGGCAGCTCAAGAGACCTGCTACCAGCTCCGGTACACGGGAGAAGGCCATGAGGACTGGAAGGTACGGTAAGGGAAGGTACTGTAAGTCTATGGAAAACTACACATGGCATTCCCAGGTCAATACTGTCTCGGCATCAGTATCTGGACTTGTACATTTATGCCTGTTTGTGTCAGCTGGGGCATGTGGCACCACTGTCCACTCCACCTAAACTGTCCTCTCCCCATGCTGGAGGTGGGGCTCAGTGGCAGGGTGCTCTCCCTGCACACAAGAGGCCCCAGATTCCATCCCAGAGCCATTAAATAGTTTTCCTTCTCTTTGCCTAGGGGATGGTGGCCTCCCCATCGCCTTCCCACCTCTTAGACTGAGTTAGCTCTTTTTCCCTGGCTCCTCCCTCTCTACCCTTTCATGGGGTGTTCTTGCCAGCACCTCATCCAAAAACCATCTCTCCTAGATAAATGTCTGCTCTGCCTAGGTAAGTGGTTCAAACCTATGGTCTTAATGACTTTAACAATACATTAACAGCCCCAATTTTACCATTCTAGCCCCCACAGGGAAAGGGCTTTAAGAACCACATGCAAATTACCTAAATTTTGAAGTGTCCTCATTGGTGAAATGGGGAGAAAGTTACCTGTCTTGGAGTTAGATAAAAATGAAATATAGGGGCTGGAGAGATGGCTCAGCAGTTAAGAGTACTTGTTGCTTCTGCAGAGTACCCAGGCTCAATTCCCAGCACCCACATGATGGTTTATAACCATCCATAACTCCAGGTTCAGGGGTCTGAGGACACCAGACACGTACTTGATTCATATATGTATATGCAGACAAAACATACACAGAATAAATAAATCTAAAAACATTTAGTATATCAATTCCTAGCATACTTCCTGGCATATAGAAAGATACTAATTACATAATTAAACAATGTTTCTATTCTCAGTTAACACACACACAAACATACACATCTTCCTGCCAAACAACTCAAGCAAACAGCTTCATCCCTAGACAGATCAGATACAATTATCCAGAATAAATTAATTTTCCTCCCGAGTCCTCCTTTTTTTTTTTTTACTATATATAGCACATATACAACAATATAGACAAGCCTTAAATATAGCATTAATTTTTCATGTATATACCATTCATGTAGCCAATTTGTCAATTACCCAGATGTACATATAACATATACAAACTCTGTTCGCTCCCTATGCCCCTACAGTCTCCCTCTATAGTAACCAAAGATAGCTGCTGTCTTAGCATTACCATCAATCTGTCTAACGCTAGATAGACTTTGGTATTTTCTTGGAGCTGACTTCTCAGCTCTGTCAGTGGCGCCACCACTTACCTAAGACCCAAGCCTAGAAACAGTCTTGCTACCTTCTTTCCTTGCTCCTCCTATTTACAACCAATGAACAATTTGCATAACGTGTTAAGGCTCCTCACTCCTAGTCTTCCCTTTGACCCTCTGTTCTCTTAGCGCATTAAACTAGGTAGTATTGTTTCATTGTGCTCCCTCAGTGACTTGCACTAATTGTGATTTTTCTGCCTACCTCTTTAGAGGAAAAGATTTCACTTTTTTTTTTTTTTGTAGGACCTAGCTCAATGTTTGCCATATCCCAAGCAACTCAAATGTTTGCTAAGCGTATAATAGTAACCCTGCTTGCGCAAAATAATGTTTGTGGTCCTGGCACCTAGCACAAATCTGGTGTCCTCTGCAATATAGTACTTATGGCATGGTCTGTGTGTCTCTGAAGAGAAAAGCGTGTCTTTTAGTCCAACGCCGGACTAGTGGGGATGGTTTGCGCTTGTAGCTGTGGCCGAATGCACAGCTCTGTGAGCGCTGGGGTGTGCTCCTCGAGTGATCTCGATCTCAGGCAGAGCTTTCGATTCCGACAGCTCCAAGCCTGGACTCAGACCCACTCCACGTTTCTCCTCTCAGGTGCTGGAGCCGTCTCTCGGGGCCCGGGGAGGGACTCTAGAGCTGCGCCCCCGAGCTCGCTACAGCTTGCAGCTGCGTGCCAGGCTCAACGGTCCCACCTACCAAGGCCCCTGGAGCGCCTGGTCTCCTCCAGCTAGGGTGTCCACGGGCTCCGAGACTGGTGAGGATGGGCAGGGCTAAAGCCAGTCTACAGTTCGTGAGGACCTGGTTACACTTATAGGTGGGGCTATGGACAAGCCTCGGAATTCAGCGCAGCCCAGTGCTGTGTGGAGTACACCGGATGCTGAGGGTGGAGCCAGGGCTGGGGCCAGCAAGCCCCCGGCGGGCGGGGCCAAGGGTCAGCCACAGTCAGTTGCTTTTTGTTCCCTAGCTTGGATCACCTTGGTGACTGCTCTGCTCCTGGTGCTGAGCCTCAGTGCCCTTCTGGGCCTCCTGCTGCTGAAGTGGCAATTTCCTGCGTACTACAGGTACCGCCCTTCCAAGAGGGTGGTGGGGTGTGGTCTGTGAGGCCAGTGGCCTCTGAACAAGTATTCTAGGGTCACTTGATGACACTGCTGTCTGGACCACAGAGCATCCACACCTACCTCTTCAGCTGCTTCCTGCACTCCTCTGGGAGTGTAGCCTTCTTACAATCTAGCCTGCCCACTCTGTGGACACCTCCAACAGCCCCACCTCCTGGCTGCTCACTCAGTGACAGAGCTAACTTTTGTCCAACCTTTGCCCAAATCAGAGTTCTTGCGTGCGTCTCTCCATCCCCACATCATCCAGTTGGCTTTGAAATCTGGTCATTCCACCTCAGGAAATCTGATCAAACAATGCTTTCTTTCTCTAGCCCGCACACTACCTGACTCGTTGAAACAGTGCTCCTTCTCCCTCTTCCTCAGGAGCTTCTCCAAATGCAAATAATTCTATGGCAACCTGCCTGGCTCCCCAGGATAGAACCCAACAAGGCTCTACAGAATCTCAGCCTTGCCAAAGCCCTGAGTTACTCCAGTTAGGATGTTTTACTGCTCAGTGCCTTTGCACATAATGTCCCTGCTGCCTGGAATATCTTCTTCTGCCGACTACCCATTCATCTTTAAGTAACTTTCTTCATTAAGCTTAACCTTTCCTGGCCTCCGCCCCTTGGCTGCTCCTCTGTGTACCAGGGTGCTTTCCTGCACTAATATATTTGGTGTAGGGTGCTGTACCTACGGGCTCACACATGCTAAGCACACGCTTTACCCCTGTCCTACGCTCCCAGCCCAGCATTTATTCCTTTGGTATCCTCCCCATAATACCTTACTCGGTCATTTTTAAATCCTCAGCACAGTGCCTGCCAAGTAGAAGGCCCTTAAATAAATTCCCTAATGAATGACTCACTTATGTTAGGGCTGAGGAGAAAATGATAAATCCGAGGATAAAATCCACAGCATGTCAGTCATTCACTTGGCACTATCTGCTGATTCTTGAGCTCAGAAGTCAAAAGTATAGAAGAGCGAGTTTTGGTTAGAGGCTAGGCCAGGCACCAGGCACCCCTCTCCTGGACTCCACTCCACACCTCACTTTGAATGTGTTCTTGTTTGTTTGTTTGTTTTTGTTTTTTTGAGACAGAGTTTCTCTGTGTAGCCCTGGATGTCCTGGAACTCACTGTGTAGACTGGGCTGGCCTCGAACTCAGAAATCCATCTGGGATTAAAGGCATACGCCACCACTGCCTGCCCGGCTTATTTGGTGTTTTTTTTTTTTTTTTTTTTTTTTTTAAAAAGACAGGATCTTACTTGTAGCCCAGGCTGGCCTGGAAGTCACTATGTAGTCCTGAACGACATCAAAGTCTGCAATCGTCTTGCCTCAGCTCCACCTCCTGCCCCACCCTGAGTCCTAGGATTACAGGCATGAGCCATCACGCCTGACTTTCTTTGAACTTTTAATCTGCTTTTGTGTAAGAGCAGTCTAGAAAGGAGCCTCTATTCAAGGTAGCCATTTATCTGACCACCCCCCCGCCCCGCCCTGCCCCGCCATGTTGAAGGAGAAGACAGAGGTGGTGTTGCACATAGGGTTCTTTTCCACAATCAGAAAGGTCTTGGAGGAGGCCAGTCACCTTTGGCTGAAGTCCTTCAACTTGGAAACCCGAGGCCCAAGAGTTGGAAGTCTCCCCATAGGCCTTAATTTGACAACCCCCTGCAGTAGCATCCATAGCTAGACACTGCACTGGTTTTCTTTTTCACTCATGTAGTTTCCCAAGCACCTACTGTGGGCTCAATGCTAGGGTGATGACTGGAACAACAGACAAGCTTTCAAGCTCTTGCAGAGTCTGTGTTCTCATGAACTTGGGTAAAAGCAAATAAATGTAACAGTGAATATATGCAGTGAGTTAAGAAAAACTACAGAGCATGGGATAGTTAGTGATGACGAAGGGAGACCTACTGGTTTTGACAGAGTGGTCAGGGAAGGCCAACATGCCTTGACTATGCCCCCTGTCTTTTCAAACTTACTCCTCTGCTTCACTGCCTCCCCTACTGCCCTGCTTTAGGGCCCTCCTCATCCTTCCCAACTCAATCCCGAGTCAGATTCCTCTCTCTTCCTTCTCTGATAGAAGACTGAGGCATGCTTTGTGGCCCTCACTTCCAGACCTACACCGGGTCCTAGGCCAGTACCTTAGAGACACTGCAGCCCTAAGTCCTGTGAGTACACCCCAAGCCTGCTCTCCTCCAATCACCCACCACCAATGACTCTTATTCCCACAGTGCAACTTGTTCATGGTCTTTGCCTACATATTTACTATCCCTAGGTGTTATTCCTTAACCTAATTTGTATTATTATACAAACCCAAAACCCAGCCCACTCTATACTCTAAGATCTCTCTCTCTCTCTCTTTCTCTTTTTTTGGGGGGCAATAGGGTTTCTCTGTGTAGCCCTGGCTGTCTGAGACTTGCTTAATAGACCAGACTGGCCTGGAATTCACAGAGATATTCCTGCCTTTGCTTCCCAGGAGCTGGGAATAAAAACCTGAGCCATTCCTGGTTAATCTAGTTCCTTTTGTTCATCTCTCTCAGTCTAAGGCCACAGTTACTGATAGCTGTGAAGAAGTGGAGCCCAGCCTCCTGGAAATCCTACCTAAGTCCCCAGAGAGCACTCCTTTGCCCCCGTGTCCCTCCCAGCCTCAGATGGACTACAGAGGACTGCAACCTTGCCTGAGGACCATGCCACTGTCTGTGTGTCCACCCATGGCTGAGACGGGGTCCTGCTGTACCACACACATTGCCAACCACTCCTACCTACCACTAAGCTATTGGCAGCAGCCCTGAAGGCAGTCCCCATGCTACTGCAGACCTACAGCTTCCTGCCTACTACCTTATCCATCCTTAACACCAACAACCAACACCATCCATTCTGTTTTTCCACCTCCTTGGGCGATTTCTCCAGGCGGCTGCTCACAAATCCAGAGCTCTTTCTCCGCAGCCACTAGGCTCCTCTGGCTCTTTATTGTTTTTTTGTTTTTGTTTTTCAGGCAGTGTTTTATTATACAACTCTGATGGCCTATAATTTATTGTGTAGAAAAGGCTGGCCTCGAACTCACAGAGATCTGCCTGCTGTGACTAAAGGTGCCATGCTCTGTAGCTCCTTGAGATCCAAACCCTGGGGGTGGGGGGAGTCTCTACTTCCCCACCTCCCACCAACTTTAAACAGTATTTCAGTGACTCCCCCTGCTATCACGCTGTTACGGAAAGTGTGCAAGCCTTCTAATTATGAAATCCACCAGGGTCTTGTCATCTATTTATTTGATCTCTTGGCATCCTCCTCCACCCTGGGTCCCACAATATCACCTTCCTTCCTGGTTCTGTTCCTGCCTCTCTGAGCATACTAGCAGCAAAAGAGCCAACTCTGGAGCTAGAGCCAGGCTCCAGTCCTGTCGTTCACACCTGCTAGTTGTGCAAACTTAGGCAAATAGCTGAAAGCCTTAGAGCCTTTTCCCTCTCATCTACAAAGCATGGATAATAACAGAACCCCACAGAGTGGTGTGAACAATTGAGAGCGCTGTGGCAGGGATAGAGTAAATGCTTAATATACCTCAACTAGTGTCCTAATTATTTCTTCTTTTCCTGTTCTGGCCTTTATTATATGACAACATCAGAAGGTTCTTCTCTCCAGCCCAGACTTCTATAGTGCCCAAAGTGTTTTGTATGGATTTTAACATGTGTGTTTCTTGCTCCTGGATGGTGAGTTGAAAGGGCAAGGGTTAGTATCTGTCCTTTCCCCCAGCACCCTGAATACTATTTGGTGTATGATAGGTAGCAGACCTTCAATAAATATCGTCTGAATCAAACCTTTCTGAATGATGTTGCCTTAACTCCGTGCTAGCTTCCTTGACCCTGCATGCCACGCCTTTGCAGTGGTAAATATACTCAAACCACTCAGGTTACAGATTTCTCTGAGCCATTCAAACTGTCAGTCATATGTTACCAAGTTTGGGTCTCTACTAGCTCCAAATAAATTACCCACTATGTTAGTTAGGGTCTTGGTAGAGATGGATGGCACAAACTGGTAAATTGACAAGCTTATTTAATACAGAACATTTACAAAGGTGAGGGTGGGATTTTGGAAAGCTGCCAAGGAACAGTATTGTGCCCCTCTGAGCTGGGACCAACCTTAGATATCAACCAGTAAGGATGACCCATCAGACCTTGAGGGAATAACTACAAGACAGGTTCACCTTCAGTAGGAGGGGGCAGAGGAATAAATTATTCACATGTTTAGGGTTTTTTTTGTTTTTGTTTTTGTTTTTGTTTTGTTTTGTGTTTCAAGACAGGGTTTCTCTGTATACCCCTGGCTGTCCCGGAACTCACTCTGTAAGACCAGGCTGGCCTCGAACTCAGAAATCCGCCTGCCTCTGCCTCCCAAGCGCTGGGATTAAAGGCGTGCGCCACCACCGCCTGGCTCAAATGCTTAGTTTTGAGTCTCTTGGAATAGAGATTTTTTTTAATGGCAGAGGGATGAATTATGAATATGCTGCGTGGTGCCTTCTGTTTGGTACCACCAGACCCACTTGACCCTTGTCTCCCTTGATGAGCAGGGTTGACTCACAGAGTCTGCACCAGAGGAGAGCTTTGTTTCTGTTTGGACTCCATGGGAGGATATTGTTAAATTGTGTCCCCTGTCTCCAAAATGTAGACTTTGAAATCTTAAACCCAAGTACCTCAACTGTGATTTTTTTTTTTTTTTAAAAAAGCAGGGTTATTACACTCAAAATCAGTTGAAATGAGTCAGTATGGTTGGTACTCTTAGGGAGAAGAGGGGGGATTTTAGACATAGATGGTGAAAGGAGAGAGAAAGCCAAGTGAAGATGGTCAGAAACCAAGAACCACCATCAAACCACCAGGAGTCCGAGAAGCACGGACCAGATTCTCCCCCAGAGTCCTCCAAAAGAATTACCTCACTATCACTTTTGGTCTGACACTTGCAGCCTCAGAATTGTGAGGCAGTAGGTATCCGTCCTCTAGAGCACAAACATTTGGATACTTGGTTATGGCTCAGAGGCCAGGCTCACAGCTGAGCTCACATTCCACATCTGGCTTGCTAATCCCCCTTTGAAACAAACCCCATGGGCTCATTGTCCTCATCCTCTCCCCAGAGTCTCCAGTGACTCCATTCTCAAGGGGCCAGATCCCTTGCCTATGTTTTATCTTAACTGTAAGGATCGTTTTTTTTTTCCCTTTTAGTGGCAAGGTCTCAACTCTCCATCTCTGGCAGACTGCTGGGGCTTCAGGCATGCACACTTTCCAATGCACATGTCTCCTGTACCTGCATTGTCTTAAAGTTCTCTTAGTCCAGAAGTTGAAAACCACTTGACACGTTTCACAGGAACCTCCATCATCCCCAAATTCCTGGCAGATAAAAGCCAAACTCCATAGCTTAACATGTAAGCCTGTCAGTAGGCTACCCTTTTCTGTTTTCTGAGGTTCAGGAACTCAACACTAAGGAACTGTAGAAAACTAAATCTCTAGCTTTCCAAGGTAAATAGGAATGAAAAAGACAAGTGCCAGCCGGGCGGTGGTGGCACACACCTTTAATCCCAGGACTTGGGAGGCAGAGGCAGGCAGATTTCTGAGTTCGAG
>NW_022196900.1:75955526-75967583 GCF_008632895.1 Mastomys coucha | reverse complement strand
AAAAAAAAAAAAAAGAAAAGACAAGTGCTTCAGAGCTAGAAAGCACAGTGAGTGCAGCTAACGGCTGAAGACCCTGCCATCATCAGAGGTGATCTTAGGCTAAGGACCGACTGGCCATCTTCCAGCCCCTTCCCTAGGCAGCATATTGTTGTGACTGCAATGGTGTGCCTTTGCTTCTCTTACCTCTTTGGGACCCAGTTGCTTTCTGTCTGTGTTTTGAAACAGGGCCTCTGTACTACATAGCCCTACCTGTTCTGGAACTCATGGAGAACCACCTGCCACAGCCTCCCAAGTGTTGGGATTATGTAAAACTAAGGCAGTTTACTTATCTACCTTAAGAGGTCAGTAAATTTAACAGGTATGGTGACACACACCTTTAATCCCAGCACTCAGGAGGCAGAGGCATCTGAGTTCAAGTCCAGCCTGGTTTACAGAGTGAGTTACAGGACAGCCAGGGCTATACAAAACCTGTCTCAAAAAAAAAAAAAAAAAAATTCAAGGTCATCCTTAGCTACTTGGAGTTCAAGGCCAGCCTGGGCTACATGAGAGTATGTTTCCAGAATATGTATGTAAACTGTTTTAATGCAGTAGTTAGCAGAAGCAGATGGTCAGTTAATAGCACCCATTATTATTTGTATTAATGCTGTTTTACTTTTTAGCATGGTCATGTAAGTACTAAAGCCCTGGACTAAATGGGAGTCACACCTAGATCCTAGACTCTTTGTTTTCTTTTTGTATGTTTTTTTTATTGTTGCTGGAATGAAGAGGTGCATTGTGGGTGTGGAGATCAAAGGGCAACTTCTTTTTTAAAATGTGTATGTGTTTTGCCTACATCTATATCTGTGTAGTTCACGCACACCTGATGCTGGTGGAGGTCACGGAGGGCACTGGATCCCCTGGGACTAGAGTAATAGATACTTGAGAACCTATATTGGGCTGGGCGCTGGGAACTGAACCATAGGTAATCTGGAAGAACATCTAGTGATATCAACTAAGCCAGGTCTCTAGCCTCCCTTCCGCTTTAAAACATTTTATTTTTATGGAGGGTTGGGGGGGAGTGGAGTCTAGCCCTGGAGCTGGAGTTAGAGGTAGTTGTGTGCTGCTTGACAAACCAAATTTTGGTCCTATGGAAGAGCAAGAAGCTCTTAACCACTGCGCCATCACTCCAAGCCCCAAACCTGGATTCTTTTTTTTTTTTTTTGGTTTTTCGAGACAGGGTTTCTCTGTGTCCTGGAACTCACTCTGTAGACCAGGCTGGCCTCGAACTCAGAAATCTGCCTGCCTCTGCCTCCCAAGTGCTGGGATTAAAGGCGTGCGCCATCATTGCCTGGCCAGATCTGGATTCTTACCAACCTCTTTTTATGACCTTGGGCAAATTCCTTGCATTGCGCCTTGGTTTTTCTATCAGCTTAACCTGGTTCTTGGCCCAGAGTGGTGGCACACGCCTTAAATTCCATCGCATCTGAGATCTAGGCCCGTCTTTTCTACAAGGTGAACTCCAGGCCAGCCTGGACTGCACAGTGAGACCCTTGGCTGAAACAAACAAAATAGGTGTTGCTCTGGCAGGTTATGTGCAACTCAGGTAAGGAGAATCTCTAGGACTCTGAAGACTCCGAAGCCCCACGAGAGACCGCCACAGGATGTGAGGTCCACAAGAGCAGCCTAACCCTCATCTTCACGACAAAAGGCTGGAATCCTGGTCACTGTTTTGACACCCCTCTTCCTCCCACTTTGTGTTTGTTGAACCCCACACTGGCCCGCATACTTCCTTCTTAGGAGGGTTTCTGGCGCCCTCCCCATTCAGACAGCCACTTGCCCACCGTCTCTAACCAACTTGGGTCCTCGGGGTCGAGGTTACCTTGTGCATGCAACCTAAGTACCACCCACACATAAGCTTCAATGTGACCTTTCACAGGCTCCAACTGTCGGGTCCAACCCAGAGAGAAGCCCAGGGGAGAGCGGATCCCAGGGCAGACTAGCTCTGTGCAGGACCCGCCCCCGCGCTCCGATTCCGGCACCGACCAAGGCTCCTGGAGGTGGGTTCGGGATTTCGTGCCAAAAGCTTAGTCGTCGCACTCTCGTGAGACTTGCTCCCGGAAGACCCGCCCCTCTTCCGTGTAGCGACCAATCGGCAAGGGCGACGGTTAAGACAGTTGGGTTTTGAAAGAGCCAATGAACGCTAGCAGCGGAGAGTTTAAGAACAACAGTCCGGCGTGCCTTTAGCTTTTCCAGAAAAGAACGCGTTCGGCAGTCCCACGGACCCACTGTGAGGAGCCGGGGATTATTTTTTTGTTTGGGAGAGCTGAGTACGGAGAGGTGCCGGGCTGGTGCGAGCGGTAGCAGGCGGAGCTCAGGAGCCCGGCGAGATTCGAGCTTGGTCGCTTCTCGTCCCCATTAACGTGCCATGGCGCAGTTCGTGTTCGAGAGCGACTTGCACTCACTGCTTCAACTGGACGCGCCCATCCCCAATGCCCCGGTTGCACGCTGGCAGCGCAAAGCGAAGGAAGCCACAGGCCCGGCCCCCTCGCCCATGAGGGCTGCCAACAGATCACACAGCGCCGGCCGGACCCCGGCCCGAACTCCTGGTGAGTGGCTGGCTGGTCGGAGGGAGATGGGTCGCCGAGAGTTGGCCTTCATGCTGCCCCCAGGAGCCTCGTCAGGCTGTCTGACTTCTCTCCCCCTGCCCCAGGCAAATCTAGTTCCAAGGTTCAGACCACCCCTAGCAAACCTGGAGGTGACCGCTATATTCCCCAACGCAGTGCTTCGCAAATGGAGGTGGCCAGCTTCCTCTTGAGCAAGGAAAACCAGCCGGAAGACAGTGGGACGCCCACCAAGAAGGTATGATTCCACAGGGGACTTGAGACCTGATGTGTCTGTTCCCTGATTGATACCAGTCTGCCCTGACTCATCTCCCATGTATTTCAGGAGCATCAGAAAGCCTGGGCTCTGAACCTGAACGGTTTTGATGTGGAGGAAGCCAAGATCCTCAGACTCAGTGGAAAACCTCAGAATGCCCCAGAAGGTAAGAAGTGACATTCATGGAGGTTGGTGTCAGCCCTTCCTAAGGGGAGACATGTGGCTGCTTTTCCACATGTGGGTGGGTATGAGTTTCCAAGTCTAGACCCACTGTCTTGCCACAGGCTACCAGAACAGACTGAAAGTTCTCTACAGTCAGAAAGCCACGCCTGGCTCCAGCCGAAAGGCTTGCAGATACATTCCTTCCCTGCCAGACAGGATTCTTGATGCCCCTGAAATCCGCAATGACTACTGTAAGTGTGCCATTGTCTTTGTGGATGGAGAAAGATGACCCGGGAATGGACCAATCCAACAAAGGGCCTCATTCATGTTTTTTTTTTCTTCCCCTGGCAGACCTGAATCTTGTAGATTGGAGCTCTGGAAATGTATTGGCTGTGGCACTGGATAACAGTGTGTACTTATGGAATGCTGGTTCCGGTGACATCCTGCAGTTGTTGCAAATGGAGCAGCCTGGGGACTACATATCCTCGGTGGCCTGGATCAAGGAGGGCAACTACCTAGCTGTGGGCACCAGTAATGCTGAGGTCCAGGTGAGCCTGGTCCCCTTATGGTGGCTCGGTGGTCATTGGGCTCAGGGAAGAGCTTGCCCTGCTGATAGGCTGTTGATGCCCAGCTTGAAGCTGTGAGCCTGTGGTCTTGCCTCTGCAGCTATGGGATGTACAGCAGCAGAAACGACTTCGAAACATGACCAGTCACTCGGCTCGAGTGAGCTCCCTCAGTTGGAACAGCTATATCCTGTCCAGGTCAGTTGTTTTTTGCTACTCTATAGCAAAATCTTTCTGGTTTCTGCTATCCAGAACTAAATCTACTTTCTCCTCCCAGTGGTTCACGGTCTGGCCACATCCACCACCATGATGTTCGGGTAGCAGATCACCATGTGGCCACACTGAGCGGCCATAGCCAAGAAGTATGTGGGCTGCGCTGGGCCCCGGATGGACGACATCTGGCAAGTGGTGGCAATGATAACATTGTCAATGTGTGGCCTAGTGGTCCTGGAGAAAGTGGCTGGGTTCCCCTGCAAACGTTCACTCACCATCAAGGTGCTGTCAAGGTGAGAAAGCATTTGAGCTTGGTCGTTACAGGCACTGAAGCTATATACACTAGGGGCTACTAAAAGAAGACAAGGTGGGGTTCAGTTTAATTGTGACACTTAGAGGTTGGGAGATGGTTTTATCCACTGTCTATTCATAATAGATGATGATTACTGTGCCCAGAGAGCCTTCCAGCATTGTCATGATTATTGAAGTATCTCCTGTCTCAATGTTGTTTGAAAATTATTATCACCTCTGATTGGCTAATAAAGAGCTGATCAGCCTATAGCTGGAGAGGAGAGTTTAAGGTGGGACTTTGATTCCAGTGAGTGGGTGGGTGTGTTTGCGGGTGGAAAGAGGAGAGAGGTCACCGTAAGGGAGTCTCCAGGAGCCTGATGGAGCAGGAACATCCAGGGCGAGACTGAGATGTCAGGTGACAGGGCAGGTCCTGGGTGGTAGGCATCATGGTTAGATTAGAATAGATGAGAACCCTGTTCAGCTATAGAGCAAGAAGCTCTTTAACACACACACACACACACCAGGTTTCTGTGTCATTTCAAAGGAAAGGAGGGCATGGAAAAGCTCAGTACTTTTACATGTAGAGCTTCTCCTGTTTGTCTGCTGACCTGACCCAGCCTTTATCCATTCCACCCAGGCTGTTGCATGGTGTCCCTGGCAGTCCAATATCCTGGCAACAGGAGGAGGTACCAGTGATCGACACATTCGCATTTGGAATGTCTGCTCTGGGGCCTGTCTAAGTGCTGTGGATGTGCATTCCCAGGTAGTTTTGTTGTGATTGCTACTGGTGATTCATGGTTTAACCTATACCAGACAGAGGTGTATTCCTCTATGTGACATTTCTGAACAGCCAGTTCTACTCCAACTCTATATCTGACCATTTCTACATTTCTGACTTGGCCCTCATTCCCATCCCCATTTCCTAGTTTGGCTTCTTTCCAAGCCTAGGTCCTCAAGCATCACCTCCTCCATATGTCCCAATTAAGCTTGTCACTTCACCTTGCCTTCCTGAAATGTACTGTGTTCCTCTTATACTGTTTTAGATAGCAGAACCTGCATAAAAATCTGAAAAGCCAGCTAATCGTTCATCCTCCTCAGGTTATTTCAGTGTTATCTTGGGTTACCACTCACATCTGTCCCCTCCTCAGCACTGAGTCGTCTTTTTGTTTTGTTTTGTTTGGTTTTTTGTATTGAGACAAGGTCTTCTTGTGAGATAGTCTTGCCCTGGCTGGCCTCAGTCCTCCTGCTTTAGCATCCCAAGTGCTGAGATTACCAGCATGCACCTCCATGCCCAGGCTCCCACACATTCTGTCTTCCAGTTTCTTCTGTAATTTACATTGTGATATCTTACTATCCTTAAACCTGTGATGACTCCCACAACCTACAGCATAAGATCCAAATACATTAGAACATTTGAGGCTCTTGCTGTAAATACTCCAGCTTTCCCTGTCTGCTCCCCTCACTCTGCCTTCACTGTAGGCGTAGGCTCTGAAGGCAGATGGTGGAAGTTGCTTATGGGATTCCTTTGGGTAACATGGAGCTTCCTTCTGGAGGATTCATCTTCATTAACACAGATGTTTGTCTTGGGGCTTCAGTAAGGTCTGTGACCATTTAAGTTTTAAATCTGCAACACCTGATAGGGTTTCTAATACTAGAATGGACTCAGTTCTGAGTAGCCCTGGCTGAATATCATACCCATTCCTTTTCCACAGGTGTGCTCCATCCTCTGGTCTCCCCACTATAAGGAGCTTATCTCAGGTCATGGCTTTGCCCAGAACCAGCTGGTTATTTGGAAGTACCCAACCATGGCCAAGGTGGCTGAGCTCAAAGGTAAGTGGCAATAGGAAGCTAGGCAGAAAGGCCACATAGTGTATGTTTCCATTCATATGAAATACTGAGAATAGACAGACTAATGGCTTGCCTGGGGCTTTGGTGGGGATGGTGGGAAGTATGATTGCATTTATGTGAATTGTTGAGAATGGGTAAATGTAGAGTGAACAGGCTAAGATTGCCATGGTACTAGTTATAACAATGCACAACCTAACCTTGTAAATAAAAGTGAGTGTATGGTATTCAGATTTCATTTCAGGTGACTGTCAAAGTTAGAGGGAGGGCTGTGTGTGTACTCAAATGCACTGCTCTCACTCTAGGTCACACAGCCCGGGTCCTGAGTCTTACAATGAGTCCGGATGGGACCACAGTGGCATCAGCAGCAGCCGATGAGACTCTACGATTGTGGCGCTGCTTTGAGTTGGATCCTGCCCTTCGGCGGGAGCGGGAAAAAGCCAGTGTAGCTAAAAGTAGCCTTATCCACCAAGGCATCCGTTGAAAACAAACCCATTTCCCTTCTTGATTTTTTAAAAATTTTTTTTTTAATAAAGTTCATACCTTCCTTTCTTGTGTCCCAGCATCCTTCCTACATGCTGCCCCTACTCTCACTAGAGCTAGAAGTCTTTATGGGAACTTTTGGCAGTCCCCCACCCCCTTTTTTAAAATCATTTTTGTGGTTTTGGGAACTGAACTCAGAGCCTTGCCTACTGAGCTTCACGTTGATTTTGAGACAGGGTCCAGGCTAACCTTGAACTTGTGAGCCTCCTGCTTTGTACCCTCCCCAGTAGCTGGGATTACTGCCTGTACTGATGTATACACACACACAATCTCAGTGGTTTCCTGTCACTTTAATTAAGACACAAGTGAGTGCACCGCCTGCACTGCCAGGCCTGCTGCCTGCCCATCCTGACCTTTGGCCCAGAAGCTCAAGCTTCAGTGTGGAGTGAAAAGGGAGCCTGAGTCCACAGTGACAGATTATTGCTGACCTCTTCAGTGTGAGGAGAAAGGCCACACACAAGACCCGGGTTCGGGCCAGCCCTGAGTGTTCCTCTCCCGAATTTAAGGCAGGGAGGGGGAAGTAAGTGTCCAGCCCTTTCAGCCTCCAGTTGTGGCAGACAGCAGTGAGGCCACATCCCTGGAGCTGGCTGGGAGAAGGAATGGGAACAGTGATCCCTGTAGACCAGCTGTGGAGAGGGGAGAGCCAGTCCGCCTACTCAGTCCTGACCACAAGAGCCCTGGTCGTAGGTGTAGGTAGAGAGGACACTTGTGGATGCTGCCCAAGGTGCAGTCCTGAGGCACTTAGGTGGGCAATATCTAGGTCATGCTTCTCAGTTGGCCTTGACCTTGGTGGTAGCTGGAGTTCCATTTTGCTGGACTGCACGGGGCAGCCGCTTCCCCTTCGTGTAAGAGTGATACCAGAAATTGGAGAACAGTACGAAGAAGATGGTGCCATACATCCAGATGAGGTGGATGATGATGGGGTACTGGTAGTTGCAGCTGGGCATGAAGTAGTATTGGCTGATGTGCAGTGAGACCAGGACAAACTGGATCTGGGATAGAAAAAGACAAGGGTCAGAAATACGTTCAGGAGGAGTAGGCTTTGGGTGGGGTCAGAGGTGAGACTCACCAGCTGAATGGCTGTCATATGTTTCTTCCACCAAAGGTAGGGCTGAGCCACGGGGCCAAGGGCAGACAATCCGTAGTAGAGGTACATGACAACATGTACAGAGGAGTTTATCATGGCATGGAAAGAGCCCATTCCTCCTACAACAGGAAAGAAGATGGTCAGATGAGCCTCTACTCCCTGTGGCCACCCTCTCGTCCAATGGCCATCACTGCTCACCTGGAGCAATCTTGATGCCCCACCACCAACTCCAGGGAAGCACTGAGTGATGGAAGACGTGTAGGAAGGTCACTTGCCCATCCTTCTTCCGGAGGATGAATATCACCTGAGGGAAGAATAGAGAGGTTGAGTGCCAGTTCCTCCTTTCCACTGTCAAGTTCTAGCAGCTGTAACTACTCACTGTGTCCATCAGCTCAATGACCTTGGAAAGCATGAAGAGCCAAGCCACTCGAACCATCTGTGAGAGGTTAGATCAGTTAGATCAGTCTTAAAATACTGTACATTGTATCCAAAGACCCTCTGCTACCTGGCCAACTCTGACTCTCCCTTATCTAAGTTGCTTATATGATTATCTAAGGCTCTACTTACCCGAAGTGCTTCAGGGCTATTGGAAAAGTCTACGGGGTCACAGCGCCAGGTGTAGGTACTCAGCCAACCAGACATCAGAAACTAAGAAAAAGAGTGAATTAGACCCCCATTCCCCTCTCCCAGCAACACCTCCCCCTCACTAACTGGACCTCTGGAATAGATACTGCTATGCTCTGGCCAATGCCCTGTACCCTAACTCTTAACCTGCAGACAGAAACTACAGCCTCAGCATACCTCATAGACAATGTAGAGGGAGAGTGTCACCAGTGAGAAATTGTAGACAATCATGAAGCCTCGAAGTTGGAAGGGCTTCCGATTAGCCATGATTCGAGGCCCAAGCGATAGGACGAAGTACACATAGGTCAGAAGGATGGAAGTTATTAGCAAGGGGGACCCCATCAGAGGGTAGCTTTGGATCCGGGGATCTGTGAATAGGATGTCAAAAGAGTGAGGGTCACAGGGTTTAAGAGCCTTCTCAGGACTAGACATGAGTCAGGTCACAAGTAGTTCATAAGGACACAACCCTAGATCCTGGGATCCCCGGGAAGAAGGGAAGGCAGGAGGATAGACAACAGCTTACCTGCACGCTTCATCAGTTCCTGGTACAAGTTCACAACAGCCTCCATCCTGGCTAAGGACTCTAAGGAGGGGTGGAGAGTGTATCAGGCAGGGACCACTATGTGCCCCCTATCATACACGTGGCCCACAGGACAAGATACAGAATCAGACAACTGATGCCTCACTGACAAAAGGATAGGGCTGTGAATCCAGCTGAGTGGTGAAGTATTTCCCTAGCATGCACAAGGTCCCAAGTTTAATCCCGCCCGTGGTGAGCAGGGGGATACTGAGAGAAAAGGCAGTTTGGTTGGAGCATCGGCTCCCTAAGCATCCTGCCTGCCTGGATAGAGCTGTCCCACCCTTCCCCTCCATTCTGTGAGAGAGTCCCTGCCTCCCTCCCCTCTTTGAGAGAACTCTGCCTTCCAGGTCTCCTCCTGAAGCCTTTCCCCTCGCAACACAGTTCATCTTCCCAGTGAACTTCCTCAAACTTTTTGGCAAGCAGTCTCATCTCTCAGCTTTGAGACACTCTTCTCTCCAGAGATTCTCCCCTTCAGCCATTTCTCTCATACCCCCCTTCTCCCAGGTAAAATCCGTCTGGCCCTTTCCCAAGACTCCCATCTCCCCTCTGTCCTCTGCCGGGACTCCCACCTCCATGGTCCTCCCTCTGTTCCTTCTAGTACCTGAACAAACCTTAGGGTTCCACTTCTCTCGTGGTGAACACCAGTGCCCCGGCTTCCCCTCTGCCTCCCAGGCTCTCACCTCCAACCTCCTGCCTTCTTCCAGTGCTTCACCTCCAGCCTCTCTCCTCCCCTCTTCTCACAGGCAAGTTCTGCCTGCCCCTCTCTCTCTTCCACTCCTGAAGCCTGGCTCTTTGAGACTCCTGCCCTGGCGGCTCCACCTGTCTGACTAGATCTTGTAGCAGCCCCGCCCTCCTCCCGCCCCCGCTACATTGGGCATGGGGTGGAGGGTGGGTCCAGGCCACAGGTCAATGCCTAGAGGAGCAGGACCCACCAGAATTGAGAAAGCTAAGTAAGCCCCGGACTCACCACCTCTAACCAGCCAGCTAAACTAAGTTTTAGGTTCTCTCTGGCCAAAGCCAGAAGTATTGCTAAAAATCCACACCCAGCATTCTCTCCCAAACCAGCCATGAATTCTCAGTTTGTCCTACTTCAGAATGGGCATCACCCTTCCCTGCCAGGGAGGGGCAAGGACACCAGTGGTATGTGAGGAGGTGGGGGAGTGGGGGAGGTCTCAGGAATCTCTCCCTCCTCTGGGAGGGAGCCTCATGGGCTAGGTCCCCTCCTCCTCAAAGTTGGAAGGAATGTCAAGGGAAAGAAAGCTTACAGGGATACAAAAACTTAGCCTAGACCCAGGGAAGCCTGGGACTTTGTCCCAGAGGGATCCGGCCATCGCCCAACAAGCTGAGTGCTCCAGGTGCTCTCCACTCTCCCTGCCTTGGGGCTCAAGTTCTACCATCCATATTTGCACTCTCACGAAGTAATATGTACCTTCATCACACCGCTCTCAACCACCCCCAGAGACATGCATACCGTGCCACAAGCTAGCCAGCATACATCCACACACACAGCCCATGCATAGCTTGCTGACCTTCACACCACCAAAGCAGGCCTTCCTACTGGACTCTGACATGCCAAGCTCCTAAACTTCACACCTGTCAGGCATTGCATTATGGGACATACAGCTGACCAGGCATGGGTATATCTTCACCCACACCTCCCTCCTTCACACAGAGCTCTTGGTGATCGACACTCATTTCTTCCTACAGTTACACTTTTGTTGGTAGCTTTATGTTGGAGTGGGGCCTAGTACTTAGGCATGTGCTCTCACACACAGCTCCTCTCTGACACATGTGAGCTTGCCAGTTCCTTATCTCCTTCAACCTCCTCCAATTCACTCGCCCTTCACCACCACTTACACCGGTAGATACACAGTGACCCCGAGGACAGGAGGGAGTCCAGACTTCTGAAGTGGATCTCTCCCTAAGCTTGGGGGAAACCCGGGTGTGCATCCTCCCCCCCTTTCCCCGCTCCCGAGGTGGAAGAGGGCCAGTTCCCTTAAGATGGATGGAAAGGAAAACAGGCACCGGCAAGGGCAGGAAGGGGAAAGAGAGGAGGGGGCAAAGGGAGGAAGGCCAGGAGGTGCTGGAAAAGAACTAGGTGTGATCAAATGGGGGTCAGGGGCCAAGGTGCCGGGAAGGGATCGTGCTGGGCAGGCCCAGCCCCAGTAGCTGGGACCTCCCACCCACTCGCCCCAGGAACAGCCTCGCCCACAGCCTGGGCAGGGCAGGGCAGGGCTAGCCTGGCCAGCCAGGCAGGGGGCGCTGGCACGTGGGGAGCCATGGAAGGTACGCACTCACCAGTGGGAGCCAGGTGGGCAGCAGTGAAGGGCTCAAAGGGATCAGGGCCGGAGAGAAGTCCCCAGGGCCGCCTGCCCGCCACTTCCTCATCTGCTGGGCCGACTTTCTGTCACCAGAGGGGGAGGGGGCGGGCCGGGCGGGGGGCGCCTGCTGATTGGGCGGCTGGCCGAGGCAGGAGGGGCCGTCCAGCGCCTGCCTGGCCGCCAGGGCGGGAGCAGGGGCGGGTCGCCAGATCCCGGGGCAGGAAGCACACCCAGCCCCAGCTCTCCACCCCTTCCTTCGCATCTCTCAGCCTGTCCCGCCGATGACTGGCTTGGCCCGCACCCAGCTTCTTATTGACGTTCAGCCTGCATGGCCCCATTCGTGGTCCTCTGTCCAGTCCAGCATGAGGACCCACTCATCTCCTGTCTGCTTTGTGACAGTCGCGGCTTATGATTACGGGAAATTTCGGTTCAACCATTCCCTCAAGGCTTTTCCAGCAAGAGGAGGGCCAGCTGTGCCTACTAAGGGCTGATTGGGGTGGCAGAAGGCTTTAGCGGGAGGCTGCTGCCAGCCACCACCATGCTTCTCAGAGCCTATAAACTTGGATGAGTCCTAGCATTAGGAGCCACGGAGAGGATTTCCTGGAACGGAGATGGGAGAATACAAGTGGCCCCAGGCAAGAACTGTGAATCACCGTCTAAACTGACCTTCAAGGTAGTGAAAGGTGGTGGGGGTGGGGGTAGCTAGTGAAATTGGCAGTGGTTCAATGTAGTAGATCTTGGAGGCTAAATGAGACAGTCTGAGTTTTATTCTAGAAGCAGAAGAAAACAAGAATTTTGAGGCGGCTCATCTTATTCTTCAGACATTTACTGGCCATCTATAGTGTGCAAAACCACATTAAGTTCTGCTCCCTGCACTTAACATAACTTATAGCCCAGGTACAGGTACTAGAGAGATCAGGTGAGAGAAAACTGCTAGGTCTGAAGTGGTAACAGATGGGGTTAGGTTGCAGG
>NW_022196900.1:75857194-75955413 GCF_008632895.1 Mastomys coucha | reverse complement strand
ACCCACCCCAGCACCATTGGATGGCATGAAATCTGTCTTTCCTATAAAGAGCAATCACAGCTTGGACAACTGGATGATGTAAGTATGCAGAGTTG
This sequence comes from Mastomys coucha, assembly GCF_008632895.1. NCBI lineage: Eukaryota > Metazoa > Chordata > Mammalia > Rodentia > Muridae > Mastomys > Mastomys coucha. The sequence continues at coordinate 75,955,318 of NW_022196900.1, read as the reverse complement.
AGGAATTTAGAAGAGGCAGTGGCTAGGAAGGATAATAGGTGCATAATTGGTGGATGTGGCTACCTATGCATTGGTAAGAGATGAAAGCCATGGTACAGTTTTGAGCATCCCTTAGATTACCTATTAGCACCTACTCTTGACAAGAAACAGCAAAGAATTTACTTCCAAACCCAACTTTATTTTTTTGTTTTTGTTTTTTGTTTTTTGAGACAAAGGTTTCTCTGTATAGCCCTGGCTGTCCTGGAACTCACTCTGTAGACTAGGCTGGCCTCGAAATCAGAAATCTGCCTGCCTCTGCCTCCCAAGTGCTGGGATAAAAGGCGTGCACCACCACCGCCCGGCCAAACCCAACTTCTTTATCATTGTACAGTAGGCCCCCAATGTCCTTGATTTGATATTCTCAAGCCAAAGCCCGAACTTTGACCATCAGATGTGAGCCTCTTTCTCTCCAGTGAACATCTGTGATGGGTCCAAGAGCTCCCAGTAGAGCATTTGGAATGATGTTTTGCATGTGTGATTAAGACTTGTTAGATGGATGTTCACAAATTTAATACAAACATATCCATCTCTGAGGCTGCCTCTGACTCTCAAGCGTTCCCCTTGGCTCAGCAAAAGATACAGTCAGATCTCCACGCTGTAAACCACTCCTGCTTTTGACTATCATATTTTCTGCACCTTTCCCAACTCCACAACCCTTTCAGCAGGAAAAGTTCATATGTTAGTCATATCTCTTAACTCCAATTGGGCCCATTATCTGTCATTCAGTTAACCCTACATGTGTTTGCTGATTTGATGTTAAAAATAAATAGGAAGCTGGGCAGTGGTGGCACACACCTTTAATCCCAGCACTTGGAAGGCAGAGGCAGGCAGATTTCTGAGTTCGAGGCCAGCCTGGTCTACAGAGTGAGTTCCAGGACAGCCAGGGCTATACAGAGAAACCTTGTCTCAAAAAACAAAGCAAAACAAAACAAAACAAAAAGAATCTTTCCTAAACAATAAGCAAATCTATAAATAGCTCTGAAAGCCCTACAGAGAGATCTGGGCCTACATCTCCCTTGTGAAAGCACACTGGAAAGATGACGCCACTGTCCAACAAAAGTCAAACAAACAGGAAGCGTCAAAGACGTGCATATTCATCTGGGCCACCCTGAGAGAGGACTGTGGCAAGGCCTCAATAAATGTTGGTTGACTACATGAATGAACAAACTCAGAGACTCTATTCTTAATTTGGTCCTGACATCTTGCATCTTCCAATATCTGATACAGCCCAAGTCTGTGAAATGGCATCTCCACAGCTATGGACTCTTCAAAGCACCCAGCCCAGGAGAGCAGACATACACATAAATGAACACATAGTCGGATGTGGGTGAATTTCCCTATGAAAGCTCTGGGGAATGGGGAATTTAATCAGAGGTGGGGGGTTTGTTCTTAAAGGCTTCTCAGAAATGATAACCTGACACTCAGAAACACTTTCTAGCAGTCAGGGAGAGAGGCCTTTGAGACACACAGAAGCAATGTAATGGCCTAGAAGCAAAAGCTGTGGCAGGTGTTGGAAACTCTTAAGTAGTTTGATATGGCTCTAGCTCAGAGAATCACCCCAGCCTCCCCAAACCCTCCCCACTGTATGCTCGCCTGCGCATGCACATGCGTGTATGAGTGCACGAGTGTGTGCATTTGGAGACAAGATCTCACTATGCAGCCCAGGCTGCTCTCAAATTCCAGATCCTCCTGCCTCTGTATCCTCAGTGCTGGGATTACAGGCATGAGTGACCATACCCAGCCTCTGTTTATAATTTTTGGCCCTGAATGCACACAGGAATCACCTGGGGGAGCTTTGAGTGCCTGCCTCTCAGTTCTAAATTGATACTAATGGTGGTTTTTAACAGGAAGGGCTGGGACTTGTTTATAGGCTGTATGGAAAGACAATGGGACCCACCAGAAACACACACACACACACACACACACACACACACACACAGAGCCTGGCTTCACAGGCTGAGATGTGTAGAGATGAAGTCTGTCAGTAGGTTGTGATGGCATTTAGGGAGTTTGATAAAGAAGGCTATTTCCCTTCAGCAGCAGGCAAGGCACTTCCTGAGCATGAGTGGAGGCAAGATGAGAGGTTTTAGGAACTGATAAAAGTCTGGTAACAGCTACAGTGTATTAACGCCAGAGCGAGCAGGGTGGAGCGAGCGGGCCTTCCTGAGTTCAATTCCCAGCAACCACATGATGGCTCATGGCCATCTGTACAGCTACAGTGTACTCATACACATAAAAATAAATAAATATTTTTAAAAAAAAACTTAAAAAAAAAAGTCTGGTAAATTGATGGCAGGCATCAGGCATGCTTCCTGCGCATGCAAGATGGCTCCAACCGCTGGGAACTTAGCAGGGTAGTGATATTTTTCAGGGTTTAGGGTTTTTGTTTTATTTTGTTTCTTTTACAAAGGAGGGGGGTAGGGGGAAGGGGATGTGGAAGTTAGCAGAATCTCTCTTTCCCATTGGTGCTAGGAGTCAACCTCAAGTTCTGTTTGAGTAGCAAGTACTTTATCAACTGAGACATCTTCCTAGTGCTGCCCCACCCACCCCACCCCTCTTTAAAGGTAGGAGCTCACTTTATAGCTCAGGCTAGCCTGGAATTCTCTATTTTCCTGCCTCAGCATCCTGAGTAATAAAACTACAGGATCCCAGTGATGCTTAACTTAGGAGAGTGGACATAATGGGACCGTTTGGGATCTATAGAGAAGCTCCATGGAAGAAGGCCTTGGAGGTGAGAGGGCAAGAAAGCCAGACCAGAGCAGGCTGACAAACTGAGGAACTGAACCCACAGGCTGGATAAGAAGGAAATCCTATTAGAGTGGGGAAGACTGCCCAGGCCAACAGTGGAAAGGACAGTGAGCCTGATGCAAGCTCTGTAAGGTGAGTGCAGGATGAAGAACACGAATGCAGTCTGGGACATCCCAAGGTCGAGGTGAGAAGGCACATATCTCAGGCACTATGAATCCACAGAGTAATGTGAACTCAGAAGAAAGGATGTGAGGTGGCACTGCACAAAGCAGGCAGTGGCAGCTCCGGTTTAGGGCTGTCCCTGCTTTCCCTTCTCTCTCCCCAGCTATTCCTACGCCTTCTCCCAGACCCCCGCAAACCCAAGCTCCTAATAGCATTTAACTCAGCAAACCCAGAGTTCTTCCATGTGATGAATCCCAGCGAAGCAAAATGGAGAGACACACAGGAAGGGGACAAGCTTGGAGGCCCTAACAAATCTAAAAACTACATACAGCCCTTCCTTTTCTTTTGTGGGTTTGTGTATATAGATGTGTATACACACGTCTGGGTGTATGGACCTGTGGGTGCACATGTAGAGGCAAGAGGTCAATGTCTGGGGTCTTCTCCTATGGCTTTTTAAAAATTTTTGATTCTGTGTGTGTGTGTGTGTGTGAATGTTTTGCTTCCACGTGTATGTGTATCTCTTGGGACTAGAGTTACAGATAGTTGTGAGATGCTATGTGGGTACCAGGAATCCATCCCAGCTCCTCTGCAAAAGCAAGAATTGCATTGATCCAACTCTCTAGTCCTCTCTACATTTTTGAGAAGGATATCTCACTGAACCTGGAGCTCACTCACTGAGTGACTAAACTGCCTGACTAACAAGATTCAGGGACCTACCTGTATCTGCTACCCAATCTTGAAATTACATGTGGCTGTGGCTGTTAGAAATCCAAACCCAGATCCTTGTGTATGCACAGCTAGCATTCTGCTTGCTTTATCCACTGAGCTATGTCCCCAACCCATTCTCTTTCTTAAGCCCTCTTTAGGGGTAGAAGATTGTGTGAGTTGTTAGCTGGTTCAGACAAAGAACAGACGCCATTTAGAAACAATGAAAAAGAAACTCCTAGGTGAGGGAGCTTGTCGGTGATAAAATTTAAGACCAAACTGGGGCTTAAGAGAGAGCACAGGCTAAGAGGGGAAAATGTCACAAAGCTAGATACAAAACTAACTCACAGTATCGCTAGCTCTGTACTGTTGTTGCTAGGGAGTTCCTGGGAATGAAACCCTTACACCAGGTACCTCTAAGGGCAGCTCTGAAGCATAAGCTCAGGGAGTGGCAGGAGGAGGAAGGGTTTACGGCCTCTTAGAGGAATTGGTCAATCATTTATTCAAGTAACCACTGGGAGCAGATTTCTAGCTGGAAATAGCTAAGATGGATTGGGGTTCTCCTATTGTCAGGCACTGTTTTGAACAATCTTCTAGAATATCCACAAGAAAAAGGAAAGAGGGCACAAATATGTTGATGTTCTAGCATCATATAGCTAGTAAGCAGCTAGGCTAAGATTTAAATCCAAGCAGTATGACACTACAAATACACACACACAGAGTCTTGCTGTGTAGTCCTGGCTGCCCTAGAACTTGAAGCAATCCTCCTGCCTCTGCCTCCTTAGTGCTGTAATTATTGGCATCCATCACTATGCACCTCAGTTACTTCATACTACCACTACAAAAAGAATATCATAATAGAAAAAAGAGCAACACTGCCATAGGTGTTTATGACCAGGCACATGCTATAGGATACCAGAAACACACTATCTTTCCAAGACCACATAGTTCTCAGGCAAAAAACTGCTCAGAAAACTCTGACAGTTCAAGGTGCTGGAGCTGGAAGGACAATAAAGTGCAGGAGGAGCTAGAAGACATTTGTACACGGTACAGAGGTGGAGAATAAGAGAGGAGGTAACTGACCTTTCTAGATGGCAGTGGCTTATCTACTATATTGATTTGCTACCTACTTCATTTCAAAAGCCATACAAACTGTCCAGTGTGACCAGTTCTTTTAAGCCTCCATTTTTTCTACTGGACAGGCTGGGATACTGGAAGGGAGTATCCACAGAGAAGTGACAAGGGAGCCCAGTTTTAAGTTGATTCAGGGGCTGGAGAGAAGGCTCAGTGATTAAGAGCACTGATTGCTCTTCTAGAGGTCCTGAGTTCAATTCCTAGCAACGACATGTGGCTCAGAACCATCTATAATGGGATCTGATGCCTTTTTTCATTATGCAGACAGAGCTCTCATATACATAAGTAATTTTTTTTTTAAAGTTGACTGGGAGTTTGGCATGGTGATTAGGAGGCTCAGGCAGGAAGACTGCCAAGAGTCCTAGGCCAGCCTAGGCTGGGTGAGACCCTGTTTAATCCCCTCTCCCAAAAGAACTATCATTAACTACCAGACAGAATAACACATAGTAGAAAAAATGGAGGCTTAAAAGAACTGGTCACTCTAGACAGTTTGTATGGCTTTTGAAATGAGGTAGGTAGCAAATCAATATAGTAGATAAGCCAGAAGGCAGGCAATTAGGTCAAAGAACCTTACTTGCCTTTCCACAAAATGAGAGCCATTTTTAAAATAGTCCCAAGGAGCCAGGTGGTGGTGGCGCATGCCTTTAATCCCAGCACTTGGGAGGCAGAGGCAGGTGGATTTCTGAGTTTGAGGCCAGTCTGGTCTACAGAGTGAGTTTCAGGACAGCCAGAGCTATACAGAGAAACTTGTCTCGAAAAACAAAAACAAAAAACAAAAACAAAAAACAAAAACAACAAAACAAAACAACAACAAAATAGTCCCAGGGAGTCTGCCATATGTCCTTGAAATCTTTTTCCTCCTAATAATGGCTGAACCTGCTAGCACAGACTGGTTTCCCAGGTTATTGGGAGGTTGAGGCATGAGGATCCCAAGTTTAAAGCTGGAACCTGAGCTGTAAATTGAAGGGCATCCTGGGAAACTTAGTGCGACCCTGCCTCAAAATGAAAGTGAAAAGCAAGATGGGAATGAAGCTCCATACAGAACACCAGCCTATCAGGAACAAAGGCTCTGAGCTCCATACAGAACACCTGCCTATCACAAATAGAGGCTCTGAACTCAATTCCTACTGCGCCTGTCTCAGTTCTCAGCCCCCTTCTCTTATACACACACACTGGATTGCATTTCATTTTAAATTACCCTCAAGTAAAATGAAAATCCCAGAATGATTTTATCCTGTAGCATTTATGCCTGAATGCTGTCCCTACCAACCTCCTAGAAATACAGGGAGTGAACTGTCAAGAAGATTTTAAGCAAGGGAGTAATTGGATCAGATCTACAGTCTAGAAAGATCTAGAAGACTTTTGGTAGAGAAGCTGCAGTTTTCAGGTGTAGAGGTAAGGAGTCTGACTGAATAATATTTTCACTGAGAGCAAGCTCAGAGGCTCAGCTGAGGACAGATGCAAATATACAAACTGACAGAACTTGGCATTGGACTGGTTATAGGGGAGGTATATTCTCCCACATGGCAACATGTGGGAGACAAAGTTTAGGGTGCTCCCTAAACTACAGGGCTTAGGTAGTTAGTGCCCAGGAAAACTAGAGGAAGAACAAGCATGGAGAGAGAAGAGTGACTGGATTTGGACAGCTGGGACCTGTGGTAACTGTGAGTGGAATGGGACAGAGCTATCCAAACAGCAACCTGTAATTCAGCAGAGATCTTGGCTGAAAACAAAACATGTCTGAGTTGTGAACACACACACAAAAAAAATGGTGGTCATACAGAAGGCAGGTAGCTTAAGACAGGGAAATGGACAAGCCTAGAGTAACAGCAATCAAGATGGCAGAAGTTCAGAAGTCCAAAAGCGGCTGAGAAGAAAGCCAGTGAGGTGAGAGAGCCGGCAAGCTGCTGTAGAAGCCTATGCAGGGAAAAAGACAATAGTGATGGTTAGTGTTGCTGAGTGCTATGGAGAGGTTAAGTAACATAAGAACAGAGCCAAGAAAGGTTTCTACTATGGAAGACTCTTAAAACATCATTAACTAGGCTATGAAGACAGGTGTACTCCAGAGAAATTAGCATAAAGACTAAAAGGTGTGAGCAAAACACAGCAATCTGAACAAGCGACCAGACACTAGCAACTTATGGGGAGAGGAAGAGTGGTGGTGGAGAGGAAGGAAGCAGAGGGGAGCCACTCAGGCTGCTTTGTATTTGGTTCAGTATGTAAAGCTACTATCACATGGTAGTGTAGCTAGGAATGCCTAAGAGAAATAATTTAGGATGTTTCATATGCCCAGTCTAGATTAGTCCCAGGAAAACTAGAAAACAGGTATGTAGGGAAGAATGACTGGGGTCTGGTCATCCAGAACCTATGGGAACTATGGGCCAAATAGGCAGGGATATCAGAATTATACAAGGGGTAATTTTCTGGACCGAATACAACCTTTCCATACATGTCCAGAGGATCTTGTCCAGAGGAGACAGGTGTCTGTGAGTAGGAGGTTTTGACATCTAATCCACAGCCAGTTCAGCACCTCTTTGCTTTATCTTCACGAGAATGGCATGAAAACTAGCACACAGTGCTAAGGATGTGGTGCAGATGGAAGCTCATGACCAAGGACGTTAGGAGGAGCTGTTAGGGGCTTCAGGTACTTAGGAAACCTATCCTATTCAAGTAGTAGAGCTTTGCAGTAAAGAAAAGCAAACAGGAAAGAAAGCCTGTCCATGAGGGCTTGAGAGTTAATGTCAGACTCTCCAGTAGAAAGATCACTGGGGTCATTCAGATGTGATGTAAGGGAGGCCCGAGGAACTCAACAGCCATGCCTCCTGGAAAGCGTATGTACCCAAGTCACATTCTGAAGGCAGGTGACTCTTAACAAGAGACCACATTAGGGGAACCTAGGCTCTGCCTCAGTGACACATGGAAGTCAGGAACATTGCTAGTGAGAGAAGTTTGTCCTGTGGAGTAGAATACAGGTTGATGTTCATGTTGACAAGATGGAGCACCATGGCCTGCCAGACAAGTCACTTCTCACTCCTACCATTTTCCAAGCACTAGCCCCTATCCATTCTAGTCTTTGAGGAAAGAAATCACATCAAACTTCTGCAAGCTGGTACTTAAGCGCTCAGGGCAGACCAGAAAAGGAAACACAACTCCTGCTCATACAACTGGCCAGGGCTAAGCCACAAAAGGCTATCCTGCCACTCAGAGCTGGAGCACATAGGAAAAAATGTCCAACCCTTAGAAGCTGCACTGGACATTCATCAGGAGCTGACCAGGGTGGGCGTTTGGAAGGATTCAGCCTCCGTCCTGCCTAGTGCTGGGATCAGCTCACACGGCTCCTGTGTCCACAGGACACAGAGAATACATTGTCCAGAAGGAGGATTATTCTGTACAAGAAGCTCAGACAAAGGGGGAGGTTGTTTCCAGCTGCTTGGGGGAGGTGTGGAGGGGTGGGAAGCGGGCTCAGCCTCACATTGGGGCATTCCTGTAGAGTTCAGCTTCTTCCTTTTAGCAGCAGGGTAAGAGGTGGGCAATCACATCCTCTGTACCCTGTGCTGCCACCCCACAGAGCTACAAGGAATATTTGGCTACAACCTATCCTAGCTGTTTTCCTCAAAAGGTAGTGTTCTGAGCCAGCTAAGTAGGGCAGCAATTCACACAGGAAGAAGAAAAAGAACAAGGTGACCAGGGCAATCCTGGGTAACTGAATCCCAGCCTCAGGACAGCACTAGAGGGAAGAGGTCTTGGGCAACCTCTGTAGGACTTGACATTGATTCCATAAGCTTCCACCTTCAGTGGGATGAACCACTGTGGGAAGCACTTGAAGTTTCACACCTGCTGCTTTCTCCACCCCAGAAACAAGCCTGGGAGACAACAGGAAAGACTTCTATCTAATCCTGTTGTCCAAGGGTCCCAAATGTAGTAGAAAGTACAGTCCCCAAGCAGAAGACGGTCAGAAACAGGAATGCTGGAGCAGTGCAAGTCATCTTTTTACAAACCTCAAATCTGAGCAAGTAATCAGTTCTCTTTTTCATATACAACTCCACATACTCCAAGTAGTAGGGGTTCCAGATATTCTTTTCCATTGTGGGGCAAACTGGTATATGAGCCCCAAAGTGGGAGATGACCAGATTTGTATGCTAAAGTTCTAGAGGGAGGAGGAGGTGGAAATGACAGCTACCAGAGCAACTGAGAGGTGTGGGTGCCTCCCACCACTGCAGTGTTTGCTTAAGGGCTTGGGATGTAGGTGAGGGCCTGAATGTGCTCCTCCTGCAGTGGGAAGATATTCCTGTTCTTGGAGGACAGGGAGCCTATTTCAATAGTATGGTGGGAATGAAGTCAGGTTAGCTGGGACAGCAATGACTCTCAGGATTGGTAACAGGTGGAGTAAAGAAGAGTAGTCACCTGAAGATACCAAAGAGTCTGAAAAAGTCCAGCTAGAGCTCTATTCAATACCCCAGGTAGCTTTGACATTTAGTGGGAAGGGAAGAGATGAGGAGATAAACACCTGGATGGGCTGATGGGCCAGCCTGTTCAAGTGGGGGAAAGGTTTGGCATTGCCTCAGAGCACATGACAGGACTCCCCTGGTGTGCTGTACTGTGGTCAATTAGCTCTGTCAACAACATTCACGTCTTCACAGACCAGCACCAGAGGACCACTTTTTCCAGGTCTTTGCTGCCACAGCCTGGTAGAATGCTGTCTGACAGACCAAAGGCCAAAGCCCTAGTGTGTAACACAAGAGAACATAAACAGTGCAGCTGGAAGTCTTAGGGTTTTTAAAGAAAATTAAAGATAAGGGACTTTAAGGAGAACAAATTAGAACTGCCTGGTAGATAGCTCATAAACTTTAGTCAGACAACCCTGAGCCAGGGAACATAATTTAAATATCTTTATTGAACAAAGAAACCCTTTGGCCCACTTCTGCTGACTCAATCCCTGCCCTTGCCCAGAAAAGAACGCTGAGAAAGGCAACCAGCCTGGCTGTCCAAAAATCCACTGTTCGTCAACTCTACAAAAGCAGGCAAGATGAATGGGGCTGTTGCCCTTCCCACTTTCAATCCAGATCTTATCTGAGCCACACGGTTAGTGAGATGGAAGAGGACAGAAACAGGGAGTAGTTACTGTGCGGCCACAGCAGTGTAAAGCACAATGGCCCCCAAAGGAGGAAGGCAGTATTTATTTGTGCTGTTGCCTGCCAGGGTCCCTCTTAAGAGCTCTCCCACCTGCTGGTCCCTGGACATCTTTAGAAGCACAGGAGGGTAAAAGATGGGCACATTTACCTATTTCCCAGGTAAAAGCTGAGCTGGTTTCATCAGACCTGGAAGTGGGCAGTGTCCCCTAGAAACCTCCTCACCTGTAGCTTTTAGGGCCAGCAGGCTGGAGCCTGGGCAGGAGGGCCTGCAGAGACAGTATGCCCCCAAGACATATAGACCACTACAGTTCCTGGATTACTTGATCCTGGGCCCATTAGTTTACCATTGTCATGGAGTTGAACCAAACCATGGTAAGTTCTGCATATAGGACAAGGAATGGCAGGGTCGAAAGGTAGGAGACTATCATTTATTCAAGACCCAGTATTTCGTACACCATGCTAAGTGTTTTACATTCATTTTCTCATTTTAATCCTCACAACAACCCTATGAGGTAGGTATTATCACCATTTACAAATGAGAGCACGGGCTCAGAAATATTAGGTCACTTTCCCAAGTTCGAATGGCTATTCACAGTGGAGCTGAGATATGTCTCTTGCTGAAAGCCTGTGTTCTTTTTATTGTACCCATCTAAATAAGCCTTGAGCAAAAGATAATTTCATTGCTCAACTCCACACAGATCACCTGAGAGTGGAGGCTGCCGTCCACACTCACCGCTGGTAGGGATGCATTGAAGCTGACTTGATGTTGGTTTTTATTCCACTTGGCATTTTCCCTAAAAATAACACAAAGAAAGATATCTGAAGCAAGGTAAACTTTCACAAGAAATCAGAAATGAAGCCTCTCAGATGGCTTCCTGCTGTCTCTTGTATCTCAGACCCTCTATGGCCTCTGACTCTGAATGACAGAGATTGCAGTTTGCAGCTCCTCAGCCAGTTCCCTGACTGAAGATATCTAGGGAGAAAGGGATTATTAGAAAGAAAAGAGGAGGGGTCTGACCAGCCCTCTCCCCTAGAATGATCTCCTGCTCATCTACTTCCAGAAAAGACAGGCAAGTCATGTGGCCTGTTTAATGTCACAGGGAAGGAGTACTGTGCTCTCAGTGTTGCAGTTGTCCTTCTCCCCAGACAGCCTGCCCACAGAGCTTTGCAGCTGCCTCCATGAGCCCCACCAGATACTCTCACAGTAAATAAAAATGAGCATGAGAAGGCAGGAAGCCGAGGCCAGGAGACAGGGTACAGGAAAGGATCCATGAAGGACTGGAGAACTGCCAGTTAATTCATGATTATCTACCAAATGGTCTTGATTAAGGGCTGGCCATTCATCTCTCTAACCTAAGAGACACACACTAACACCCAGAATAAACAGGACAGGTGAGACAAAGTCTGAGATGGAAGTAACCAGCAACACCAGCTTCTGCTACTCAAGGTCCTTCATCATGCTCGGGCACTGCTGCAGAGCTCTGAACTGTTTCCGGGTGACAACACAAAGGAGGCAGATCTCCAGGTCTAAGGGGAGGGTGCAGATGAAGGAGGCTTAAATGATCTAGCTCATTCCACACTCCTGTGCAGTCAGTCCATGTCACCTTACCTGGTTGACCTGCTTGAGCCATTTGGACTCCACTGAGCAATGGCTGCTGCTGGTTTGGAGCACCTGGCATCTGAACTTGCTGTAATCCCGAGGCTCCTGCAAGCATTGTACCAGCTCCTGGTTGGCCAGGCTGGCCAGGACCACTGCTACCTGAAGGTCGCCAATTAGACAGCCCCTTCCCAAAGGCAACAGCTGCCACTAAGGCATTGGTGTCTGCAGGGTTGAAAGTCTGTTTGTTTGGCCGGAGACCTGGGGGGGGGGAAAAAAAAGCAAGAACCCTCAAGTGTGTGTCCAGCTCTGGACTAAACCCATTATAGTTCTGACTGCAGCAACATCTAAAATCCCCCTAGCTCCATCAAAGAGTTAAAAGTCCCCAAACTGATCTTAAACTTTTAAAAAAAAAAAAATTTTTTTTTTTCATTTTTTTTGAGACAGGGTTTCTCTGTGTAGCCCTGGCTGTCCTGGAACTCACTCTGTAGACCAGGTTGGCCATGAACTCAGAAATCCACCTGCCTCTGCCTCCTAAGTGCTGTGATTAAAGGCATGCGCCACCACTGCCCGGGCATCTATCTTAAACTTTTACTTTGTCTATTTCTTCTATGTGCTTTAAGGATAGTTAGTCTTAAACATGAAGTACTAACAAGATACAAACCCTTTTCTTACCAGTTCATTCTTCTTCCCCCACCCTGCTCCCATGTCCCCCAGTGTGGCTCAGACCCCAAGGGGGAGCACAGGCACCAGAGAGCCTATACAGGCCATGGCACCAGTGTGTCATGGTTCTGAGAGGAAAGGAAAAGTATCCTAATGGACAGGAGCCAAGGAACACTACAAAGTCACACGGCACAAGCCCCACACTAGAGACTTACTGGGAAAGACACAAGAGGGTGGCCGCCTCTGCTCGAGAGGAGCAGGCTCTTCTTTTTGAAAGTAACTTTTTCTTATTTTGTGTTGGTGGTCAGAAGACAACTTGTTGGTTCTCCCCCTCCACCATGTAGGGATCAAACTTAGGCCAGACCTAGCAACAGGTACCTTTGCCCACTGAGCCATCTTGCCAGTCCCAGCAGTTCATTCTTATGTCCTTACTTCACTACTCGGCAGAGTACTGCTATCAGTGATATTATACAGCTCTCCCTCTGTGCTGCCACATCCCTCCTTACCTCCGCTCTCTGATTCTCGTTCTTCTTTGCTGATTTTCTCTAAAAGGTTTGAGCACATTTTATTCAAGCTCTGGATCTGCTTCTGTAACACACATGAATTGACACAGTGATTAGTACTGATTCTGGGGAAGCATCTTCCCTGTGCTCGTCTCGAGGCAGCCTAGCTGTGAGTAACCCCACACCCCTACGACACAGCCTTGGTAAAGTCTTGCTTCTTATGAAGGAGGAGGATGAGGTAGCAGAGCAGTGACTCAGTCCAACCTGAGCCACATCAGCACCAATTCTGGCAGCATCTGTTGTCAGCTGCTTCTCTTGCTCTTCAACTTCAGGGTCAGGCTTGGTTCTCAAATGGTCAGGGACGACCTCATGGCTGAAAACAGGCACCCGTCCTTCAGTTTGACGCTGAAACACAGATTGGATTGATCCATACTTGGATAATTACTATTATCCAAGTAAGCTGATTCTAACCCCACTTCCCTTCCATCAGAAAATGTGTCTTCAGAGACAACACAACCCGAGTCAGAGACAGCTTTCTGTGACACTCTCTTTTCACTCACTCTATCAGAACTAGGGCAAACTAAAGTCCACCCTCCACCTCCAGACTGAAATTGTTTTTGTTGCTGCTTTGTTTTGGGTTTTTTTGTGAATTTCCACCTCCACCCCTATTCTGGGGACCCAGGACTTTGTGTCTGTTCTACCACTGAACTAAATTCCCAACCCCACATTTTAACTGGAACATTTTAAGACTGGAACAAAGTCACAGGCAAGCAGGACAGATTTTTTTGCCTGACGTAGATGTTGGAAAAGAGAGGTCATGGGCTTGGTGACACAGGCCTTGATTTTCACTTCGTTATTTAAGGGTGACTCTCCTGCCTCCAGAAGGATAAAAAGCAAGTCTCCCGGATGGCAGCCCTCACTCCTCATTGCCACACCAAGGAGCCAGTCAACAACTGTGCCTCTTACCATGAGGTCTTCATCTCGGTCTGGGGACAGCACTAGGGGAATGATGACCTGGTTACGGAACAGCGGTGTCTTCTCGTGCTTTAAGACCTTGTTCAGAGTGTTCAGTTGCCCAGAAAGCAATGCAAAGCTGTCCAGGACGGAGGGCCTGGAGGTGGTAAGAAGTCACCAGAATTACTTTTCCCTACAAAGTAATCTCTAAAAGATCCTAATGCTGCAACACTCATAGCCTCACCCTCAGAAGACTCACAAGCCTTATGTCTAGCATAGGCAAGAACTAGATTTGCTAGCAGAGATGGAATTGGGAAAGAGGAACACACTTTCAGTTTTTGACATAGATACAGAAAAAAGGCAGCCCATTGTTTGAATGGGTTTGGGAACAGTGGAAACAGGAGTTGTGGTTACACAGTGCTAAGTGTGTAAAGACTCCTTTTTAGTGACAGGCTCTATCATTCCAGAAGGTTGGACCTCAGATTCAGCGCATGTGTGGAAGGAGATCCAGCACAAATATAGCTATAATGGTCTTTCACTGAGGAAATGCCTCCTCACTAAAGAAGCCAAAGCCTAAGAATTAAAACCTAGAAGCAGCCTAGGTTGGGAAACTGGACATTTTTCTACTTCCTTGCCATGGAGGCCTTAAGCCAAACTATACTTGTCAATGTTGGGCAACCTAGTTCTTTCCAAATCAAAAAGGATATTTGCAAATTGATAAATAGTTACATCGCTGGAGAGGTGTCCTGTCAGCCAGGGGGCTTGGCCCTAGTACCCATGGATCCCTCCCCAGCTTGTCCTGGCAATCCTTACCAGGCCAGCCGGTCATACTCGTTTTCCAACTTGTAAATGAAACTCCCCAGTGAATTCTTCAGATCGGCCACTTGATTCAGCAGGGCATCTAATGATGCCTCAAGCTGCTTCTCCTCCCTCTGCATCAATAGCATGTTTGGTTACTCAGATACAAGTGAGTGTGACACATTCAGAAAAGCTAAACTGTTTTCTATCTCGGTATTTGGGTTACAGATAGCATCAACTCTTAGACCTTTCGACCTGTTCACCTGGCCTGAAGTCCTCCTACTAACTGATTCCTCTCTAATCCTCCTACACTGTGGTCCTTCGAAAAGAACATTGCACCAGACCTAATTCTCTTTGTCTTGTGACCTCATGATTATATTGTCTTTGAAACAAAATTTGCTTCAAACTCACTTAGCCCTGTATCTTTTCAATTCCATCCTCTTTTTCTCCCAGCTCCCAACAGACAGCATTCTCTTAGATTCACAGTAGGGCTAACAAGGGCATGCTCAAGTTTCAGCACAGTCTCCTTTGTAGGTTCCTTTTCTGGGAAATAGACATAGTCTGCCTACCACACTAGTGCTTACTCTCACTGTGCTGCTTTCCCCAGTGGATGGAGAATCCCTCTGGTGTCACTCTGTGGTGTTGGCATTGCCACATTTTTCTCAGGAAGTTCAGTATACCTCAGAAAGGCTTGCCATGATGGCAGGGGTGCTCACACACAAAGCCATCAATAATTCCCGAAGTTTATTATACCCTGGGTGCCACTGGACATCTTCTGACTTGTGAGTGTAGCTACTGTCAACACCACAATCTGGAGAATCTCACTCACTGCCTCTGTGTAAGGCTTTCTCTGAATACCAGCTCTGCAATGCCCTCCCCGTCCCCCAACTAGCCGTTTATCCATAGCACTTGGTGCTTTGGAAAGTCAACGTGTATCTTTGTGCAAATATTCTGGTGTCTCTTTCGTAAACTCCGGTGACCCATAATCAGTGTAGGATTATCAGATGCAACCAACCAAGTGAGTCATGAAAGACAAAGGCGAGGAAACCTGCACATTGTTTTTGAGTGCTAGACAATTTTAAACGCTGAGCCGGCAGAGGGTTTCCGTTTGACTATCTGTGGACTATTTACTCCACTTCTCCGCCCTTAGCAACTAGGTACAAGCAGAGAAGAATGATGCAAAGCTGATTTGCAAACCTAAGTGACTGAGGGGGTTGGACACTGGGTTCCACCCACAGCCTCGGATTACAAACAGCTTAGTTTTCATCCTTGGAGACCCACAATCCCTTTAGCCTTCTGAAGCCTTAATACACCTGTGTCTAACAGCCTAGACAGAGGCGTGAGGCTGCCCACTACTTTCCCGAGCCTTCCCAAATGCCAACACGATCCTTTCCCACACTCAAGTCTGCCTTTCCTCCCAGGGCCTCCGACCTTCTCACGTCAGCGGGCTCAATCCCCGCGCTTCCCACGGCTGCCCTCGCCCTCTCTTGCTCCGCTGCCTTTCCTCAAACAGCCCAGGCCTTTGCCCTCCGTTCTCAGCCCCAACTCTCCGCCGTCCTCAGCCCGCCCACCCTCCGGCCAGCGTCTGAAAGGCCCAACCCGCTTCTCACCTGCATTGCCGCGGCCCGGCTGGCGCAACCACTTCCTTTTCCGGTTTCTCGCACCGCCAGTGCGCTCACCAATCAGAAAACTCAAAACGGGACCATCCCAACGACTTCCGGTTCCTGCCGGGTACCGAACTAGCCGGGTCAGAGGTCAGGAGTGGAGCAACCTCCCTGGCCCGGGCCAGCGCGGGAGGGCTGTGTGATGGCCTCGGAGCGCCCCGAGCCAGAGGTGAGGGATGGGCGGGTGCGGGGCCGAGGCCCGAGGGCAGGCGTGTGGCAGCCTTCACCCTCCGGAGCTTTGAGGAGGCCGTTGCTGTTTTGTTTACTCAGATGCCATCCTGATCCTCGTTGCCCACCCACAGACTTAGAGATAGTGGTGCTGATACAGCTCGTGTTTTGGTTATTTGTTGGGATTTCCATTGCGCCACGCCAAAGCTTTGCGGGGGTTTTTGTATCTCATCCACTGGAATGCAATCAATAGCATGAGTTGTTTTCGCTCTAGCTTTCGTGCTTTTGGCAAAGCCCTGCAACCCTCTGAGGAGTCTTAACTCCCAAGGCAGGCCCTGCTTCCTTTGTAAAAATATTTGTTCTGTGATGTGGCTTGGGGATCACAAGTTAAAGTTAGAAAAGGCAGACGAGGCACCCGCCCCCCCCCAGATGCAAAGAACCCTATATGCATATTTTGACATTCAGACTTCAGCAGGGAATCTGGTAGTATTTATTCTTATGTACAGAGCAGACAACTGAAGTCATAACAGGTGAGGTGTCATGCCATGCAAAGATACCTCAGGACTACTCATTCTAACCAAATCTGAAGAGGTACCAAATTTGGCTAGAATATCTAGGACCCCAGAAGAATAGCTCTGTAGGAGGGAAGGTTGATGGATGTGTGTCACGATACAAATAGTAATGGCTACTTGTTGAATTCTTACTGCATGCCAGCCAACATTCTGAGCTCTTTACTGTTACCAGTTCTTTCAACCTTATAAGGTAAACACCCTTCTTACTTTTTTCAGGAAACTGAGGTGCCACTATTAAAAGAAGCATAGTTGTGCAGCTAATATTAGGGCTAGAACTCCCAAGGAGGTGACCTAGTTCTAGAGCTGCAAGTTGTCCTCCGACCTGCACATGTGCACTCTGACACTGTGTGATCCTGTGTATACACACACAAAGTATGTAAATATGTATCATGTATGAGTACATACACCTGTGCGTGGGGGCATGTGATAAATTACACACATGAAAACCCTATGAATGAATAGGGTAGAAACAGAATACCAAGAAGAAAAAGTGATCTTTAGAGAGGTTAGGCTCCCAAAAGAGAGAAGCAAATGCTGTTCTGGGACCAGAGCTGTGCTGAGGGTTAAGGTGGATGCAGAGGGGAGACATAGACTCCTTAGCTTTGTGGACTAAATGAACATTGGATTATATAATAGGTGTTGCAGAGGAGCAAGTGAGGAAGTGTCACACTTAATGGGGCATTAAGCCGCCTTCCACATCCAGTTAGGTGGAACGCAGGACGTTTTAAGTTCTCTAAGTATCTAATACAGATTCAGTCCTCAGGAAATAGTCATTTTTGTTATCCCTGTTCAGGAATGAAGAAACACGCAGAGCCAGCATTTGACCCAAAGTTTCTTTAACACTGGAATGCCTGCTTTTACCCTGGTGGGTGAGGGGGCTGAGACTGGGAGAGAGAAGACCCAGCTCACGGTTCTGGCAGAGGTTGAGCTTTATAATGGTGAGAGGCTTCAGATAGTTGGGGAGCAGAGCTATCCATGGTATTTTGTGGGAAGACAGCACATGGTTTAGAAAAAGCTCAGAGAATGATTTGGTTCTTGGTCTTAAAGAAGTAGGAAGAAACTCCAAGGGGGGGAGCAAAAACAACACAGTGCCTGGCATCACTTTATCCATCTTGGCATAATTGTATGTAGGCCTCAGTGACTATTATAACCAGTGATAGCCTTCCTATATCATTGTACTTCCTCCCCTCATTAATTACAATATCTCTGCAAAGATATCCTTATCTAGCTATTACAATAAAGAGATTGGAAGCTGGAAAACAATTCGGTAACCTGCAAGATCACATGCATAACATGTATTAGAATACATCAGAATCCAGGTCTCTGACTCCACGAGCCTGCTTTGTCTTGTTTATCAGCCTGCTTCAAAAGGTAGGCACACTGGACTCAGGGGAGGTTAGAATTGAGATCTTGAAGCTCCATGTGAATGGGAATGCTATGAAACACAACCAATTAAAAAATTTCCCAGTCATTAATATGGAAAAATCCCCAAGGGAGCTAGTTAAAATGTAGATTCTTGAGCTCTGTCAGATTTTAATTCAGTTGGTCTCTGATGGTACCCAGGAATCAAATATGCATTTTAATAAACAGCTCGGGTAATTCTGATGCAGCTGGTGCTCAGATCCCACATTGAAAAACAGTCTACCTGCTTAAATTGTATTAAGCCAGCCTTCTGGTACTGATGAAGTCCATCTTAAATGTAAAATAGCTTAGAAGGTTTTGGAAATGGTCCCATCAAACAATCAGGTAAAAGGGAATTTTCCAAGAAAGCTAGGCCAACATTCCTGGTTTCAAGGTGGATTCTGTAAGAACTGGCAGGTGAACCAGACTTCAGTCGGGCCTTGGAAAAAGCATTCATCCAAAACAGCTTTGAAAGCAAGAGAAAGGTAAAGAAATGAAAGCCGTACATTGTACAGCTCAATGCTTGAGTGCTCCAGTGCACTTTCAGTACTTCAGTAGCCAGTGTCTGCCCTCCACCTGGGACATCTAACATAGCAAGCTCTGCTGGATCATCATCTTGTCCTCCTAAGACTTTAGACAGGATCAGGTTGCTTTGTCTCTTGCTGTCATAAAACCCTTAGCTGTTAGCGTACTTATTCAGTTTGTAATGATACAATAACTAGGGTGATTATTCAATTTTTGTGACTGGTAGGCAAGTTCTGCTGAGGGTACAGGCTTGGGAGGTGGTGGAAAAACCTGGTTGAGGGGAGGGTGCGTCAAAAAGGCTGCTGACCAAGATGCCAAGCCTGTTAAGATTTACCACATTAAGAAAATGACAGACTAAGTCACTGTCAGCAGGGGTTTGTCTAGTGGGAAAGTAAGGATGCTGCTGACGCTGACAGGCGGGTGAGTGGAGACTGTGCCCCCAGGAGCTGGATTTGAGATACCACCTAGGAGGCCTCATTCCCTCAGGAATCTCACATTTACTCAGTGAAGGGTTTTTTTTTTCAGTGTCTGCTGTGGGCAGGGCTGAGGCAGTAACTGGCAAATGCTCAAGTAGCAAACTGGAGACTTACTGGGTCTCATATGAATCAACTTGCCAAGCCCAAGGGCACAAAAACAGGATAAAGCACCTCTCCTACCTTAGGGAGCTTGTCGTTTGCAGGAGAAACTCACATAGTGTTTGTGGAAACATGCTGTAAGAAGGTAAGTTCCTTGTGCTGGAGAGATGGCTCAGGATTAAGAGCACCGACTGCTCTTCCGGAGGTCCTGAGTTCAATTCCCAGTAACCACATGGTGGCTCACAACCATCTGTAATGGGATCTGATGCCCTCTACTGGTGTGTCTGGAGACAGCTACAGTGTACTCACATACATAAAATAAATAAAAAAAAGAAAGAAAGAAAGAAAGAAGGTAAATTCCCTTTATCTACATGGGGGGGTCTGTGTCAGGAATGGGTTGCCTAGTACAAGGGTAGACTTCACCTCGGCTGCCTTTCCCCTCTCTCTGGGCTCCTTGGGCAGCTTACTTGCATGGGATGTGTATGTTTGGGAACCCAGGGACATCTTTTCTTTTTCTTTTGTCTCTCTCATCAGGTGGAAGAAGCTGGGCAGGTGTTTCTGTTAATGAAGAAAGATTACCGAATCTCCCGAAATGTTCGCCTGGCTTGGTTCCTTAATCATCTGCATCAAACTGTTCAGGCCACACCCCAAGAGCTCCTGGTACGTCCTAGAGACAGTCCTGGTGAGCGGTGGGAGGTGAGGGCCTGGCCCAGTAGGACCTCTCTTTTAAGGCTGGAAGGCTGGGAGGGGCAATGGTTTTACCTGCAGGGTGATTCCTTAAGGGAAGTTTGTTCATTCTTTTTATTTCTATTATCTTTTTTTTTTTAAAGGGGTTTTTCCTAGACAGGGTTTCTCTGTATAACCCAGGCTGTGCTGGAGCTCATTCTATACACCAGGCTGGCCTTGACTTCAGAAATCCGCCTGCCTCTGCCTCCCAGTGCTGGGATTAAAGGCGTGTACCATCACTGCCCAGCGTCTTTTATTATTTTAATTATGAGTGTTCGTGGAAGTGGGGCGGGGGGAGGGATATGTGCACACAGATGTGCAGCCGGGGTTACAGGTAGTTGTAAGCTGCCTGATGTGGGTGCTGGGAATCGAACTCAGGTCCTCAGGGAGAGCAGTATGTACCCTTAACCACTCAGCCATCTCTCCAGTCCTTGTTCATTCTTTTTCTAGCTAGTGAGGCAAAGGGTGTGGGTGTGGTTGTTGATTGAAAGTGGAGCTAGTGGAGGGTCATTTTGAATGTCGAAGGCAGCTCTGGGTAGCACTTCGTATGCAGGATCCCCTCAGACCACACAGCAGCGCTTTGGGTTATTAGGATTGTGCTCATTTTACAGATGAGGATAATGAGGCTTAAAGAATTTAAGTGCTTTTTCTTAGTCACAGCTACTAATTGGCCAAATTGGGATTCAGAGAGGAAAGAGAACTCTGCTCACTCTTCTTCTTTTAACTTTTTCTTAATGTGTCTCTGTGAGTGTAAAACACATGAGCATAGGTGTCTATTGAGGTCAGAAGAGGGCATTGGATGCTCTGGAACTGGAGTTAAAGGTGGTTGTGAGTCACCTGACTCTGAGTCCTCTGAGAGTGCAAGCTAGCTAGTTAGCTTGCTTGCTTGCTTGCTTGCTTGCTTGCTTGCTTTCTCCTTTTCTAATTTTCTAAAAATTTATTCTTATCATATATTACATCTTGACTGCAATTTTCCCTCCCTCCTCTCCTCCTAGTCCCTCCCCCAAGTCTCCCCTCTCCCCCAGATCCGTTCCCTATCGTTTCCCTTCAGAAAAGAGCAGGCCTCCCCAGGGATATCCACCAAATGTGGCCTAACAAGTTACACTAAGACTAGGCACAAACCCTCATATCAAGGCTGGACAAGGCAACCCAAGTAGGAGGAAAAGTCTTCCAAGAGCAGGCACCAAGAGTCAGAGATAGCTCCTGTTCCCACTTAGGAGTCCCACCAGAAGACCAAGCTACACGCTATAACATATATGCAGAGGGCCTGACTCAGACCCATACAGGCGTCCTGATTGTTGGTTCAGTCTCTGGGAGCCCAGGTTAGTCGATTCTGAGGATTTTCTGAGAGCAGGGGCTCTCTGAATCATGGAGTCATCATCTACCCCGCCCACAGCCCTTTCTTTCTCTTCCACCTTGTCAGCTTCAGTCTGAGCAGGAGTTGGAAGTCCTCAGCATTCTGCCCCCTGGATGGCAACCAGATGAGCCAGTGGTCCCAAGGCCATTTCTTCTTGTGCCCTCCACTCGAGTCACCTTCCTGGCTTGGCAGTATCGTTTTGTTATTGAGCTGGACCTCAGCCCATCTACTGGCATTGTGGTAAGTGGTTTGAGGGAAGTAGCAATGACAATGGGATGGGAGCGAGGAGAGAAATCTGGGATACGTGGGAATGAGCTCAGCCTTGTGGGGGAAGACACACCTGTGAATGAATGGTGAACATTCAAAGACAGATCCTGTTCCATGTCCATGGGGCACAGTCAGAGGTCCTGCTGACCCTGGAAACCTGCTTGCTTCTGTCCTCTGCTTTGGACACCCTTGTGAGAACTCTTTCTTCATTCCCCTCAGGATGATTCTACAGGGGAGATCTTGTTTGATGAAGTTTTCCATGCTCTGTCCCGTTGTCTGGGTGGGCTGCTTCGGCCCTTTCGAGTGCCTGGATCCTGTATCAACTTCCAGCCTGAGATCTACGTAACAATCCAGGCCTATTCCTCCATCATTGGCCTGCAGTCCCATCAGGTAGTGCATTTTCTCCCCAAGCTTGGAGCTGCAGACTGAACTTCTGCTAGTTTGTTGACACAAAGCCCTTATCCTGTCTCCACTGTTTGTTCCCAGGTAGCAGGTCCTCAGTTTTGCTGCTGAGCCGTCTAGCTGTCTGTTCCCCCACTCTACCTCCCCTTTCCCTCCTCACAGAGTCCCATGTGGCTGAGGCTGACCTTGAGTTTGCTATGTAGCCAAAGATGACCTTGAACTTCTGATCCTACTGCTTGCACTTCTCTAAGGCTTGGATTGCAGCTGTGAGCCACCCAGGGTTTCAGTGCTCCAATTATCAATCTTATCAACTGTGCTCCAGCCAAACCTCTGCTGGCTTCTTGGGCATGGATTGTATTTACTCCTGCAAGTCTCTCCCCTTGCAAAGGGTTTGCTCCTCAGGTCTTAGAGGACCTCTGGGTAGCTGACATTAGTTAAAACATATGCTTCTCTGCTCATCCTGTAAATGGCTTCGGTGTCTGGCCCTTGACTGTCTTCCTTGCTTTCACTTCCCCACCTCTCTCCCTACCGCCACCCTCACCCCTACATAACTCTATTAGTTTTGCAAAGTGCTGTCTGTTGTGATGACTCCTGACTGTAGTCCAGGACACAGTCTGTTAGGAACTTTTTATGCCATTTGAGCTATTTCAACCACCAGAAGACAGAGAAGGGTCCTGTGCACTGTCATGTGTAATGCTGACGTAATTAAAAGGTTTCTGTCCTGGCAGTGCAGCCTATCACAAAATACTCCTTTTGGAGAATGTTCAAGTCTGTTACTGAAATACTTGTTTTTGGCTTAGATAAGCATTGGCCCAGTTTCTCTGTACCTGCTCTTAAGCACCCTAAACTCATTGAAACCATCCCCCTTGGCTATGGTGCCAGCCTCAACAGTCTGACTTTCTTTGAGAGCTAGATGCCAAGAGCAGCACCCAAAGGTCTGATACACAGAGCAGTTGGTACTTGCCGGGTCTCAAGACAGGACTGTCAGCCCCCTGCCCGATTTTCAGGTGTCTCCCAACACCGCCACTAACTGATGGTTGTAGGCTGTATCTCCAGAAAGAGGACTTTGCAAAAATCTATAGCCAAGTCAGGAAGAGCAAAGTGGTTAGGTAACTACTCAAATAGTACTCATCTTGGGAAATACTGACAAGAACCTGGCCTGTGCTGTGCCCAGGCTACGTCCTTGGGGCACAGATAAATCAGGTACTGTCTCTGTCCTGATGGAGTGGTTACGAGCTTAGGAGGAGAGAGAGATATTAAAGGAGATCATTTCAACTGAGTACAGTAAGGGCACTGACCAGTCCTGACCCAGATACTGTGAGAACACCAGTAGGGAACATTTAATAAAAAAAACAAAAACAAAAAAAACAACCCACCAGTAACAGGGATCTTTTAGACAAAGCCACCTTTAAACTGGATCTTTTGTTGTTGTTTTGTTTCATTTTTGTTTGTTTTTTGAGGCAGGATCTTGCTAACCAGACCTGACTGGCCTGGCACTCCTATTTTCTGCCTCTGGCTCAGCTTTCCAAATGCTGAGATTACATGCATGTGCCATCCTACCTGGGTCACTTATTTGTTCTTTAGTACTAAAGCTTGAACTCGGCCTCATGCCTGGTGAACAAGCGCTCTAACTTTGTGTTTCAGCCCCAGTTCTCTTTTTATACTTTGTGTTTTGAGATAGAGTCTGGCTAGATTGCCGTGCTGGCTCTGAGGTCACTCTGTACCTTTGACCTTACTTACAATCCTTCTACCTCAGTCTTCCAAAAGGCATTGTTAACATTTTCTAGAGTTCCTTTGTTGTCTAGTAAATGTGTTAATCCTCCTTTCTTCATCCAAAAGAACAGGAAAACATCAGATCCATTCCAAATAGATGGCTCGTGTCCTATGTTTTTATAAAGTGAGGGTTGTTCTGTGTCAAAAAAATATGATTTTTAATGACAGCCTCCATTTTTGTGGAGTTATCTTTTGAATAAAGCCTCAGCCCAAGATGACCCAGTACTCAGTAGAGAGCCTCAAACTCTTGCCTTTGTCTTGCCTTTGTCTTC
Source organism: Mastomys coucha (assembly GCF_008632895.1). Taxonomy (NCBI): domain Eukaryota; kingdom Metazoa; phylum Chordata; class Mammalia; order Rodentia; family Muridae; genus Mastomys; species Mastomys coucha. Next base: position 75,931,181 of record NW_022196900.1, on the reverse strand, counting down.
CTGCTGGGATTGTAGGTGTGCACCCCAGCTTCCAGCTGTCAAAACTTACTCTTTTATCCTGATGCATTTCAGTCTCCCATTGTCCTAAACAATAGGAGTTTATTGTATATTCTCATATATCTGTGGTCCCAATTCCTGACATTTCTCCTTCTCTGCCATCTCAGAGACCTGAAGAATGGTGGTCCCTAATTCCTTACCCAGTCAAGAACAGGGAGCCAAGAGGCAGAAGTTATTTGGCAAGAGGTCAGGGAAGGGTGAAGGCAAGCCGGGCAGTGGTGGCACACACCTTTAATCCCAGCACTTGGGAGGCAGAGGCAGGTGGATTTCTGAGTTCGAGGACCAGACAAAGTGAGTTCCAGGACAGCCGGGGCTAAACAGAGAAACCCTGTCCCCCGACCCCCCCCCAAAAAAGTTCAAAATGGAAAAAAGGACAGAAAGAATCTTGAGGAAGAGAGATAAATGCACATGGATGTGCACCTGGAGCAGCCTTCAAGGGTCAGATAATGTCAGAAGCATGGACAGTAGCCATCCTCTAGTTAGCGGGGAATCCTAGTGGCTGGCTAGCTTTCTCCCTAAGGAAGAGTATGAGTTATCTACTAAGGGTAAAGGAAGAAGCATAGCTCCAAGGGGGAATGAGGGTTTTGAACCTTAAGCAGAGAAAGGGTCTAGAATAGCTGGTATGTGAAGCACATTTAGGAAGAAAAGAACATTAGTTGGAATAAGAAAGGCTTTGCCAGGCAGGGGAGAAGTTTACAGATAGCATTCCAACGTGAAAGGCACTAGGAGATCCTATCGCTACCTTAGAGGAAGGGGTGAGGGAACCCAGGCCGGAGGAATAGACATAGGGACATCCTAGATTAAGGTGAGTAGTGACCTGAGGCTCCTGAGCAGGGCTCAGGGTTGGGTGCAGCAGCCGACTCCCAGAGGAGGTAAAACTGGACGTGGAGTTAAACTTTGGGTGCCTGTTGGATGAGAAGTCAGGACTGGCTAGCATAGAGAATGTACAGAATAGAGGTGTAATGTCCAGTGCTCTGCCCACCCCATCTCAGCCTTTCTCTGTGCTTCTCAGGTTCTGGTGCAAGGCTGCCTTTTGGACCCTTCCCAGCGGGAGGCATTCCTACAGCAGGTATATGAGCAGCTCTGCCTCTTTGAGGATAAGGTAGCCACCATGCTGCAACAGCAGTATGAGCCCCAGGGCCAGGTAAGTGGGAAAGAAAGAGGGCAGAGCCCATTCAGAGGACAGCTAAGAGCGGGTGGCAAAGTGAGCCAAGGATGGAGTGCTATGCACAGTCAAGACAGGCTCCCTGATGGTCAGGGACTGCTCAGAGCCAATCCCAACACCCCAGATTCACGCTGGGAGAAAGTATGAAGGCGTTTGCCTGTAAGGTTTTTTTTTTGTTGTTTGTCTTGTCTTTTTTTTTTTTTTTCTTTTCTGCTTCTCCAGTCCTGGAACTGAAGGTGAACACGGGCAGTTTTGATCTTTGTTTAGCATTTTTAACACTGTTTGGCTTGCTGGAGTGTCCTGCCTCATTACTTTGGAGACCGTCAGAGTGGCTGTGCAAATAGTGTGTGGTGACGGCCATGTGTTTGACTGGTTATGAAATACTTCAGAGCACTGGTGGGGAAATGTGGAGAGGACCTCTCAGCGAAAGGTGGAGAGGCTGCCTCGGCAGAGTCTGATATTTCATCTGGTGCTTGGCTCCCTTCCTATCTGCTGCTCGACATCTTAACACATGCAGAACTCAGCTGCAGTGTAGGGAACTTGAGGCACTGAGGCCTACACCTGTCTGACCTGGGTGTACCGGGCTCTAAGTGGCAGTTTGAGGCATGGGTGTAGACTCAATGACAGACCATGCGCCTGGTACATATAAGACCCGAGGTTCAGTCTCTTGCACCAAACAAGAGAGACAGAGAAAGACATCTGATTTTGGCTGTAGCTGGGGCAACGTTACTCTCTGTCCCATTCTTTTCTGTAATTTTGGGCCAGGCAGAAGACCAGTCCCCAGAATCAGGGGAGTCCTTGGGCCGGAAGGTAGGAGTCTCCATGGTGACAGCTGATCTTGGGCTGGTCAGTATGATTCGTCAGGGCATCTTGGCGCTGCAGTTACTGCCCTCAAATTCTAGTGCAGGTCAGTAAAAGATATATTGGTATATGTGGGGAAATGGGTTCAGACAGGGTAGAGGGTTGTTAGCAAAGATTGAAGTGTCCCCAGGACTAGTGGGCCTCAGGGAAGAAGTTCTGTTTTCTTGTTTGCAAACTGTAAGTCCTTACTCATACGGATTCCCTGTACACTCAGCACTGTCCACCCTCAGAGACCCTGACAGGAAGGACCTCATCTATGAAATCTGGTGTGGGGGCACCTAGGGGAGAGGCAGGAAGAAAGGGAAGGAGTCTGAAAAGTGCAGAGGGCAGACACTGAGGTCTTTGGGCACTGTAACTTGGGCCTCCCTGTGACTTTGGTGGAGCCATTGTCTCCAGGGCTGTCCATCTCTTTCCTGTCTCAGGTATCATTGTGATCACAGACGGAGTGACCAGTGTCCCTGATGTTGCTGTGTGTGAGACACTACTAAACCAGCTCCGCAGTGGCACTGTGGCGTGCTCCTTTGTGCAGGTGAGGACTTTGCAGGAAAGAGGAGTGGGAATGGGGCAGCTCACAAAGTCAGGAATGGCCAGTCACCTTCTACAGGTGAGAGTGAAGATGGTGACATGTTTCCTGGGGAGAAGGTGCCAGGTCTAGAGCAGGGTAGGTGACAGCTGTGGACAAGGACTCTCATTTTGTCCCTTTTTCTTGACACAACATTGGGGAAAGAATGGAAACTTTGAAATCTGAGCCAGTTCTCCTCCCATCTGCCCACTTAGTTACTGCTTTAATTGCAAGGGTCAGAGAACCCAGCTGAGACCAGTTTAACCATGTATGAAGGGAAGGCCTGTTCAGGGGACCACCACTCTAATTTGGATGGATGGACTGCAGGGCAGGGAGCAAGAGCTTTGGGAAGCAAGGGTAGGCATAACCAGGGCCTGAAAACCCAATCCTGCTGTGTAAATAAGTTGAAGTGTAATTCACTGGGTGATGAACTTATGTGGAGGAAGAGTTGGGCTTATGTTTTACTTTTCTGTGGAGTAAAGACAAAGAGGACAAATTCAGCTTCCTGAATGTGCTAGAATGACCTGTGGTTCAATGCTACATAGCAGTGAAATCCATCCCCTTTAGAATTAGGCCTGCAAAAGTCTGAACCTTGGCACGTCTTATTAGTTCTGTGACATTGGGCACGCCGCTTTCTCCCCAGGTGAGATTTATCTGTCAAAGTGCCCACCTGATGGGTGAAATGGCCCACTTAAAGTCCATAGGCGTGCACATCTTGGGTGACAAATGGCAGCCGGCAGTTGGATCCACAGATCTTGATACTCCGGAAAAAGCAGTATTGGAGTGGTCGGCATTTTAGATGTGTCAGACTGCGGGTGCTAACTGAGAAGAGAGGAGTGTCTTTGAAGACCAGCAAGGATGGAGGGCTGGTCTGGAGAGTGCAGTGTCAGAGAAGTCAGAAGTTTGGAAGGAAGGGGTAGTGACCTTAGTGAGGAAGCAGCAGAAAGAGAAGTAGGATGCGGAATGCAAAGTGCCCTTTGGACTTGTTGGTCAGGAAGTCAAGCGGAAATGCTTTAGAGCCATTTCACTGAAGAGGCTACGTGGGAAACGCGCATTACAGAGCAGAGATAGGGAAAGAGCTATGGACAAATGTTGACATGAGAGATTTGGATAGAGTGAGGAACAAGAGAGGAGAGTAGCCAGACAGAATTAAAAGTAGAAGAAAGCATGTATTTTCTGTTTGGTTTAGTTTGCTTTTTAAGGTAGACACTTAAACATTGTTCTTTTAATTTATTTATTTGGAGTATGTTTGTTGCACAGTGATAGGTCTCATAGACGTCATACAAGTAGATATGTCCTTTGTCTTAGCTACATTCAGTCCTGCACCTTGCCTTTCTCCTGCCTCTCACTGGTCCCTTGTTTCTCTAGGGTTACTTTTCATTGTTATCAGAGATTCGAAAAAAAGTGCTTTTATTTATCTGCATAAAATCTAGGATTCACAAAATGAGAGGAATGAAATATTTGTCTTTCTATATCTGGCTTTTATTTTACTTAATGTGAAATTACCTTCAGGTACATCAGTTCTTCCTACAAGCAACATAATTCTTTTTTTTTTTTTTTTTTGGTTTTTCGAGACAGGGTTTCTCTGTGTAGCTCTGGCTGTTCTAGAACTCACTCTGTAGACCAGGCTGTCCTTGAACTCAGAAATCTGCCTGCCTCTGCCTCCCAAGAGCTGGGATTAAAGGCGTGTGCCACAACTTAATTCTTTATGACTGAATAAAGCTCCATTGTGGAGACTGGGGAGATTAACTGCTCATCAGTTAAGAGGACCCTGGTTCAATTCCCAGCACCCAGCTAGCTCACAACTGTAACTCCAATTCAAGGGGCTCTGATACCCTCACATAGACATATGTTACATACAGGTACAATAGTGGTACACACTTTAAAAACAAACAAAAACCTCCATTGTGTGGCTAGACCACATTGTCTTTATTCATCTTTTGTTGGTCACATAGGCTGATTGTCTAACTTGGCTTATGTGAATATGGCTGTCATAAACATGGATACACAAGTATCTCTGTGGCATGTTGACTTAGAGTCTTTGTTTGTTTGTTTGTTTTTGAGACAGGGTTTCTCTGTGTAGCCCTGGCTATCCTGGAACTCACTCTGTAGACCAGGCTGGCCTTGAACTCAGAAATCCACCTGCCTCTGCCTCCCAAGTGCTGGGATTCAAGGCGTGTGCCACCACCGCCCAGCCCTGACTTAGAGTCTTTTGGGCACATTTCCAGGGGTTATCTAGCTGGGCCATATAGAAGTTACTCTTTTAGTTTTGTGAAGCCCTTCCATACTGATGCCCTCTCCACAGTGGATGAACTAATTTACATTCCTGCCATTTTAACTGGGAGAGATGGAGTCTCTGTATAGTTTTAATTGGCTTTTTTGTTTGCTTGTTCATAGTTCTAAGAGGTCATAGTATCTAAAAAGGGCTTAAGAGTTAGGAAACACAGAAAAAGGACCTGATAGTGTAAAGTCCCTAGCGTGACAGGAAACATTGGCTCTAGAAGCAGGTTGGACTGTTCTTTATGAGCAGATGTCAATTTTTCTTTGAGACTGAAAGCTAGAAATTAAAGTGCAGGTAAGTTCTGCCAACATCTCCATTTCCTCTCAGAAGTAGCAGGTGACAGTGAATATGTAAGGATGGGTTGGTAGGAGCTTCTCTGAGGACAGGCAGCCTACACAGTTCCCTCACTAAGCCACCGATGCAGACATTGTGATCTTTGTTGAGAGTTGAGGTAAGAATAGAAGAAAGTAGAGGGTTGGGTATTTGACACCGATCCTTTCCAGCTTGCTTGCTTGTAAGGCAAGCATCAGAATAGCGTGGATGAGCTTTGAGTCACTAGAGGCTGAAGTCATGACAGACTATGTCAGTGAGGTCAGAGCACAGCAGGAAGAGGGTGGAAGGAAGCTAAACGGATATTGTACTGTGGGATGTGGCAATTTGGAGAGGTGGCAGAATGCAGAGATGAATTCATTCCAATTGAAGCCAAGGGCCAGTGTGTAGGCAGCAGCAGGTGCGTGGAGACGGGATGAAGGTAAAGAGCCGCATGGCCAGGAAACTCAGTGTGTCATCTGGAGCAGGTCTGAGGACCTTCTCTGCAGAGGTTGGGCAGTGAGCATGGACGCTTTCCAGGCCCTTAGTTTCACAGCTGTGTGGCTTTGCTATAGTGTGTGACAGTAGCTACAGGCAAAATGAAAAATGAATATGTGGCTGGGCGATGGTGGCGCACGCCTTGAATCCCAGCACTTGGGAGGCAGAGGCAGGCGGATTTCTGAGTTTGAGGCCAGCCTGGTCTACAGAGTGAGTTCCAGGACAGCCAGGGCTATACAGAGAAACCTTGTCTCAAAAAAAAAAAAAAAAAAAAAAAAAAAAAAAAAAAAAAAAAAAAAAAAAAAAAAAAAAAAGAAGAAGAAGAAGAAGAAAGAAAAAAAGAAAAATGAGTATGTGTGGCTGTCCTACAAACTCTACTGACAGAAAAATAGGTCTGAACCAATTTGGGCTGTAGATTAGAAGTGGATGGGTCCACAGCTTTGGTGTTGGCATTACCAAGTGCTTCTTTTCTGTGCAGGCTCTCAGGCCCCACACCAGACGTGTTTGTTAACAGAATCCCAAAGGGTTTGTATGAACCTTAGAGTTTAAGACGCACTTTGTTTAGACCTATAATGACAAGAAGCTGGTGGAACCCTTAACAAAATCCGTAGAGAAGGCTAAAGAGTGTTTTTGACCTGGAGGAAGGAAGGTGGTGTGTCCAGCTGGCATAGAAAAGCTAAAGGATTGGGTACAGGGTGGGGTCTATCCTGGGAGCAATGTGACCCACTTCCCCTCCATGGTCTGGGAATTGGAAGCAGTAGATCCCTCTCCTGTTCTTCATTCCTGGCCCTCTAACAGAACAGGGTCTTCCCTTGTTCACTCTCTCCAGGTGGGAGGAGTTTATTCCTACGATTGTAGCTTTGGTCATGTGCCTAATGTGGAATTGATGAAGTTCATTGCAATGGCGACATTTGGCTCCTACCTGTCCACTTGTCCTGAGCCCGAGCCAAGCAACCTGGGTCTGACTGTGTACCACCGGGCATTTCTGCTCTACTCCTTCCTGCGCAGTGGAGAGGCCCTGAACCCTGAGTACTACTGTGGTAAGGCCAGGCCCTGTGAGCGGGGGAAGGAAGGATGGCCTTGGAGATGACATGGCCTTGGCTTTGGGAGAGCTGGTGGTCTAACTGGTGCTAGCTTCTCTGGTTCTCTCTCTCTCTCTCTACTAATAATTTCAACGTAGCCCCTCCCCTGCACATACATCAGCTGACACATCTCCACTTTTTTCTTCCCCATCCTCATGGGTCCTCTAGGCTCGCAACACCGCCTGTTTAATGAGCACCTAGTCTCTGCGAGCAGCAACCCTGCCCTGGCCTTGCGCAGAAAGAAACACACTGAGAAGGAGGTGCCGGCTGACCTGGTCAGCACTGTGTCTGTCCGCCTGCGAGAGGGCTACAGTATCCGAGAGGTTACCTTAGCCAAAGGTAGAGGGTCACCAAATCCCACTGCAGTTTCACAGGTTGCTGGTAATTTATGTGTGTGCAGATCTGCCAGATATATGGGGGACACCCACCTACCACACATTAAAAAGTGTCCCCATGAGAGTCTCTGCTTGACATTTAAGACAAGTGAGCTTTGAGGTGCTTTCAAGGCTGAGTTCTCTTAAATATAGTTCCCAGTTCCATCTCCTGCCTGAGTAGGCAGCTGTGGGGTGTGGTGTCCTGGGCTGTGCTTCTGAAATGTATGGGGCTGTGTTTGGAACTTTGACTGGGCTCAAGTTCCATGATACAGGTGAGGCACGGAGGAGGACTCAGGCCTGGAGTCAGGCTTCTTCTAAGCCTCTCCCTCTCTCCCAACCCCCTCTCCTGCAGGAGGGTCCCAGCTGGAGGTAAAGCTGGTGCTGCTGTGGAAACACAATATGCGCATTGAGTATGTGGCTGTGGCACCCTGGCCTCTGGAGCCTGAGGGCCCTCGAGGGACCAGGGTGGAAGTGACAATGGAAGGTGGCTATGACATTTTACATGACGTGTCCTGTGCACTACGACAACCTATTCGCTCACTCTATCGCACTCATGTTATCCGCCGTTTCTGGAATACACTACAGAGGTAAGTAAGGCTACCATTTAATGAGCAATACCCAACTTGTGTAGAGAGACAGATTTGTGCATCTGGGAGCTGGGGAAAGCGATCCAGTCCCCCGCAGTCTGCTGTAGCTCAAGCCTGGCCCTTGTTCTACAGCATTAACCAGACAGATCAGATGCTTGCCCACTTGCAGTCCTTTTCCTCGGTGCCAGAGCATTTCACGCTTCCAGACAGCACCAAGAGTGGAGTGCCACTCTTCTATATCCCTCCTGGCTCCAGCACCCCGGTGAGTAGGCCTGAAACTGCGGGGCCCCTCTCATGCCAAATCCACCACTGTTCCTTCTCAAGTCTGAGGCACCCAAAGCAGCTTTAGCCTTGAAAGCATCTCCTCTTCCTGCATCCTAAGGCTTTGGGGAAACTGTTTCTAGAAAGAGGCCACCCGAGCAGGCCACCCTAACAGATCGACATTTTGTAAGAAGTCAGGTGATGGAATCCTAGCAGGCTGCCGTTGCCCTTGCCTTTCTTCCTGTGGCATACTTGGGCCTCCTCCCTTTACCCAGTACCTGTTTTTCAACTCCCACCTTCCATGTGACCTGGATGCTTCCTGAAGACTACAACGTTCAAGTTCTGTGTTCTCTTCCCTCAGTCTGCAGCTGATGACGTGGTACAGTAAGCTCGTGGCCCACAGAAGTGTGCAGTGGCCTCATCATTAGATCTTGCCAGCTTTTAGCCACTTTCCTATAAAGTCAGCAATACAAGCTAGGCAGGTTCCGTCCTGCTGGGTCAGCTTTAGAGGGCTGTACAGTCCATCCTGGCTCGGTCATCCTAACATATCCTTCCTGCTGAAAATCAGTTTGTGCCTTGGTCCCAGGCTGGCCTGACCCCTGAACTGAGTCTGCCATAGCTATTTGCTACGTTTCCACAAATGTTTTCAGTGGGTTGGCCTTTCTGTCCCCAGGTGCTTTCCCTCCAGCATAGTGGCTCCGACTCATCCCATGCCCAGTTTGCTGCCTACTGGAAGCCAGTGCTGTCCATGGATGCTAATTCATGGCAGAGATGGCTGCACATGCATCGCCTGGTGCTAATCCTGGAGCATGACACGTGGGTACCCTCAGGCCCAGGATGGAAGAGCATGCTGGGGAGCGGGGCTGGTGGGGAGAACCAACTGTGGCCAAGCCTTCTACTTGTCAGGTCCCATGACCTCAGGGTCTAGAAGCAATTGGGGCTGGGCCATCTGATGTCACTCTCCTACCCTGCCCTAGACCACTCCCTAAGCACTTGCACACCCCGGGCAGCAATGGACGCTATAGCACTATCCAGTGCAGGATCTCACACTCCTCACTGACCTCTCTGCTTCGAGACTGGAGCAGCTTTGTGCTGGTTGAAGGCTATTCCTATGTCAAGCTGCTCTCCAGGTGGGCGAAGTGGTCTCTCCTCACCCGTCCCCCACCCCTCATCCCAGTCTCTCCCTCCAGTCCCAGATGGTACCCCTACTTCTGAAGCCCATTTACACTCAGCCCAGGACAGCTTACTTGCTTCTGTTTCTCTCCAGTGCCCCAGACCAGCCCCCATCCTCCTTCTACATGGTCCGCATCATTTCCAAGACCCCTTGCATGGTTCTTCGCCTGGGGTTTCCAATTGGCACACCAGCCCAGGCCCGGCATAAGGTAAGCCCTGACTACCTGACTGAAGAGTTCTGGGGTGTAGATAAACTATTTCCTTGGCCTTCCTGGTTCAGTGAGGAAAGGTGACCCCAGAGGAATGTGAATGGGAGAGCTCTTTCCTTGATTGTAGATCCCTTCTCCCAGACATGGATGAGTTGGGAGTATGGGAGTCTGACTATATTCTCCCCCCCAGATTGTGTCAGGCTTGAAGGAAGAGATCCTGCGCCTTCGTTTCCCTCACCGGGTGCAAAGTAAGGAGCCAACACCCAAAGTGAAACGAAAAGGGTTAGGGGGTGTTGGGGGCAGTTCGCCCTCCAAATCACCACCCACACTGGGGCCACAGCAGGCTTTGTCTGACCGGCCCTGCCTTGTGGTTCTTCATAAGCCACTGGACAAGCTCCTCATCAGGTTGGTAAAACAGAGGGGAGGAGACCTCAGAGCATGAGGGGCTGTGAGCAGAAGTCAACTGGGAGCTGCTCTGTTTCCCAGGTATGAGAAGCTGCCCCTGGACTACAGGGCACCCTTCTTGCTGACACTGGAGCCACCAGGACCACTGCCGCTGGTGTCAGGCCGCTCGGCCTCATCCAGCCTCGCCTCGCTGTCACGTTACCTCTACCATCAGCGCTGGCTGTGGAGTGTCCCATCAGGCCTCGCCCCAACGCTGCCACTCAGCGCCATTGCCCAGCTCCTCTCTGTTCTCACTGAGTACGTCTCCAGGCCTGCAGGACAGTTCAGCTAGGCCAAGGAGAAAGAGCGCGTGTAGGCTCTACATTTGGACAGTGGCCTAAGCCAGACAATTCCCATCTCCAAGCACTGTTGTCAGTACAGAGGTCATACTGTTGCTCTCCCACTCCCTACTCCCCCAGCTCTGCTAACTTTGGCCTCCGGTCCTATTTAGACCTGCTACTCCCCCAGGGAACTGTTAATTTGAGCGTGCCTCCAGTGGGCCAGGTTTCATGATGGCTTCTGGGAGGTGGGCATTTGGTGCACTGATCTAATTTCTCTTTCCTCATCTTTCTGGTTTGGTCCTATCTTTCGGGGCTTCAGAGTCCGGCTCTCTGAAGGGTTCCACTTCGCCTGTAGTGGGGAAGGAATCATCAACATGGTTTTGGAGCTTCCAGTCCAGGTATGTGCCATCCTTCTGAAACTTACCCCAGGGACCATCAGAACCCTGGGACACTTGCCTCTCAGCTGGGTGGTGACTACTAGAAACTGCCTCACCTGATCAAGGGACCAAGGCCTTAGGCCAGAGTGAGAAGATGTCCAGGCCTCTTCACTGCCCGGGTTTTGCCCAGGATCTCCTACTTATCCACAGAATGAACCACTGGGGCAGGCTGCAGCTGAAGAGAAACATACATGTGTTGTCCAGTACATCCTCTTTCCCCCCCACTCTACCTCCACTAAAGACAGGTGAGACTGTGACCTCTGCATAGTTCCCCTCCCCCAGGGTCACCTAATACTGTCTGCCTTCCATACTACTATGACCTCTATCCCAAACCAGTGCAGGGAGCTGCTGTCTTTAGATGATCCATGTTGAGTAGATGCTGGTCTGCACAGGCCATGTGGCTATCCTGGATGCCCTTGTTCTCATCCTCCCTGCCACAAGCTATCACTGGACCTCTAGACTTAGAAACCCTCCTCTTCTAGCTTCTCAACAGATGATGACAATGATGTGGAGGTAGAGGCCTTAGAAGGGGACTCAGAGCTCAATCTCGTCACCGAGGTGTGGGTGGAGCCTCAGTATGGCCGAGTGGGACCTGGCCCTGAAAGCTGGAAACACCTGCAGGATCTGACCTACTCTGAGATTCCTCAAGCTGTGAGTGACCCAGGATGGTCCCCTGCCTCCTGTCAGATTATCCCTTGCTTGGAGACTGTCACCTGTGTATGTCCTTTGAGACCAGAGGTGGGACCTAGGATAGAATGACTCCTGTTGTTTGGTGTTTCTTCCCTAGCTCCACCCACGGGACGCTGCCTGCATAGGCTCCCTGCTGACCTTTGAATACCTGATACAGCTGTGCCAGAGCAAGGAGTGGGGTCCTCTGCCCCCAGAGCCACGGGTCTCCGATGGTTAGTGGCAAGGGTGTGTGTAGCAGGGTACTAATATGGGAGAAAGCAGTCCTAAAAGGTAATCCGGGTGTCACTGTGTCCTATTCTTTCCTCCTAGGGCTGGACCAACGAGGAGACACCTGTGTCCGTGAGATCCCTTTTCACTTTGACCTACTAGGGTTGTTGCCACAGTGCCAGCAACTGCAGATGTTTTTCCTCCTGCTCTCCAGAGGTGGGTATACTTGGAAGCTGCTTGCCCTCACCTAAGGGGCCAGCAAACCTGGGCATCTTAGAAGAAAGAAAGGTCAGCCAGCACAGTGAGTGAGAGAGAGGGCGGGTGGAGGCCCAGGCTGAAGGAAGGGCTTTGCCAGTCAGGGTGGAGCCGGGGGCACTGGATAGCAGGAGACTTGTTGCTGAGACAGAGTGTGTGTCGGGCAGAGCCAGAGGGTGTGCCTCTCGCCGAGGGGCCCTGTCCCACCAACGACATGGTGCTGTGCCTGCTGCACAGCTGCCTGGGACAGGAGCTAAGTGACCGGGAGATTCCACTGACCCCTGCGGACCAGGCTGCCTTCTTGACTGAGGTCCTACGGCGGAGCTATCGTGACCCAGGTGAGCTCCTCACCGCTTTCCTAATACCAGGCTTCAGCCCTTCCCTACCCCAAGGCCTCCTTCCCACCCTTTCAGAACCCTGCCTCTCTGCTGGTCCTGTCCTTTTCCACCATCTCTGCCCCCTTGTAGGTCCAGAAGGTCCTCTAGTGGGGGCCCACACAGTCCCTAAGGATCAAGCAGGCACCAGCACCCAGGCCTCTGGAGACTCCACCCTGCCTAGTCAGGTCAGCACCGCTGCCTTTCCCTGAGCACTTACAGTACATACATCCTTCTGTCAGTGCACGCCTGTGCCCAGGTCTCCATTGCTCTGACGTGCTGTCTCTCCCCTTTGCCCTGACCTCTCATACTTAGCCTGGTAGAAGAAGGGAAGGACACTGGGAATGTTCCCTTGTGGATTGCTCTTGTTCTCTGTTCCTCTTCTTACAGAGTGTGCTGGTTCCTGGAGTCATCAAGGCTTCCATTTCTGCCCAGCCCCCTCAGTGGCACTGCTATGCAAGGCTGCTGGGCCCTCAGCACGTATTTCTGACTTTTCTCCCGGCTACCTTCTCAGGTACCAGTAGCTGACCTTGCTTACTAACCACTCTGACACAGACCCTTGAGCTCCTCCCCAGTGCACCAGAGAGCCCCGATAGGCAGGCGCCCCTCTTCTCCTCCTCAGACGTCCAACATCTGACTGCTTACGGCCTGGAGGGTTCCTTTCAAGAAGAAACAAAACCTAAGCTTGGGGATTGGAGTGGAGCTCTGAGCCTGAAAGACCCAGGAGGAACAGGGACTAAGGCTACAAAGTCCCAAGTGCCCATCCTCAGTGTGACCCTCACTAGTGGTAAGGCTGCTGCCTAAAGTCTTTTAAGCACAGGGTGGGGTCAAGAAACCACTAAGAATGTGAAGACAGAAACACCTTCCCTCACAGACAGTGCCCCGGATCCAGGAGAGCCAAGCACACCCTCCTGCCAAGATTTACCAGCTAACAGTGGGCGCCAGGCTTCCCAGACAGAGGGTGCTGACGGACCCCGGACCCGGTGTCCTGTCTACATCTATAGCTGTTCCCTGGAAGCACTGAGGGAACAAATGGTTGGCTTGCAGCCTCCACAAGCACCACGAGATCTCATATTCCGGTGGGTTTGCCTCATTTAGCTTCTTGACTCCTCCATCCAAGGCTTGGATAGACACTTAGGTCAGTCGGGAGCTTAGTTTCCTAGCTGTGTCCCCAACAAGTCATCAGACATCCCTAACCATGAGTGTATTTGCAAAGTCTGGACACTCCTCTGGAGTTTGAATGCCTGATGAGGCCAAGGTATCATTTAGGGGAGTCCACCAAGGCCTGTTTTTCCTCACATTCCTAGGGCTCAGTACTTGGACCACCCCTCCTCATCCTCAGCCTGGATGGAACCCAGGTACAAGGAGGCAGCCACACATTGTGCCTTGCTGCAGGAGCACGCACAGCGGTGCTTTGTCCGAGGTAAACAGGAATATCATGCAGGGAAGGAATGTGACTCTGAGGGTGGAGCTATAGGGGTTACAGGCTTGGGGACTGGAAGGACAGTTATAGAGGTGATCCTCACGGCCCATTCTACTTCCATTAGGGCTGTTCCGAAGCTTGCAACAAGCACAGAGTGTGACCTGCCAGGATCTGCTGACAGCCGTAGATGCCTGTGAAGAGCTCCTACAAGAAGTAGACATCACCTCTTTTCTGCTTGCACTATGTGGCCATACTTGGGGTTTACCTCATGCACCCCCAAGCCCTGGGCCTCTCAGTCCAGGGCCCTTCAGCAGTAGCATCGAAGAAGGACCAGAACCCCGGGAACGAGCTATCCTAGTTTCTGAGTCCAGGTTAGGATTGTTCCTGAGGTGTTTGAGCAGGGTTGTAAGAGACACATGGACCAAGTCCTTACAAACAAGACTTTTCAGTCCAGAGGAAGTACACCAAGAAGCAGTGGTACCTTGTCACTGGCTTCATTTTCGGTGTTGTCCCACTTGGCTTTGGTAGCAGTTTCCCTTCCAGGAATACCCCACCTCTCCTAATTTAATATGTTCTGATTAGCTGAGTTAGGACTAGCCTATTCCCAGGAGTGAACACAGACGTTTTTCTGATGTCTTCCGTATTCATCATGAGTTTCCCCAACTGATGGGAGTGAATCGTTCATCACTGAGTCCCCACAGCCAGCCTCCACAGCTCCTGCAGAAGGGAGGAAGGCGACGCTCTGTTGAGGGGAGAATAGCTAGAAAGGCCAGGGTGCTGCGGGCTCCACCCCATGACCACTCTGGAGCCCCAGATCTCCCGCTCTCTCCGTCCATGCCCCCTCCAGTGAATACACATTTCCTCTAACAGGCTCCTCCTTCTGTTCTCCTTTATGCTGAGTGGTACCACCCTCCACCCAGTGGTGCAAGTCCGGAAGGGGGCCACCCTTACTGTAAGACGTGTAGGTCAGAGTGTGGAGGGAGAGGCCGGCTCCCATGGTCACCTCCCAGGCTCTGTTCTGGCTCCTTGTAGATAACAGTGGATGGGTGCGGCTCTGGCACTTGGTGGTTCTCAACCCTGACATGCTCCTTCCAACCCCAGTATAGAGACTGAGGACCTAAGTGAGCCCGAGTTTCAGAGCACCCGTGTCCCTGGGAATCCAGACCCTGGTCCAGAGATTTCTCTGACAGATGTCTGCCAGCTCAGAGGAGAGGCACATGATGCCCTTCACAGCCTCATCCAGGTGGGAACTTGGAGGGGAGCGGAAGCAGGTGGAGTCCTGCTTATGCCAGCCCGCAGGTTCTCCCCTGGGTTAAGGATGGTCACGTGTCCTGGTCTAGTGAAGAGAGCGGTGTCCTTTCAGGGATGTCTGACCTCATAGCCTCTTCCTGAACAGGAGAAGTTCCTGGAGATCAGCCGTCTGCACTTCCGCACTGTGCCCTCCAATCCCCACTACTTCTTCTACTGCCCATCGTCCAGTAGGCGGGAGGTGAGGGGCTTCTCCTTCCCTTCTGCATGCCCCACCCAGAGCCTGTCAGAATCCTTTTGAATCTTGGTTCCCTGGTGCTTGGATGGCCTGCTTTGATCACCTGTCTGCCCCACCTTCCCCTCAGGATGAGGGACCCCGAGACACTGTGGACAGAAAAATCAGTGACCTGGAATTTTCAGAGGCTGAGCTCATGGGAGAGGAAGGTGTGTGAGCAAGTGGGTAAAACTGGGATGGCTGTTTTCAGCCAGGATTCAGTGGTCCCTACTGCTGCCCTCTCCTGTTAATCACATTTTACACCTCTAGGGGACACATCTGCCTGCTGTGTGGTCACTGAAAGTGATCCAGAACTGGAAGTGGAATACCGGGAGAGCCGAGAACCAGACCTGGGGCCTGCTGGGCTAGACTCAGCATCGTTGTCGGATGCAGACACTGTGAATCCTGACGAGGACTCCTTCAGTATTTTAGGGGGTGACTCCCCCACTGGGCCCGACAGCCTCATGCATGACCTGCCACCTCTTTTCCTACACCTCACATGCTCTGTCCGGTTGCGTGGGCAACACAGCTCAGTGCCTGTGTGCAGCCTACCCACCTGTCTGGGTAAGTTTAGGGGAGCCAAGAGGAAAGCCAAAGGTCCCCATATAGCTTGTTTGCCTTCCAGCCCTTGGGGACAGGGGAGATGGGAGAACCTAGGAGAATGACTTGGTATCATTTAGAGCTTGGAAAGCTATACTTTTTTTAAGGTCCCCAGAAATCCCTAATTTTACCTCTCTCATAGGTCAAGTGCTTTCCAGTCTGGAGGGACCCCCGATTGGAGGCCGAGTCCCACTGAGGGACCTCAGTATCACTCTTGATGTCTTTGTGTTGACCTTACCCCTAGAAGTGGAACTACCCCCAGCCTCAGACCCTCAACACCACCGGTATGGCAGCAAGCTTGGCAAGTTCTAGAGCTTTGGGAACAGACCTTGGGAGACCCTAGGAGGATAGTAGCTCCAGGTCTTTGACTTTTGCTCCTACTCTGTTTAGGTCAACATCCGAGAGCAGTGCTTCATTCCCACGGTCCCCAGGGCAGCCCTCGTCTTTAAGGTCAGATGATGGCCTAGGACCCCCACTACCACCCCCAGAAGAAGAGAGGTACATCCTGTGTGTGTGTGTGTGTGTGTGTGTGTGCGCGCGCGCACGCATGTGTAATTATTTTTATTAATTATTTTATTTGTTTACATTTCAAATGTTATCCCCCCTTCTCGTTTCCCCCTCCCCTTCACCTCTAAGAGGGTGCTCCCCCACCTACCCATCCTTACCTCCCTCTCAGTTTTTCCACTCTCCCTCCATTTTCATTCTTGGAAAACTAGTTTATAACCCTTTCCTCCACTTAGGCACCCAGGACTGTCTAGTTTGGCCACACCCCACAGACTAGCTATTGAGACCACAATGAACGAGGTGAGCCTTCTCTCCTTCAGCATAAGCAGTACCCCCCCCACCCCCCTGCCCCAGTGCTGTAGCTGACACCAATTCAGCCAGGTACATGACTGCCGTAGGCCTCTTGCAGTCTGTAGAGCAGACTGTCTTCTAGTGTATTGTGGTTTGGCTTGGGGTGATGTCCCAGTAAGCAAGAGCTCACACCCGCAGTCTGGTTGTAGATCCGCTGGCTGTTAGAAGACGAGATGGTAGGGGCACTCCGAAGAGGGGGCATCCCCCAGAGCCCTGCCCTGCACCGAGCAGCTGCCCACATTCATAGCTCTTCTGGACGCTCTACCTGCCTCCGCCAAGCTCCCCCTCTGAGTTTTGTGTTTGGGCCAGAGCGCTCTCTCACACAGTTCAAGGAGGTAAGCTGCCCTCAGGACACTCCATGGTTCTCTGGGGCTCCATCCTTTCTTGGAGCCCAGAAAGAAAAGCTGTCTCTTAATTTGAATCCATAGAATTTTCCCTCCTGTATGTCCTTGCCGTCTCTGCTCTGCCCCCGTTTGCCTCGTAGCATGGTTCTGTGGATAGTAGCTATACTTCCCACCTTGGTAATGGGCCTGCTGAACTTTGGCAAAGCTACTCAATCTCTTCTACCTCAGCAGTCTTGGGCTCCCATCTGCTTCTGTGGGGAGTCCCAGTGTCAAAGAAGAAATCCCGTCTGACCTATTCTCTCGGCTCCTTCCTAGGAGTTCCGACGCCTGCACCTCCCTGGCCATGTTCTCCTCGAGGACCCTGACAGTGGCTTCTTCTTTGTGGCAGCTGGCCAACAACCAGGTGGACTCCATGGGGAGACCCCTTCAGCAGCCTGGGCTTGGCACAACCATGAAGACAGGGCTGAAGATGCAGAAGAAGATGTAAGTCTGACCTGGGGACCAAGAGGTGTGGCAGTTGTCATATGGCTATATCTCAGTTCTGATTCCTGTTTTTCAGGTCCTGACAGCCAGCCCCCAGGTCCATGGCTCCCTAGAGGATTCTGAAGGCACCCCCTTCAGCCTTCCCAGCCTGACACAGGGAGGTAAGAACAGATGGGCGGCATACTCTGGGGGCTGTAACTGTGTCTCCCAGCCTCCCTTTCTACTGGCAGACCATACACAGGATCCAGATACACACCAGACATTCGTTTCTCAATACAGGAAGTCAGCCTGGACCTAGTCGGGGACTAAGCCTCATGTCCAGTCAAGGCAGTGTGGACTCAGATCACCTCGGTAAGCTCATGGTGGGGGTGGAGGACCCCAAGTTGATAACAGCCGGGCTTAGAACTGCATAGGTAAAGGTCTAGGTAAGGGGTCAGAGGGGCCCTACTTAAAGGAGACTGTCAAGCTTGACACCCTTGTGGTTCAGATGACTCGGGCTCAGCTAAGGGAGAGGTTGAATGTCAGCACATTCGACACAGGTTATGACGGTGGCAGCAGTGGCTCAGACAGTGAGGGTCCCGGTGAGACTCTTGGTGAGAAAGCCCTCTTCACACTGCGGACTCCACCTGGACCAGCACCTCCACAGCCTTCACTCTCTGTTCTTCCTGGGCCCTCCTTGCCTGATTTCTGGCTCATCGTCAGGATACTGCAGGATCGTGTGGAAGTGTATGCACATGCACGGTGTGTAGAAGCCATGTCCTATACCCCAACGCTATCAGCTGCTTGTGTGTAGTCACACAGCACCTCCCTCCAGGGTTACCAGAAATACCTATAGCCTGGCATGGTGACAAGTACCTTTAATTCTACACTGGGAAGGCAGAGGTAGGAGGAGCTCTAAGTTTGAGATCAACTTGGTCTACATTGTATGTTCAGGTCACCAGGGCTACAGTGAAACCCTGTCTCAGAGAGAAAGAGACGCTTCAGAGCTTTGTAAGGGATCTTCTAAGGTCTGGAACTCTTGATCTCTTCTAGGAAAAGCACAGCACTCTTGTTTTTGGTTTGTTTGTTTGTTTTGTAACAAAGGGTTGGCCCAGAACTCATTATGTAGACCAGCCTGGCTTTGAACTCATAGAGATCCGCCTGCCTTTGCCTTTTGAATGCTGGGAGTAAAAGTGTATGCCTTCATGCCCAGCTCTCTGGACTTTCTTAGTGGGGTTGAGAGGCTAAGAATGGGGATTATGACTTCTCCCTGAGCCTTAAGAGCATCAGGTTCATAAAAACTTGAAGGCCTTAAGTTCATAAAAGCTTTAGAGGTTGACATTTAGAAAAGTAAGAGTGGTGGCTGGTATTTATTTAACAAGTGCATATAGCATGTAGGTGCCTGTCTAGCATGTGCAGGGATCAGCTTGCCTAATTGACCTGGTATTACCTGTCACATCATATCAGCTCTACATAGTATTGCCCTAATAGTGTGAGTGAAGAAAGTCTGCAGAGACTTCAGTACCTGACCACAGTCACAGTAAGTGACAGAGCAAGGGCTCACAGCTGGGCATCTGCTTAAATATCCTGCTTTGAGAGGTGACATAAGGGAAGGCCACCATCTTGACTGAGCTTTGAGAATAAGCAAGAGGCATGCTGGTGATAGAGCCTCTGTAGTTCCATGAGGGAGCTGGCAAGGCAAGCTTGTGGCCTGGGCTTCCAAAAGCTCTGGAAAGCTCTGCTTCCCTTTCCCGTAAGCTCACTTCCTTTGTACGTTTTTAACCTCCTTTATATAGTTTCCTTTGGCCCCCAGTTCCATGGCCTTCTCTCCGACTTAGGGCATCTAAAACTGCCTCCCTCTGCAGTTCTCTGTCATCTCCGTCCTTCCTGCCTAGGAGCCTGAGTCGTGAGGATGGAGGCCCGGGCACTGAGTGTCGCCATCTGCAGCAACTCCTGGTGAGGCGTGTTGGGGAAATCTGCAGAGAGGTCAACCAGGTAAGTCAGCCTGGGGCAGGGCTGGGTCACTGAGGCTGAGAGGAGGAGGAGGAGGAAGGAGTTTCTAGGAACCAAACTTTTAGAGTTAGGTGGTCTGTCTCAGACATAACAGTGACAGAGACCTTTCCTATGACATCCCAGTTCTGGAAAGCTGTTATTCCCACAGCTCCCTACAAACTGAAGGGTTCTCATTCCCTGCCAGTGACCCGTGAGGTGGTTCCTGTCCTTACACTGGCAAGTCAATGAGAGCCAGACACAGGGATCCTGACTGTGGTGGAGAGGCCAGACAGGCATGGAACAACTCAAGTACATGGGTGATTTCAGTGTCGTCTGTCAAGAATTCTGTAGTGGAAAAGAGGCTGCTGGGAGGGCACGTGGCAGGGCTCTGACCCCGACTTCCTGGGAACACTTCTTGGTTAAAGCAGTTTCAAGTTGAGAACTAAAGGCTAGTGACCAGATTCTGATAAGGGGCAAAGACTCGCTGGTTTGCTTTAGCTCTGTTAAGTAGGATGCTGCTCCCTCGTGACCGACCCTGTGCTTGCTGGTGCCCTTCCAGATTGGTGGTGGGCTTGTGTTTTGTTTTGTGTTTTGTTTTGTATTTTCCCTTTTAAAAATTCAGAATTTCTGACTCCCCACGCCACCAGTCCCTGTCTGGCCCATCATTCTCCATTCCAGCCTCTCCTGTCCAGTCCAAACACCTGTATCACCTTTTTCCCAGTACAAACTGAACAGTGTCTGAAGCCATGCACTCTGGGTCCCCTTGACAAGAAACCTGTTTCTTGGCTCACTCCACAGTGCCTAGGAGTAAGATTTTCACACTGCCAGGGCAGGCTGGTCTCCCTGTCATAGCAGGCAAGGCTGATGTGGTGCCAAAGCAGTCTGTCTTTGGCTGCCTTCCAGTCCTCGTACATCCATGTACTTTCATTTCTGATACACTACTTTAGGTAGTCCGGGCTGGGATCCTGATGTTCTGTTTGACCTCAGACCTCAGTAATGGTGGGCATTCTCTGTGGCCTGACCATCACCCACTTACTAGAAAATATTTCAGTTTTCTGACGAGAAACTCCTTTTTGTAGCGACTGCTCCTTCAGGATCTTCATGACAGTCACGTGTGTAACTCTCTTCTGGTGGCCGAGAGTGAAGAAGATCTGTGGCGCAGCGAGACGCCTTTCCATTCCCGTCAGCGGGCAGTCCTGCCCAGTGACGGTACGGTCATAGCCAGGAGCCCCCCTCACCAGGCAGCCTTGCTGTCTGTCCTCTGTCCTCCTCATGTGAGGAGCCCTGCACTTGGCTGCTGCTAGGTCACCACTGACTTTAAAGAGAGCAGTTTCAGTGGAGGGAAGAAACAGAAGCCAGATGACATGGCAGAGTGAAGAAAGAGCTGGAGCAGGCAGAACCGCTCTTTGATCTAGGTCAGCAGAGAAAATGGCTAGTGACTGAGAGAAGGCAGAGGTGAGGAAAGCCTTTGACAGAAAGAGCTGAGCGTGCCTCTGTTCAGCAGGGGGACAGCCTGTAAGGAAGGAGAAGTTGAAGACTACTGCAGAAAAGAGGTGGTTAGCTCTGGGCTGTGACCTGGCTTCCTAACGGCTGGCCTTTGCCTGGCCTTGTCTTGATACCTAAAACATTGACCTTAACCCAGCAGTGGAGTAGACAGGCAAGTAGTGTGAGAGAGTGGGAAGTTGGCAGCCTGTTCCACAGGGAGGAGACAGAGGGGAGGAGCCTGAGACACTGTAGCAAGGTTGGTCTTCTGAGCATCCCTCCAGATAGGCAGACACAGGACCCCTTTGGGATTCCTAGGGTTTCTGGTCATGGTCTGGACATACTAATCTAATGGGGGAAGTAATTGAAGTCTCAACCCTTGGGCTCCCTTCTTTTGCACCCGATGACTGAGTCTTGTGCTGTGGCCATCAAAGAAAAACATAAAACCAGAGACTCCCTATTTTTAATAGTCTCAATTTTTCTTTTTTTTTTTCTTTTTTAGATTTATTTATTCCTTTATATTATGAGTACTCTGTAGCTGTCTTTATACAGGATATCGGGTCCCATTACAGGTGGTTGTGAGCCACCATGTGGTTGCTGGGAACTGAACTCAGGACTTTTGGAAAAGCAGTCAGTGCTCTCAACAGCTGAGCACTCTCTGGAGAGTCTCAAACATTTTTACCATTGTTAGAGGAGGATTTCTCTCAGCACATCCTAGGATGTTTCCCTGTGTAAAAGGAGAAACCCCATCATTATCAGCTTGCTGTGCTTTTGAAGGCAGTTTCTGCACATTGAAAATGAGCCAAGATAACCAAGCACTGCCACATCGGGACTCGCAGCATCCTGGCATGTGCAGCTGGTCAGAGCCTGGGCACAGTGCTTCCTGGTTTTAGACTCCGTAGTCTCTGAAGCCAGAGTGTAGGTAGCGTCTCTTAGGCAGCCTGTATGTAGTGTTTCTGGGAAGTCAAACTACTCCTTCACCCTTCAGAAGGTTCCCCACTCACTGGGAAGCATGACAAGGATCAGATGAGGCATTGGGCTGTGTCCATGGCCTTACTTACTACTGCACCAGCCTTTGGAGCATCATTTCTTCAAAGCACACGAAGGCTTTGGTGAAGACAGTAGCTTAGGGGGCAACTGGTGTATGTTGTGATAAGCCAGAACCCCTAAGTATCAGCTTCAGGATTGCCTTTCTTGACACCTCTCCTTAACTCCTTCAGAGTCTCCTTAAGATAGTCCCAAAAGCCTCCCTACCATAACCTGGCTCCTCAGAATATACCTGAGCCTAGCTCATCCTTACTACCCACTATGTTCATCTTTCCTCAGAAGACAGTCAGGGCTGAGGAATCAGGATAAGGAGGGAGGCAGAGGCCTGGATATCCTGTTTGTTACCCATGCTGCCCCTCTGCAGATTATGCTGCTGACGAGAGCTGTGCTCCCCGAGGATACCTAGCAGCCACCATGCAGTTTGTCCCAGGCCATTTCTCCTGTGATGTTGTATGGGGAACTGTGATCCGAGTCCATTCACGTCTCAAGATGGGACCCAGCATGGGGGTCTCTCGGGGTATGTGATTAGCATGAGAGGGAAGATGGGAGTGGGAGATCTAGGGGAAGATTTTCTTACTCATGTTACTTCTGCAGCTATCCAGGCCTTGCGCTCTGTGCTCAATGCTTTCTCCGTAGTGAACCGGAAAAATATGTTTGTTTATCAAGAACGAGCAACGAAGGCTGTGTACTACCTTCGGTATGTGAACCCTGAGAAGATAAGATAAAGCTTGAATCAGGGATGGCATGGAAGGAGACATGTTCCAATGATCTCGCCTTTTTTTCTAGGCTTCTGGAGACTTCCTGCAGTGACCGACCATGGGAAGGGGATACCCTGCCCCCATCCCTAGCTCTATCCCGAAGCCAAGAACCCATCTATTCTGAGGATTCCGTGGCACGTCTCACCATTCCACCACATGTTGCTCCCACACACCCCTTAGGCTTTGCTTCTTGGAGCTAAACCCTGACCATTGTTGTCCCCCTAGGCTCCTCGTTCTCCCTTGGACATGGCTTCCAGCCGCAGCTCAGATGCTGTTCGCCCTGTGGGCCAGGTGGACAGACATATTCAGCTGCTGGTACATGGTGTAGGACAGGCAGGTAAGGATTCTAAGACCTGCTTGTCTTGTAGCCATCTAGTCTGCCCTGGCTTCCTCCTCCAGTGCTGGCTGTGTTCTGGGCTTGGCTTGAGCAGGAGCTGGGTGAGACAAGAGAGCCTGATTGAGATACAGTGTGGGAACAGGAGCCAGACAGTCGAAGCATAGCTACTTGGTCCTGACCTTGAGACCAGAGATGTACTGGGTAAAGTGTATAGGATCAGTTAGGGGGCTGCACTGAGGTACTGAGGTATCCAGGTAATGTGTACCAGAGCTCAGGCTAAAGCTATTACATATTGTCAGAGTTACATTCTGTCACTGTGATAAAGTACTAACCAAAAGCAAACTTAGGAAAGTTAATTTCAGCTTACAGGTTATATTATCAATGGAAGTCAGGGCTCAATGGTAACCTAAAGCAGAAAGCATGGAGAAACACTGGTACTTGCTCACTTATGGGCTTCTGCTTTAGCTGACATTCTTATAGAGCCTGCCATCACCTCACAGTCCCGTAGTTGTGGTCAGATGCTCCAAGACTGGAGATGGCTGAATCCTCTAACAGTCTACCCCACTTTTCTAACACGGCTGCGTCAAGGCCCTGAAATCACAGATGAGTTAGTGCGGGTTCTGCGCCGGCGGCTGGATGAGGCCACCCTGGACATCATCACAGTCATGCTGGTTCGGAATTGCAAGCTGACCCCGGCCGATGTAGAGGTCAGCTGCCTGTCTGACACCAGCATCCTTTTCAGACTCAGCCATCGGGTACTGGGGATATATAGGATAGAATCTGTGGCTTCAGCTCTGTCTCCTGTAACTGCAGTTCATCCAGCCTCCTGGGAGTCTGCCCTCAGAGGTGCTGCATCTGGTCCTGCCTCTGTCCTGCAGACCCTGGCTTCCTGCCCTGGCTTGGTACCTCCGCCAGAACTTACTCACCTTCCTGCACTCCCCCAAGTACACAGACAGCAATAGCCGGAACCACTTCCAAGTGAGCTTGCTGTCACCTGCCCACACTCATGTGTCCCCTTCCCCTGCACACCCAGACTGTGACTCTTCTCTGGATCCTTGCATCTGTGGCCGTGCCCTTGAGCTCATGTACACCCCTGCCCATGTCTTCTGAGCCCCATGCACACCTGTACCCTCCTCCCTACTATGGCCCTGTGTCTTGATGCTCATGGCTGTTCTCTCTCTAGCATCCACTCCCAGCACAGGGTGGCCTCCCCGACTTGGACATCTACTTGTATAATAAACCTGGTGGACAGGGCACTGGAGGCAAAGGTAAATTGCAGGGCTTAGGCCTGTGGCACTACACCAGGTACAAGAAAGGCTTCTTTTTACCTTCAGGCTAAAGAGCCTTGTTACTGAAAAGGGTCCGGGAGAGGGGCTCTGTGCACGTGCTCAGTCTGAGCCTTCCTATGGCTTTTTACACAGGGGTTGCCTGCATCACTCTAGCCTTTGTAGAAGAAGAAGGAGCCCCCATTTCACTGGCATCATGGCCTCCCTCTTCGCCGGGGCCCCCAGAGCCACTACGAGAGGAAGAATTTGAGCAACTGACTCAGGTCATTCGCTGCCCAAACACATTAGACAGTTCTTCAGGTACGACAGCCTGTTGGCTTGGAGCCATCAGCTTTGTGAAGGCAAAGGTGACAGTTAGGGTGGACTGCAACCACAGGTGACCTCCAGCTATAGTTTTTCCCCTCCAGCTCAGGATGGGTCTCCACGGCTTCGACTGGACGTGTGGGAAAAGGGGAACATTAGCATAGTCCAACTGGAGGAGAAGCTCCGGGCTGCTGCTCGCCAGGCCCTGGCTGATGCCATCATGGAGCTGCGGCTGCTGCCAGCCTCCCTGTGTACAGAAGACAGCTCTCCAGGTATGCAGATGAAGAACCCAGCTCCTATACTGGGTCCAGTGAAAGTCAGCAAGCAAGGCAGGATCATGTGCTGGGTAAGGGTGTACACATGAGCTTCACGGGTAGAAGCAGGGTGCCCCATCAGAAATCCTCATTCAGCTGCCCGTCACCTTGCCTGCACATCAAGGTGAGACAGTGATAGACACATTCAGCTGCCCCACCCCCTCCTCAGCACATACACCTGAAGAGGGGATAGCCTTAGAACTCCTCTCACAAGCATGTGCAGCTGTGCATGATCAAGTTTCATACACCCACTAACAGAGTGGGTGTTGAGACACTTGTGCCAGGTTTGGGGTGAGCTTTTCTATAAAGGGGATCCATGATGGGAGCCTGCCATGTTTGGTGTCTACAGGAAGTCTTAAGAGTGGACCATTGGAAACCAAGAGCCCTGCCTGCCGAGCCAGCACCTTCCCCTCTTCCCCTGTCTCCGGGGAGCCTGTGACTCCACCTAGCAAAGCTGGCCGCCGCAGCTTCTGGGATATGCTGGTAATGGAAGGAAGTGGTGAAGTGGCTTCTGTTTACTTGCCTGCCTCCCAGCTGCTCCAGCCCCCTCCCCCTACAGCCTTTTTGTGTGTCTTTTCAGATAAAACCACTCTGTCCTTTGGGTAGGAGTTTGCAAAACATAACAAGCTCTCCTTTCCATAGAGTACTGGTTCTCAACCTTCCTAGTGCTGTGTGACCTTTTAATACAGTTCTCATGGTGACCCCCAACCACATAATTATTTTGTTGCTACTTTATAACTGTAATTATGCTACTGTTGTAAATTGCATTGTAAATATCTGTTTTCCAATGGTTTTTAGGTGAGCCCCGTGAAGGGTCATCTGATATGTCTCCCCCACCAAGGGGTGGAGACCATGGGTTGAGAACGGCTGATAGAGAGTCTCTGACATGTCCCCCCCTCCAAGGGGTGGAGACCATGGGTTGAGAATGGCTGATATAGAGTCCCAGCTTACCAACTGCTTTCACTTCCATGTTTCTAAATGAGAGCCCTGTAAACAATAACACTTTACCTGTGAGGAAGAAGAGGATCAGAAAATGTAGTAACCTGCCCAGGGATGGGTAGTTAGCCTCCTGGACTGAGCCACCAGGGCCTGAAGCAGGTGTCTAACCCCTCGAGGCTCATTTCTTTTCCCCAGAGCTTCCATAGCTCCTCTCCTCTCCCTAATAGCCCGTCCTCATTTCCCACATTGTTGCTAGAGTAAAACAGAAGCGGGAGATTTGGGCTCCCCCAAAACAACTGATGATATTGTCCTGGATCGGCCAGAAGATACTCGGGGTCGGAGACGTCATAAAACTGAGAACGTTCGGACCCCAGGTGGATCTGAGCGGGCACCAGGCTCAGATTCTGGAGCCCAGAGACAAAGGTATATGTGTGGTATGGTGCTGTGTTAGGGCATGTCCACGTGTAAGGCCCTGGTGGGTGCCTGCTAGCTGTGTGGGTCCTATGAGTGTAGTGTTCTAACCCCTACTCTGTCTTTAGACGGCGGATAACACAGCTAGAGGAGGGTGAGGTGGGGACCCTGCACCCCGTGTTCGCTCATGTCATTCAGCGCTGGATGGGATTCATGGTTCAGATTGGTGAGAGCCTCGCCCCTCACTCCTTCCTCAGTCCTTGACCTGCTTTCCATGCTGCGGCCCTGCAGTGACTTCTCTGTCTTCCAGGTTGTGCCTCAGTGTCCAGGAGCTCCACCCACATGGTATCCCGGTTCCTCCTTCCATCCATCCTGTCAGAGTTCACCACTCTGGTCATCTCAATGGCTGGAGACACCAGTGTTCGTGTCTTTGAGCAGCATTTGTGAGTTTGAGATCTGGAGGATTGAAAGACTCTGGCCTTCCCTAGTCTTAAAAGCTGGCAGCTACAGGGAGCTAAGCCAGTAGGGGCTGGGCTAGGAGAGGTGGGCACAAGGCTCAGGAGGTGCAGGAAGGACCAGAAAATGGGGCCAGGAACTGTTGCCTTCCTATCCACACCTTCCTCCCAACAGAGGTTCCGAGCCAGGTATCTTCAGCCCTTGTTCACCAGGGCAGCTGGGCCCAGCCCCCCGCCCAGCGGCTGAGCGGCACCTTCTACTTCTGGGAAGGAACTTCGCCCAGTGGAGGAGACCAACCCAGCAGGGTGAGGAGATAGATGGTGGGACCCAGTGACTGCTGGGTAGTCACTGACCCTGCAGAAAGAAGGTGGGATGTGGGGCTCTGCTAACAG
This sequence comes from Mastomys coucha, assembly GCF_008632895.1. Lineage (NCBI taxonomy): Eukaryota > Metazoa > Chordata > Mammalia > Rodentia > Muridae > Mastomys > Mastomys coucha. The sequence goes on along the minus strand of NW_022196900.1, from coordinate 75,904,151 downwards.
CTTCCTCAGTGTCCCCTTCCCCTCCCTGTAGCTGCCAAAGCTGTGCAGCGCTTTGAGTCAGGAGGCGATGGGAGCCCAGGGCGAAGTGCTCCCCGGCAGAGGCTCTTGCTGCTAGAGGTGACAGACAAGAAGGTAAGTGTGAGGTCAAGGGCAGGTGCGGGGAGGAGTTCTGTGACCTCCCTGACCCCGATGTTGACCCCTGATCTCTAGCTACAGCTGCTGACTTATAACTGGGCTCCAGACCTGGGTGCAGCATTGGGCCGAGCTCTGATCCGCCTCGTCCAGTGGCAGAATGCGAGAGCCCACCTCATCTCCTGCCTGCTCAGCCAGAAGCTTGGGCTCTTCCACCACTGTGGCCAGTTGGACTTTCCCGTGCACGATGGAAAGGTACCTATTGCCTAGCTCCTGCACAGAGTTCTGGCCACTGAGTGGCCAGCTAAAGAAACAGGGAAAGGGAGACAGGCTCAGGACAGAAATGCTAGGAGAGGAAGCTTCGATGTGCAACAGAGGGTTCAAGGTCAAAGGGCTTGAGCCTGGCATGATCCTCCGTCCTTCTCAGGAGCCAAACCCATTCCTGCTGCCGACCATGGAAGTGGAAACCCTCATCCGGAATGCAAGCCCTCCACTGAGTCGAGAACAGGGCCGCCTGAGTGGGTCCTCTCGTGGGGGAGGTCCCCTTTCCTTGGACACGTTTCCCTTTGATGAAGCTCTGAGGGACATCACAGCTGCTCGCCCCAGCTCCACAGGTGGTCCTGCACCCAGACCTCCAGATCCTGTGACCTATCATGGGCAGCAGTTCTTAGAAATCAAGATGACAGAGCGAAAAGGTGAGGAATGTGGGCCAGGCAGTGGGGAGGGAAAATTCTGCGAAGACCAGACCGTGACAGAGAGGAAGTCAGCTACAAAGGCTACCACTGACGCCTTCCATCCCCAGAGCTGGAGCGCCAGATGAAGATGGAGAACCTGTTTGTAACCTGGCAGCAGCGTTCCGCACCAGCGAGCATGCCCATCAGTGTGAGTAGTTCCCCCTGCATCCTGCACAAAGCTCTCTGGCCCTCCCTTGATCACTGTTCAAAGCTTACTGCCCTGTGTCCAGGCTGGGGAGTTGGAGACCCTGAAGCAATCATCCCGCTTGGTGCATTACTGTGCGACAGCTCTGCTTTTTGACCCAGCTGCCTGGCTGCATGGACCCCCAGAGACTTCTGCACCCTCTGAAGGGCAGGTGAGGCTCAAGCATTCTCAAAGGCCTGTACCCAACAGTAGCCTGCACTCCATCCCTTGTCCTTAGATAATGAGCCTTAATTTCCACTTCTGCAGCGACGAGTGCGCCCTGAGTCAGGGTCTGGAGGCCGAGAGGTTCCCACAAGCTGTGAATCCTTGGATGTGCCTCCTCCAGGAGCCCGTGAGGAGCCATGGCTGAAGGAGCTAAGCTTGGCCTTCCTACAGCAATACGTGCAGTATCTGCAGAGCATTGGCTTTGTGCTGGTACCACTCCGGCCCCCTTCACCTGCCCGCAGGTGAGCCCCCTCCTCCTTCCCCACCCACTTCTCCACCTCAAGTGAGGCCCCACAGCCTTCCTTTATTGTGACTCCTTTGACTGCTCAGTCATTGTGCATGTTCATCACTGGCACACATATATAAAGATCTTAGCCACTTTTTGTATAGCCCTCTTGCATGTCCTACAAACCTTATGTGGTTTGCAGAACTCACAAGTACACACACAGACAGTATGTTCTTACCAAGCTTGTGCCTACCCATACCTCATTTTTTTACATGCCTGCATATATATCCATACATGCAGCTCTCACATATGCTACTAAACTTTCAAATTTGGGTCTTGTCAATTCTTGTCTTGGTCTTTATGTTAGGCTCTTCACCTTGGTCTGTTTTCGTTGTTGTTTTTGTTTTTCGAGACAGGGTTTCTCTGTGTAGCCCTGGCTGTCCTGGAACTCACTCTGTAGACCAGGCTGGCCTCGAACTCAGAAATCCACCTGCCTCTGCCTCCCAAGTGCTGGGATTAAAGACGTGTGTCACCACTGCCCAACTGACCTTGGTCTGTTTTCATGAAGGCCCTCTGCAGTGGTCCTACCTGTACCCCCTGACTATGGTCTGTTCCTACTCATACTCAGCTCTGTGGCTATTACCGACAACCTGAGTCCTGAAAGAAGCCAGTTCTCTGTCTCCACATGCCATCAACCCTAAGCCTGGCTATTCAGTAACAACCTTTCTTATCTTAGGCCAGATTCAGAGCCTGTATTCTTTGTTTAATTACATTCTTTCTCTATCTCCCTCTCTCTCCCTCTCTCTCTCCCTCCCTTCCTCTCTCTCTCTCTCTCTTTGTGTATGTGTGTGTATGTGTGTTGTACACAAAGACTAGCATGACCACTTTTTACTGTGTAGATGTTGATAATCCATTCAAGGGTGCTTAGTCTGACTTAATGAGCTTGCATGCTGACAGAAACACTGACTACACACATTGAACTGGTATTTCCAGTTCAGACAGTGGAGTTGAAGCAGATGCAGGAAGTGTGAGAAAACTAACAGTTCTTACATGAGTGATGTCAGTACAGTTGCTGGTGTGATCCATCTTGCCTTCAGATGGCCAATGAGGAAAAGTGACACTAATTCTTAAATATTATGTTTTCTAGAACATAATTTAAAGTCAAGCATTCTGTCCTCACCAGTTTTAGTGATCTCTGAGTCGAATAGCACTTCCCCTGAGGGTTAAATGGAATGTTTCTTCTATCTGACAGCCACTTCCAAGACCTGGAGTGGTACCCACTGCAATGGTAGATAGAACTGGATTGCAGGTGTTGTGATTAGTGTTCTGAGTTTACCGATCCCATCAGACATCATTAAGGTCAGGAACCTAAAGGACCCCACACACTGGTTCAAGGCTAGCGACCCCCCGAATGTGCCCCCCCTTTCCCTGCCTTTAAGCATCAGCACTCCAGTTACCTCCCAGCAGCCTGAGCCTGGCATTGCAGCTCGGGGACCTGCCGGCCCTTTCAGGCCTTTGAAAGTCCTTCCCTGCTTTTCCTCCTTCTTGGTTCTAAGTTAAGAACTAGAAGGGGCTGGAGAGACGGCTCAGCAATTAAGAGTGACTGCTGCCTTCCATAGCACCCAGCCTGTTTCCCGTTCTACGGCAGAGAACTTATGCCCACCTCTAACTCCAGCTCTTGGGGACCTGATGCCCCCTTCTGGCTTTCACACGTGTATGCAGACATATCACTCAGACACACATACAAACACTTAAATATAAAAAAGTTTAGAGATAAAGAACTATGGGGCTATTTTCCCCCAGCTAAAAGAAAACTGCTTTTCCCTCTTAGAGAACTATCCTCACAGGGCATCCAGCATCTCCTAGTAAAATTTCAGGCGTGCCTCATCACCCTCCCCTCTACAGACCTCCTCTCTCCCAGGTAACAGTGAATATGCCTGGTCCGTTGCCACCCCTGCATCCACCCCTGAACACAGCTGACTTACCAGACCTGGACTCCAGCCACAGCCCTGCTTCCTGGGGAACCTGAGCAAGCCCACCCTCAGGCCTGACTCATGCCTGGAAAGCAGTGTCATGTGGAATGGCCGGGGCCAGAGCCCTTCAGCCTTTGGCCTGCCTCACTCAGCCTCTTGTCTCTCTTCCTTCTCTGCAGCACCAGCCGGCTACGGGCTATGGCTATCCTTGGAACAGAGGGCCGAGGCTCCTTCTCCTGCCCCAAAGCCAAGGCTGAGGGGAGCCCGAAGGTAACTCCTTGTCACAGAATGGTGAAGTCAGCAGTGACTTGAGTTAGGTCCCCTCCATACCCAAAGCCATCAACCCTAACCGATACACTGACCCACTGGTCCTAGACTGTCATTACTAAGCCAGGAGCCTGAAGGACCTTTACATGTTGGTTCCAGGCTGGTAAACCCCAGCATGTGTCTCCTTTTCCATTCTCCAGAGCACCAGTACTCCAGTCACCACCTACCACCTGCAGCGGGCACTGCCTGGGGGCATCATCCTCATGGAGCTGACCTTCCAGGTGAGAAGGGGAAGCGCTGAGTCGGGGGAGCTCTACCTTGCCGCCTCTCACACCATCCTCACCTCAGCTCACCCTCTCCTCAGGGCTGTTACTTCTGTGTCAAACAGTTTGCTCTGGAATGTTCCCGAATCCCAATGGGACAAGCTGTCAACTCTCAGGTATGTGGTGGGGACAGGGTAATATGGAGTGGGCAGAGTGCTCAGACATAGACACTGCCTCCCCGTTGTGTGGCGGGCACTGTGGTTTCATGACCCTTGTGGTGGGCACTCTAGCCTGGTGATGGGTCAGGTGCTGACTGGACTGTTGTTTTATCTGACCCTGGGAGGTCCAAAGCTACTTTCAACTGTAGCACTAAGGTAAGCCAGTACAGAGATGGGCCCTGCTCTGTGCCAGCACTGGATTCCATTACATAGCACCCTTATAATGTGTCACACCAGGTCAGTGCCATGCAAGACCTGGTCTGATGCAAATGGGGCAGTTGGCATTGTCTGTGTAGTTACCAACACTGGCACTTGCTCATTATTGTGTCCTTGTCAGTTTGCCTCAAGTCAGGCCCTTGATACCTGGAGGGCCAAGCACTCAAAGCTGTGTGGTTAAGGAGCAAGTAAGGGCAGCAACCTGAATGTCTGCCTTGCTTAGTTTGGCTTCTCAAGTTGCCAGAAGTGTCACAATAGGGCCTGTACCTTGTAAGCTTAGGCACACCTCTGAAAGATGGAGGATCTAGTGGGACCCAATGCCGTCAAGACTGCCTCCTCTCCATTGTGGGGAATACCCATACCTGGAATAGCCCCACATAGTTGCTTTTGCTTTGAACATTGAGCATACATACATGGTCACAGTTTGCCACAGGATGATAGAACCCCTGAAAAGCATCATGGCTTCGTGTGCAGGAACCTACTTGGCCCAGAGTACTCCAGAGGGAGCTGTGGGTCGATGGGCCATCCTCAACTGGTGTGTGAGATCAGAGTGCTCACTCCCAGCTTCCTTTGACTTCCTGTTACCTGATTTCCAGGGTTTGCCTAGGCTCTCTCTGTCCCTCCTTCTCTAACTCTCTAGCCCTGCACAGGATTCTCTTTTGTTCTACATTAGTTTTTGAAATAGGTCTTAGATAGCCCAGGCTGCTCTAGACTCACTGTGTAGCCAAAAGTGACTTTCCACTCGTTTTCCTCCCATCTCCATCTCCCATCTGCTGGGCTTTACATGAGGCTCAGGTGTCTAAGCTGCTTCAGGATGCCATCGTTCATTAAAAGGCCAGTGTATGTACTGAGAGGAGAAAGCAGTTTATTTCTAAGCAGATGAGTCTGAAGGTCACAGAAATTTTGCCCTGCAACACAAAGCTCATCAGTGGCAGACTTGGGTGAAATCTAGGTTTTTCTGTGATAATGATCTCACCCCTGTCTATTTTGTCTCCTCACACTGCCCCTGACTGAGATCTGTGCATCTCTCTAAGGTGGATAAGAAAGCTGACGCCAGAGACTTGTTTACCAAGGCCATGTAGGTAGTATGTCTCCTCCTGATGTTGGTTTGCTTTTCTACCAACTCCTGAGGCTCCCACAGTGCCCAGATGGAGCCTGCCATTCAAGTACCACACACACTTATCAACACCGTTGGTGGAGTACCATCAAGAGAAGGGCATATTCCTTATTTCTGCCTCTCTCCCTCTCTCTGTCCCTTCTACCGTCAGTTCATTCAGCCAGGTAGTCAACAGCCTGCCCTGGCCTGGCCCTGCTGTTCTATAGGAAGCTTTACAGTGAATAGTGGGAGTTATGCTGCATGTCAGGCAGATCAGCATCAAAGGCAGAGGGCACACAGGTTTAAGTGTAGGACCAGAGTATTGTCCTTGGGAAAGGCAGGTGAAAGCTTTCTGAAGGCAGATGACAGCTGGCTTTCCTTGACTCCCACCAGATTTTCTGATTCTGTATTTTCTAGTGTGCTTTGTAATTCCTCATTCACCCCCATTCTTTCCATCATCCTTGGACTACCCCTTATCCCTGGACTGTCCCTCACACCTGAACTGCCCCTCATCCCTGGACTGTCCCTCATATGCCAGACTGTCCATCTTCCTGTATCCAACTACTATACTGTAAGCTTCTTGAAGGCAAGGCATTGTGTCTGTTCCCCTGCACTTACAGTGGCCACTGAGAAATACATGGTAGGCCATCTATGTCAGACTCAAATGCAATAGTAACAAGGGTTATCTCCCTAATGGCCCTGGTTCCAAATAAACAGGAAAGTCCAGAACCGTGTTGCAGAGTGTAAGAGGAAGGTTCCCCGTAGAAGCTGTGCTGACTGAGGAGTACTGCCAGTCCCGCAGCCACAGGAAGCAGTGCCAAGCGTCTTCTCTGCCCAGGAAGCAAGAAGTATGGATTGGGTAGCCAGTGTTCCCACACCCTAACCCTGCCATTTCTCCCCAGCTGTCCCTGCTGTTCACTGAGGAGTGTGACAAGGTCCGTGATCTGATGCACGTACATTCCTTCAGCTATGACTTCCACCTGCGCCTCGTGCACCAACATGTGCTCGGTGCCCACCTGGTATTGAGGCATGGCTACCACCTCACCACCTTCTTGCAGCATTTCCTGGCCCACCACCCTGATGGACCCCACTTTGGCCGTAATCACATTTACCAAGGTTAGTGCCCAAGGGCAAGCCAATGAGACTACAGTAGAACAGCCACAGGGCCTGGCCTGGCCTGGCAAGACCAGGAATCGCTCGTTTCCCTGTACCACGTCCGTGTTTTCAGTCTTCAACTGTCTCCTAGGTTTCTCACGGTTGGTGTCATAGCAGAATTAGGGCCTTGTGTCCTGTGTCATCCTGCCCTCTATTCTGAGTGTTTTATCCCATCTCAGCAACATTCCACAGGGGTTTAGGGGCTCCCCAGGAAAGCAAAACCTCAGTATTCCCATTCCCCTGCTCTACCAGCTCAGGTTTTGTGTTCTAGGCTAAGTGTCTGTCCTGTAACTTGTCCCACAGGGACGCTGGAGCTCCCTACCCCACTCATTGCTGCCCACCAGCTGTACAATTATGTGGCTGACCATGCCAGTTCTTACCACATGAAGCCACTTCGAATGGCTCGGCCAGGTGGCCCAGAACATAATGAATATGCCCTGGTGTCAGCATGGCACAGGTAAGGCTAGGAGGCACAGGTAAGGCTAGGAGGCAGCACCAGCTCCTCCTAGTAGGGCTGGGGGAGGGGGTGGGGCTGCACTTGGAGAAGGGAGATGTATGTTTTCTAGAGCACAGGGGTTGGGACTGGTTTCAGTTGAGCCTCAGAGGTGGCATCTCTTCCACCCCAACTGCACAGCTCTGGCTCCTATCTGGACTCGGAAGGGCTTCGGCATCAGGATGACTTTGATGTGTCTCTGCTTGTCTGTCATTCTGCTGCACCCTTTGAAGAGCAAGGAGAAGCTGAGCGACATGTCCTGAGGTCAGAACTCTTACCTCGAATGTACCCATTTCTCAGATTTTCTACTCCTACCCCTAAGTCTATTGCTGTGACACTCTCCCACTCTCCTGCCCCTTCTGCTCCCCAGGCTTCAGTTCTTCGTGGTGCTCACCAGCCAACGAGAACTTTTCCCAAGACTCACTGCAGACATGCGCAGATTCCGGAAGCCATCTAGGCTTCCCCTTGAGCCAGAGGCTCCTGGGAGCTTGGTTGGTAGCCCCGGGGAAGCGCCGGGGATTATGCTGGCCCCAGGGCCAGCTCCTCTGTTCCCACCACTGGCTGCAGAAGTGGGTATGGCCCGGGCACGGCTGGCTCAGCTGGTTAGGTTGGCTGGTGGGCACTGCCGGCGGGATACCCTCTGGAAGCGCCTCTTCTTGCTGGAGCCACCAGGGCCTGACCGGCTAAGGCTCGGAGGGCGCCTAGCCCTGGCAGAGTTGGAGGAGCTCTTAGAGGCAGTCCATGCCAAGTCCATTGCGGACATTGACCCCCAGCTGGTAAGAGACCTGACTCCTCAGGGCGAGCATTGCTTCCAGCAGTGCCACAGTGGCTGGGTTAGAGGGAAGGCATCTTGGGTGACTCTGCAGTGGTAGGCTCAGGGCTGTGAACCCTCCGCAGGACTGTTTCCTCTCCATGACGGTCTCCTGGTACCAGAGCCTCATCAAGGTTCTCCTGAGCCGATTCCCCCAAAGCTGCCGCCATTTTCAGAGCCCAGACTTGGGAACCCAGTACCTGGTGAGTCCCATTGGCCCCACTCTGCAAGGAACACCAGCAGAAATCCTCATCTGACATAACAGAGCCACTGAGGGAATGCAGCCTTAACAAACAAGCTCTGCTTTACACTGTTGCCTTGCTGGAGTTAGACCACACCAACAGCCATTGAAACCTTTGGGCATTGGGGAGGAAGCCTGAGTACATGATTGTTGGGACGTGGCATGCCTACTCCAGGCATGGCACTCAGACCACTGCAACACACATGTTCAACCTCCACGGCAGACCCAGGATCTGTGTCTTGCAATGTCCCCAGAAGGCCTGTGCACCCTGGTGTGAAGGCACAGCTGAAGGACAGGGAGAGAGACAACCCCAGCGGTGGGTGACCACAAGATTTATCTCTGGCATGCCCCCGGTCATCTAGAGAAGCCAGGGCTACAGTGGAGAAGGCAAAGAGGCATTGGGGCACCAGCGATGGAGCACTGAAGCTGGAGTGGCGAGGGGGAAGGGGGGAGTGATGGGGCAAGTTGAGTCTATAGCCTATGAAGTTTGTGGACATCTGGGATGGAGATATATGTAGACCACAGCCACATTAGTAGATGGTACAGAAGCCCTGAGGAGAAATCACCCAGGAGTGGATCCCAGAGCTAAGTGCTAGGGGGCAGCTGACATCAGGAGCAGTGGGAGACCTAGAACTGGCTGAAGGAGTAGCACCAAGGGTCTAGAACTGCCCTTCATTAGCTTCCCTATCATGGTCTAGATAGTTCTGACAGACAGATTAAGGGAGGCCCAGTGTGGCAACACGATCCTGAGTGAGCCTGGCTTGCAGATAGGATCAGGCACAGTGACAGAGGAGGCATCACCCTCTTGCCTCCATAAGAAGCCTTGCGGGAGGACTCACACCCACTTGGGTGAGGTGATCCTCACTCCCCCTTCTGTTGCTTCAGGTTGTGCTGAATCAGAAGTTCACCGACTGTTTTGTCTTGGTGTTTCTGGACTCACACTTGGGAAAGACGGTGAGAACAGAGAGGGCAAGGGGTTTCCTGGAGGCTGTACCCCCCAAGCCCTCCACCTCAGCCTTCTAAGGCTGGACTGTCAGCCTCTGCACCCAGCCTCAGTCCTTGCCACGGCCTTTCACTGCCTCACTTCTGTCATGTTCTCCACAGTCTCTGACGGTGGTTTTCCGAGAGCCCTTCCCGGTGCAGCCCCAAGACAGCGAGAGCCCCCCTGCCCAGCTGGTCTCTACCTACCACCACTTGGAGAGTGTCATCAACACAGCCTGTTTCACCCTCTGGACCCGCCTTCTCTGAGAAGGTGGACCACTGACTTTGTTGGTTGAATCATGGATCTATAAGCTTGCCCACTTGAGGCAGGACAAACTGGCACTTAGGAACCCCAGGGTGAACTCAGACACAAAGTGAGTGACACCAAAGGATTGTGAGTTCGTCTAGGGAACTGCTGCTACAGCCTGGCAACAGGGACATAGTTGCTGAGCAGCCTGGACTCGCCTCAGGCCCCTCAGGCCCCTGGGCCTGTGCAGAAGTGGGTGCCTCCTTCCTGCACACCTGGTAGAGTGCCAGGGAATGTCACATGATCTGACAAGCTCTCACCTCTAAGAGCTCTGCCACTTGGCCATCACTGTTGGACATTACCATTGAGATAAGACTTGGTTCTTATCTTGACTCTGCCTGTCTAGCACCTGTGACCAGTTTTACCTCCTCCTGTCCCCATTGGACCTTTGGTTCCTCATCTATGGATAAGGAAGGCTCAGAAGATCTCCTATGTCCACAGCAACCCTGGCACCAACTGGAGGATTTGAGCTTGAGCTGTGTGTCCCTTCTCAGTGGGAGGGAATGAACCTGGAGACATTGAATCATTAGACACTATGTGTCTCCCATCCCTGTAATATACACATATAAAAATGCTCAGTGTGATTTTAATTCAGAGAAGGTACCTCAGGACACTAGCCCACTGCCCCAGAGCAGCATCCAGATGCTGTGCAAAACCTTACTGGCCAGTCTGTGGGTGGCCCCGTCTGTCCCAGTATGAACGTAGCCAACTCAGACCCTCCACTGTGTCTCCTGCAGTAAAAGAGAGGCAATGCCATCTTAATTCATAGGGAAGGAACCACCGCTGTCCAATATCTGTCCCTCCAGTGTCCCCTCACCTCGAGGCTGATATTCGCAGCCCACAAATCCTTGGTAGCCCTCATCTTCTAGCAGCTGGAACAGGTAAGTAAAGTCCAGCTCTCCAGAGCTGCCTGGCTCCCCTCGGTCTGGGACCTGGGCCACTTGCACATGCCCTAGGGACAGAAGAGAGGCATGGAACAGCACAGAGTGGAAAAGATGGCAAACGTAAGAACACCAGACCAGGAGGGAACACGGGAGGGTAGCCCTCACCAACAGTGGGCAGGAACTCCCTGATGTTTCCTGTGAGATTCCCATCCATGATCTGCCAGTGGAATATGTCCTGGGGAGGAGAGTGTCAGTCAGAACTGTCAAATGTCCTCGACAATTCTTCCCAGTCTGGAAGACCTGGCCTCCTGCAAAAGCACCCATCTCCCACTCACCATTTGCAACTGCAGATTGGGTCTCCCAACCTTCTGTAAGATAGCTGCAGCTAGGGGGAAAGCAGGGGAGACAGCCATGAGGCTTTAGGCTGTGTGGACCAAAGAGGACTAGAAGGTAACAGGACTAGATTCCTACCCTGCTGGGGCGTGTCCAGGAAATACTGGGGGTCTGTGATGCGGGTGTTGATAGGCTCCAGCAGTCCCACGAGGTTCTCCTAGAACCATGGTGGAGGCTGTCAGGGGCTCCTCCCCACGTCTGTCTGTCACCTCATCTGTTCCTCTTTGTACATCACCTACTGTCCCCACTACCTCCTCTCTCCTCAACACATTAAGTATGCATCCACCTCTTACCTGAGCCAGAACCTCAGCGGCATGCCTCAGGTTCTCCACAAAAACTGTCTCCATCTCCCCCTTGACTGCAGCTCGGTCAGCACCTCGGGGTACTCGGCCAGCCATCAGGTGGATCCTGTGGAGAGGTTGGTCGAGGAGGGCTCATGTCTCCCTATGCATCTCTTTTTAGATGCCCTCTAACTATCCCAGCCTCACCCAGACTCCCAGGCCTTCTGTCCAGACACTTTGAGGCACAATGCCCAGGTATCCTAGCAGCCTCCTGTGCTTCTGTGTCAGGCCAAGGCAACTGCCCTGTGCCTTCTTCCCATCAACCCATCAGGGCCTCACCCATCACTTACTCCTGTACTCTTAACCCTTCCCTTCCCTTGTTCCTTCTCAGCTCATAAGCATACTTGAGGCTTTTTAAATTTTTTCCAGATTTTAAAAATGTATTTGTATATGAGTGGTTTACCTGCATATCTGTGTACCATGTGCCTGGTGCCCTTAGGGTCAGAAGGCATTGATGTCCTGTTACTGGATGTATAGATGGTTGAGTTGCCGAGGGTACTGGCAGCCCAATCCAGGTCTTCTTCAAGAGCCATTAGTGCTCTTAGCTACTGAGCCATCTCTCTAGCCTCCTAGCCTTTAGGCTCACCTTTTAAAATGATTTTGACCCTTGCCCTTTCAGAAAGTTCGCGTTGCTTAACCCTGCTTCCTCTCCCTACACTAGCCAGCAATGAGCCTCTTGCCACGGTTGCTTCCTGGTGTTGATAGGTTCCAGCAGTCCCATGAGGCTCTCCTAGAACTGTGCTGGAGGCTGTCAAGAGCTCCTCCCCACATCTGTCCACTTCTTGTCTCTGTTCCCAACTGCTAGCAGGTATTCAAGCCCTTGGAACTCAGTATTTACCACCTCCAGCCTCATTAACTCAGCTGGACAGGACAACCCTCCTTGCCAGGGCCACAGCCTCCTTGCCTGAATACCCGACCTCCCCCTATAAAGTGAATGTGTGGGCCTGCCAGATTCAGTTCCTGCATCACTATCTGCAAACAGCTTTCTCCTAGTAGGGGTTAGGTGCCCGCCCTACCACGCCTTCACCCCTGCTTTCTCGACCTTATTAGCTCCCTAACCAGACCCCACCCCAGCCCCACTCCAAGCACGGGATCCCAGTATGAGAAGTGCATGACAGCAGTGTGGCATACGGAATGACACTAACAGCTGAAATACAAAAAAGTCTGTAAAGGCCCTGGCCCACAGTGGTGTCTCTGCTCCAGCCTTCTCCCGACCCGGCCCTGAGGTCAAGGGAGGATAGGGCAGGGTACCTGGGGCAGCCCAGCGCCTTTGCGTACAGCACGGCCTGCTCCAGGCCCTCTCGGAAGGCCGCCTGTCTCCCGGGGACGGCCCCCAGCCCCATCTCCCCCTTCTCATGGTCTCCTGTAGAGAGAACCAATGTCAGCGCAGGCCTAGCTCCCCGCAGCCCCTACGGCTCCCCCGCCCCGGGCGCGCACCGCGCGGCGTGTTGATGAGCACCAGCCGCAGTCCCGCAGCCCGCGCCGCGCTTGCCAGCGCCTGGGGGGACTCGGTGTACGGCCAGGCCACCTCGGCCGCTTCGAAGCCCACACGGCCCGCGGCGTGCAGCCGCTCGGGGAGCCCGGGGAGCTCCGGGAACAACCAGGAGACATTGGCCGAGAAGCGGAGCGGAGCCATGCGGGCGGAAGGCGGCGGCAAGGGCGCGGCCTCGGGTCAGGAAGCGAGGCCAGCGGCGAGGGGCGGAGCGAGGCCGTCCCAGCCCAGTTCAGATAAAGGGAGGTGGGTCTGCGAACTACTCGGCTGGTGGAAAGGAGGTAGCTGTTCTTTAAGTAATGCCCGAAAGCTGAAAACAAATAGCTTTATTTGAATCCGAGTCTCGTACATATGCTGGCCCACTACGGCCGCCATCCTCCTGCCCCATCCTCCCTCTGTAGGATTATATACAGGCCTATCTTCATCCCAGCGGCTCTCACACTGCCTACCCATTGATTTTTCCCTTACAGACTAAACACTAAGCGAGCATTTTTTTTCCTCCTCAGAAAATTCGGATCGTGTCGTGTAAAGTTTTATGGCCTATCTTTTTTCAAATGACGATCTATTAGCATTCCCCCGCGTTCTTCAATACTCTTCAAAGTCATGCCAATCGCTGCTTATTGTTGCACTGCACACTTAGACAACCCATAATTATCATATCGCTGTGGCTGGTGTGTACGCGCACGCGCACTGGTGTAGGAGCGCATTAAAACAACTCTGGGTCCCCATCTCTGCACCTTTTTCTTAGATTCCCTTTTTAATGATGTCCATCACAGTGCTTGCCAGTCCTGGATGTTTGTCCATAAAAGAAAGTGCTGTACCAGGGTAATTCACCTAAGCAGCTGGGGGCGTGGCGGTCTATGCCTCCACTGATGGAGTCATGGGAGGATACCCAAGGGCAGTCAACCTGGCCAAACAAGATTGGCTTAGTTTTATTAGACGACTAGGTCTGTGGAAACTATGAAAGATGATAGATAGATAGATAGATAGATAGATAGATAGATAGATAGACAGACAGATAATAAAACAAAGGTAGATCCCAGAAGAGTGTAACGGAGTCCTTATAAGTAAAGGGACCCGGAAACCCCGCTGATCCCGGCAGCTGCTCCGTAGCTGGGTACTTATCTCACCTGTAAAGCCTCCTGTGTTTCTTGAAACAAATTTCAACAAATCTCCTTTCACTTACAAAAACACGGATTTCAAAGACACATAGAATATATTCCAAAAGAAGAAACAGGCTTATTTTTTCTTTTCTTTTTATGTGTGTGGGTGTTTTTGCCTGCTTGTATGTCTGTGCACCACACCACGCTCGTGCAGTGCCGATGGAGGCCAGAAGAGGGCATCGGATCTCCTGGAACAAGCTGCGGTGTAGGTGCGGTGTAGGTGCTGGGACTTAGGTCCTGCTGAAGAGCAGGCAGTACTGGGTGAGGGGGAGTTGTCTCTCCCGCACTCTTTAAATTCTTGATAGCAATGATAGAGTGCTTTCTGAAAGGTACATTTATAAGGATCGTGTACACTTCTGATCCCAAATACTTAGGAGACTGAGACAGGGTCACTGAGTTTAAGGCCAGCCTGAGGAATGTAGCAAGACTTTGTCTGAGAAAAAGAAAGGAAGCTGGGTCGTGGTGGCTCAAGCCTTTAAATCCCAGCACCCTCAAGGCAGGCGGATATCTGTGAATTCGAGGCCAGCCTAGTCTACAAAACTAGTTCTAGGACAGCCAAGGCTACACAAAGGAACCCTGTTTCAGAAAGCCAAATCAAACAAACAAGAAAATGAAGGTAGGGCTAGAGAGATGGCTCAGCAGTTAAGAACACTGACTGCTCTTCCAGAGGTCCTGAGTTCAATTCCCAGCAACCACGTGGTAGCTTATAACCATCTGTAATGAGATCGGATGCCCTCTTCTGGTGTGTCTGAAGAGAGCAATGGTGTACTCATATAAATAAAATAAATAAATCTTTAAAAAAGAAAAGTAAAAGAAAGAAGTTTTAAAATGTAAATTTATACCACACCCCTTTGTAAGTAGAATTCATCTCTTATAACATGCACAGGACTATGATTGTCTCATTGTACACAGGCAGATGCTATCACATGACCAGATGAGACTGAGCTCTACCCTCAAGTTTTAGCTCTCATTCATGAACTATTCACAGGTTGTTGATATCACAATGAAACCAGCCTCCTCTCTGGGACACCCCAGCCAGCTTCCACTGCTCTGCTCAGCTCCATCTCCAGACATCCAGCTCATTCAGACACTGGGGGCCAGGCTCATCCCATCCTTAAACTACATGCTTGGAGGTTCCACTCCTGCAGCTCTGCCTCAGACCCACCAGCTCACCTGTCACCTGATTTCTTGCCCATTTGCAGTTGAATTTTTTCTCTTGGACCTTTGACTTGTTTGGAGCATGTCTCTTGGCTAGAGTCCGATCAGGTTGTGGTCTCTTAACTAAGTGTAGCTTGTTAATCAGTCAGCAGGTTTACAGTCCAGAGTGACAACTGAGGAAAGACATCTTTATTAGCTCTTCGCTGTAAATCTCTCACCTGTACCAAGGTAATTCTAACTAAATCCTGGTGGCACCTCCACCTCCCGAGTTCTGAATCAGGAACTAAATGTTCTAACCCACATGATCCGCGCCCTCCTCATATTCCTTTATGGCAGCAGAGAGAATTTTATGAACTAGGTGGACATGACTTACAATTCCTCTCGATTCCCTTATGGCTTTCAATAAAAGGAATATATACAGAGCACAATGTCCATGAAAACAATTTTCCCCTTTTTTCCATGCTAGGTATCAAACCCAGACCCCTGTACATGGAACACATGCTTTTTCACCAAACTACACCCCAGCCTACAAAGTATTTTCTTCATTCATAACTTGATCATCTATAGTTTCTAGCACTTTGTGACACAGACATCATACTAAGTTATTATGCCAAGTTTCCACTCTTTTCGGTTTAACTTTTACCCAGAGAATTTGCATAGGAGTAGTGTTTCATTATAGTATCAACAACCTGGATTAGTTAATGGATGAGAGCTAAAGTTCAAGGTAGAGTCCAGAGTCTCATCTAGTCGTATGACAGCATCGTCTGTGCAGTGTTGAAACCTTCTGCAGTCCTGTGTACAACACAAGTGAAATCCTCCATGAGATCCAGCTGATACATTCCAGATTGGCAAAAATGAAAATCAGTGTCAAATAGTCAATAGGATTTAGAACAACTGGCAAGCTCCCTCAATGCCAGTGTGAACGTAAATCACTCTAACCACTTTGGAAAACAATTTGGCATGATCTCTCTAAGCTGATATGCCCTTGATCCCAGCAGTTCCTCATCCGGGTGTATTCCCTGAAGAAACATTTGCACAAGTGTGGCAGGAATACGCCTCGTGATATTCATAACCACGCAGCTTACCCAGCAAAAGGCTAACACGGGCCAAACATCCATAGACACACTCAGATGAGCTGTTGCACAGTGTTGCACAGAGAGGGAACGACAAAACTGGTGGCTCAGGTGAGAAATTGAGTTTCCTCTTGTACTGGAGCAATGTGAAGTTTGGCTCAAATTGAAAACATTAAGGTGATGGTATTTTTTTAAAAAATCTCAGAAACACAATTTTGAGAGAAATATGTACGGTGTGCTTCCGTTTTTATTTTGTCAAAGATTTTGTCTGATTTATATGTGTGTGTCAGCAGGAAGGTGTACACCTGAGTGTGGGTGCCTGTGGTGCTAGACTGGCTGGATCAGGACATGGATATTGGGAACCAACCTCTTCTGTGGTGGGATCCTGGGGTCCAACTTAGGTCTGAGCTTGTGCAGCAAGCCTCTCACCTTGTCACTAAGCCTTGTCACCAGCCCTGCTTCCATTCATACAAAGGCAGGGAAGTCACCATCACATAAAGGAGATACGATACAAACATCTCTGTTTTTTATAAATGTCATGAATAGCAATCACAAAGCGTGATTGTGTCTGGAGGGGAGAGAAACTGAAGCTATTGGAGACCTGGGAAGTCACTGACATCCCTTCTCTTAAACTGGGTGGGACAGCCATGTAGGCTAATTATGTCACGCTTCTTTATCGCTCACATATGTTTTTGTAGGCACCAATTTTGTGTATCACTTTCATATTTAATAAAAGCAGAACTTTAAGGCCTTCTGCGCACATGCCTACCGCCTGCTAGCCCATTCTACACTAACATTTTCATCGTGAGAGCCTCCTCATCTCGAAGCTTTGCTATAGACTCGGCTTCCTGGCACCATTTGTATAGTTTGGGCTACAATTACTGTTTCTAAGATTGTTACTGCTCAGGATGGTGGTCTTTTAGCATTTTATCTGCTCAGATGCCATGGGGGAGCATCCTACACCACGGTGCCCTGTGATCTATGCCTACTGGCATTCAGAGGCCTGGATACCCCTTTCCATTTGAATATGTGACTCACTTCCAAAACAATTAGGATAGTGGAAAATACCCTGGAAAGTAACTTATGAAAAAGCTGTGGTTTCTATCTTGGGTATCTTACTCACTGACTCTTAGGAAAAACAACTGCAGGGTTGTAAAGTGCCCTGTGGAAAACCCTCCACGTTAGAAACTCTGATGTCTACAGCTATGTCGGCTGAATGTGTCTCTCCTGCCCCTCCACATGTTGAAGTTCCGTGTTAGTCGGATGTTTTATCCTTGTGTCAGACACCTGGGAAAAGCAACAGAAAGGAGAAGAGATATTTACTTAGTCTCATGGTTTCAAAGGTCTCAATCCAAAATCAAGCAGGCTCATTGCTTTGGACTAGAGGCACCGCAGAATACCATGACAACAGGAGCACAGAACAAAGACCGCTCGCTCACCTCGCAGAAGCCAGGGAACAGAGGAATATGAGGGGAAAGGGAGAGGTGTGTGGGTGCATGCCTGAAATCCTGTAACTCAGGAAGCAGAAGCAGGCGGGTCTCCAAGTGTGGAGCTAGCCTTGTCTATACAGAAAGTTCCAGGACAGCCAGGGCTACACACTGAGACCACACACACACACACACACACACACACACACACACGCGCGCGCACACACACACGCGCACACGCACGCATGCACGCACGCACGCATGCACGCACGCACGCATGCACGCACGCACGCATGCACGCACGCACGCACGCACGCACGCATGCACACATACCTCAAAGGACCTATTTTGGCTCATGGTTTCAGGGGCTTAGGGCTTGTGGAAAAGTGGCACATCTTGGTGGATCCTCAAGACAGAACAAAACTGCTCACCAACAACCATCAAGTGAAAGAAAGAGGAGAAGTTGGAGTCCTATAATCACCTTTAAGAGTCCACACCCCAGTGTCCAAAGACCTCTCACGAGGCTCCATTTCTTATCAGTTCCACCACTTTCTAATAATAGAGCGAACCTGGTACCCAGCATGCACCACACACACAGGCCTTTGGAAGCAACATAAAATACAAACCATGGCATAGTCCAAACTAATACACTGGCTCAAAGCTGACAAGGAGCTAAAGCTGACCTAGAGTCACAAGGATGAGCATAGAAGGGATTCTCTCCAAGAGAGCCTTGAAGTGACAACACTATGACCAACAGCTAAAGCAGAAGCTCATAAGAGACACTGAGTGGGCGAAAGCTCACCAGGTTTCCGGACCCTAGGAAACTCTTAGGCTCTGAGTTTGGGGAATAACTTGTTAACAGCAATGGCTGACTAACAGAGGAATTTGTGCTGGGACTAGCTCTCTTTTTTGGGGAAAACTACTGTCTACCACTTTCATCTTTTCTTGACCTGAAGGCATGAACAGGTGCCACAGTAATCTGTCTCCTGACCCAGGCTGGGCCAGTGTATCCAGTATATCTTTTATAGATGTTCCCTCTCTTCTCCCTCTAAAAAAAAAAGACACTCTCTCTCTCTCTCTCTCTCTCTCTCTCTCTCTCTCTCTCTCTCTCTCTCTCACACACACACACACACACACACACACACACACACACACAGAGACACATACATACGTGCGGAGACAGCCAGCCCAGGAAGTAACACTAATATCATAGAGAAGAGACAAAGAAAAACAAAGAGAAGTACTGTGTTTGTCTTACAGAGGATCTGTTAGGGAATCAACCAGGTTGCCTTTCTTACTTCCTCTTAACTTTTTCCAAAAACCAAGATTTCTCAGAACTAACCTGCTGTTTACCCTCCCAGCCTCCAGCACTGTGTATACTTCAATAAATATTTGAATCTATCAGTAAAAAGCAACGTTGTGTTGTTTGAATGAGAACGGCCTCTGTAGGTTCATATATCTGAGTACTTGGTCCCCAGTATTGTGGATGTGTTTGGGAAGGATTGGGAGGTGTGGCCTTGTTGGAGGAGGTGTGTCACTAGACCTGGCTTTGATTCAAGCCATTCCCAGCGTCTCTCTCTCTCTGACCCATTCTTATGGATAAAGAAGTGAGCTCTCAGCTACTACTCCAATGCTATGCCCGCCTGCCTATTGCCATGGCTTTCATGATGATGGGCATGGACTCTCCTCTATAACTGAGCACCCCAAGCAAACTCTACCTTCTGTATGTAAAGAACCTTAGGATACCAGGATTTATGTCATTTCATGAATCTTTATAACTCAAATTACTAGCAGTAAATGGCTGGGTAGCCCCCATAGTGATATAAAGATTCCAGTGCCTAACAGGGCATCTCTGTCTTTCAAAGTCAGGGCTTATGCCAGCGGTTTTAGTTCACTCCCCTCATTAAGCTCTTTATTATCTTGTCCTGTACAAGAACATTTTCATCTCTCTTTAGTTTTCTTTATCTGAGCTGTTAGCTTCCTATCATTTGGTACAATAGGCTCAAGCCAGAGCGTATACATCATGCTGTATATTTCCACACTCAGCCATGTGTTCCATTATAGCTGCCTCCATTTAAGAAGATCCCCATTCAATTGTCACTCAGCTGATTTTTTTTTTTTGAGCCATTGAGCCTGCATTTCTAACTCCTCAGAATTTAACTTTCTGACTCTACTCAATTTTACCAGTAATAGTCCATATCACACAGACTCATGTCAGCTTGTAACAGCGTCAAAAAGGAAGGGAAATCTTGGGTAAAATTTCTTTCATTGACTCCTATTGTATCCAAGCATTTATACAGGGATATCCACGATACATCTACATTTGGGACCCTATAACTAAAATGTCAGCACATTTAAATGGAATAATCTCTCACACACCATACATTGAATAATAGCATCATTATACAAAACAGAATTGAATCACTTTACAAAATTTGCACTTGCATAAGCAATTATCTATATTCTTGGAAGAATATTACAATATTTGCTATTCCACGTTACACATGTTCCTCTTTCAGAGGGGTTCCTGTAGCTGGCCCTTTATCCTTGCTTTCTAATCTGTTACTGGGTGGCTGGATCACATCCAGAAACCTTTCTTTCCCTCTCTTGCATATGCATCCTTAATAGCAAACAAAGGCTCTTGGCAGCCTAATGGAATGTTAACTAATTACATGTCGTCATGCAAACTCTAAACTCAGCAATAGCCCCCATGCACATATGGTTTAAAATAAGATACAGGTAGAATGTTTTTAAGTTGGTTAGGGTTTTGGGGTTGGTTGGCTTTTTGAGACAGGGTTTCCCTGTGTAGCCTAATCTGTCCCAGAACTCCTTCTGTAGACCAGGCAAGCCTTGAACTCAGAGAGCCTTTGCCTCTCCCTCCTAAGTGCTGGGGTTGAAGGGCCATGTGCTACCACGCCTGGCTTGTTAGTCTTTTATTAAATTGTTTTAATTTTATGTTTATGGTTGTTTTGCCTGCATGTATGTCTGTATGCACCACTTGTATGTCTGATGCTTCAAAGACCAGAACAGGGTGTTAGAGCCCCTGGAGCTAGAGTTGCAGATGGTTGTGAGCTGTCATACAAGTGCTGGGAATCAAACCTGATCTGAAAGAGCAGCCAGTGCTCTTAACCACTGAGCCATCTCTCCAGCCCCTCTATCTATCACCTAGATCTCATAGATTCTGCTGGTGGCTAATAAGTCCCAGGAATCTTCTTATTTCCATCTCTCCCTCCCTGGGACTATAGATATTCTAGCTTTTATGTGGATGCTGGGAATCCAAACTCATTTTACTGATTGAGCCTTCACCTACCTACTCTCAAAACTTTTGAAGTCAAGTCTTTGATTATTATTGGAGTTGAATAACTATCAATTCCACATTTTTTAGCCACTGATATTTTCTTTTCATGGCTAGGGTGTAGAGTGTTTGCCCAGCAGGTGTAAGACCCTGGATTGCTCCCCCTGATTTGATCAGTCTGCTATCTCCAACCCAGGGTTGGTCCCACCCACAATGGGCTGGGCCTTCCCATCACTAAGTAAAATGTCCTACAGGCTTGCTTACAGCCCAATCTTTTGGATGTTCTTTCTTTCCTTCTTCCTCCCTTTCTTTCTTTCTCTCTTTCTTTCTTTCTTTCTTCCTTTCTTCCTTTCTTTCTTAAGATTTATTTATTTATTTATTATATGTAAGTACACTGTATTTATTTATTATATGTAAGTACACTGTAGCTGTTTTTCAGACACTCCAGAAGAAGGCATCAGATCTCATTATGGATAATTTGTGAACCACTGTGTGGTTGCTGGGATTTGAACTCAGGACCTTTGGAAGAGCAATCAGTGCTCTTAACCACTGAGCCATCTCTCCAGCCCTTGGAGGCACTTTCTTAACTGAGGCTACCTCCTCTCCAGTGACTCTAGCTTGTGTCAAATTGACATAAACTATCTGCCCAGTAAACTATCTGTACAGAATCCTTTCATAGGAGGTCTTTGGCCCCCTGTTCCCTCTCCTGGTCTTCCCCTGGGGCTGAACCTGCTTTAACTGGCTGCTGGTGACTTTAGCATTTAGTTGCAAGGTAGAAGCTATGGCTCAATAGTTAAGAGTACTTGGTTGTTCTTGCAGGGACCCAGGTTCATTCCTGGCACCCATATGGTAGCTCAAACCAACTTAATCCACAATTCAGGGAGATCAAATGCTCTCTTCTGGCCTCCATGGGCACCAGACACACATGGGGTACACATATATATATGTAAGCAAAACACCCACACACATACTCTTTTCAAAGAGTGTAGTTGCGTCACTCGGGTCTTTGCCTCAGTGAGAAACACGAATCCTGTGTCATTTCTACACACTACAGGTATCACAGGGATAAGGCCTCTCAGGGATGACCTCGCAGTGCCATGTTAGTAAACAAGCTTACTACCAGACCTATGCCATATTGTCCAGTATCAGTTCTGATGGTAATAAAAGTAATATTGGCATCTCCATCTGCCGTGGTCCTGTGTCTATCTCCTAATAGGATCTTACAGCAGTCAGAGCCCAAACAGAAAACAGATGGCATATTCAAATTAGGATCATTCCCAAGGTTTCATAATGGGACTATTTGTGAAGGTGTGGGCAGGATGCAGGGGAGTAGACACGAGATCCTGTAGCAACCTAGGGCCTCCAGGCCTAAAAAAAAAAAAAAAAAAAAAAAAAAAAGTGCCAAAGGCAGTGTTGAAATCCAGGAGAAAAAAATCCTGTGAGGATAACTAAGAGGACAAGAGACCCTCAGGCTAAGGACACAGGTGGCTTGGGGCAAGCCTACAGGGAGGAAGCCTGGGGAAAGGAGAGCGAGAAAGGACAGTTCTGGCCCAGGCTAATGGATCATGCCAGTTAAGGGGAAATTGTGTTGCTGCTGCACAACAGGTACCAAGGAGGACCCTGTTTAGAAAACTTCCTGGTCCTCTCTCTAAAGTCCTGGTCAGTAGGAAAATGACAGCACAATAATGTCAAGCCTGCCAACCCTCAGAGCTCTTGAGTGTGGGTTATCCTGCTTCCTCCATGATCCCATACTTGCTTTCTAGTTAGATAAAACCAAGAGAGCAAGGCTTAAGAAGACCTCTTGATGGGGCTCTGGAGAGCACTTTCTGGTTTTGTTCCTAGCATCCATGGTGGGTCCCTCACACCACTTATACCTGGGAGCGGGGGCAGTGATAAACACACAAATATACACATAAATATACACTGGTTATTTGGGGGCAGTGAGAGGTTTTCTCTGTGTAATAGTCCTGGCTGTTCTGAACTCTCTTTATAGGCCAGGCTGATAGCGTTCTCCTCTTACCTCTATCTGTACACACCCTCACTCTTCCCTGGGGAAAGGGTCCATGTCTTCATTGAGAAGGACCCACATGTCCCCCTGTCTACCATTTTAGCGGGCATCCCAATCTTGCAGAATCACTCCCGAAACCTCACATAGAAATTAATGTTCCTCAAACAAGGAAGTGCCAAACAGTGAGGAAAGATGTAGCATGTATGGCTCTGAGAGAGCTTCCCCACATCTCTGCTCCCCCAAATGGCCGCACCTTCTCTCAGTTCCTCAATCAAGCACTAAATGAGCTGCCTTGGTGAAGGGAGCTTTGCCAAGCTAAGAAAGGTCCCAAATCAGTTACAGGGAGATGAACCCAGGTAGGTCCAATGTAAGCAGGTAAATTCTTCCAAGCACCCGGGATCTTCCAGGTGAGAGTGACTGCAAGGGTGATACATGAACAATTTTCATGGGTGGCTGTGAAGCTGGAGGAGCCACGTGACAAGGCGTGTGGGCGGGGTCTAAGAGCTGTCTGACAACTGGAACAGAACCAGACTGAGGAACTTCTGCCTCCTCGCCACAGGGAATTGAGTTCTGCTTCACTGTTTGAGCCTGGAGGAAGACTGAGCTCTGAATGGGAATACAGCTCATCCATAGCCTTGATTGGTTTTTGGTGATTGATTGATTGATTGATGATTGATTTTTCAGTCTTTTGAGACCTTGAACAGAGAATCCAGACATCTATGTCATACCTGGTCTTCTGGCCTGCAGAACTGTAATATATAACAGTTGCTTGTTAGCCGGGCGTGGTGGCACACACCTTTAATCCCAGCACTTGGGAGGCAGAGGCAGAGGCAGGCGGATTTCTGAGTTCGAGGCCAGCCTGGTCTACAGAGTGAGTTCCAGGACAGCCAGGGCTACACAGAGAAACCCTGTCTCAAAAAACCAACCAACCAACCAAACAAACAAAAAAACAGTTGCTTGTTGTTTTTAGGTGTTAAATGTATGATTATCCATTAGAAAGGATCAGAAACAAATACAGGAGGCAGATGATAAAATGACATCGCCCCTATTCTGTAGCTGGTAACAGGGTCCAAATGGATGACGGCACCTTCACGGGCTGCTCAGCAGCTGCTTCCATAATGGGATCACCCACGACTTCCTGCGGATTGTGGCAAGAAGGGGTAGTAGGTGTACACAGCACAAGGGGTAGGGCTTTTCCAACTGCAGCACATGCTTGAATCCCACAGGGAGATTTTCACATCATCAAGTCTGGGGTGGACCCAAGACTTCTCATTTTCTAGCCCATTCTAATGCTGTCAGTCTTTCTAAGGGGGTAGAGGGCATGGTTCTCAGTAATGACAGAAAAGAGGTAATATCTAAAGACTCAAGAAAATGAAAGCAAGAATGGATATATCATGTCTGTGGTTCTCAAATTTTTGTATGAACCCGAATCAGCTGTAAGGTTTGTTAAAATGTAGATTTCTGAGCACCACTCCCTTGGTTTCAAATTCGATAGCACTGATGGGCACCTGAGACTGCATGCATAAAAGACCTTAAGTGACTCTTGACTATTGGTCCAGGGACCACACTTGGAGAGTCAGTTGTCAAGCATCACACATGTTTACATTAAGTACTTGCACCTGGGGAAGTTTTGTAGTGCAAGTGTGTGTGTGTGTGTGTGTGTGTGTGTGTCTATGTCTGTGTGGTATATGTGCACATGTGGATGTGTGCATGTATGTGCAGGCACACATTCAGGTGTGTGTACATGAATTTCAGACCAGAGGGCAATGTTGAGTGTGTTCTTCAATCACTTTCCACATTTTTTAATTACACGTGTCTGTTTATTTATTTGGTGGGGGTTGGGTGTGCAGCTGTGCATATGTGGAAGTCAGAAAGAAGGAAGCTGACAGGAAATGGTCTGTCCTTTCACCACTTGAGTTCCAGGAATCAGACTCTGCTCATCAAGCTTGGTCAAATGCATCGTCGCCAACTGGGTCACCCTACTGACCCTCTCCACCTGGAAGCATGGTCTCCCACTAACCCTGGAGCACATCTGTCTCACTAGCTGGCTGGCCAATAAGCTCCAGGGATCTGTCTGTCTCTGTCCCCAAAGCCCCAGGGAAGGGGCAGGAGAGGTTACAGACACACCAAGCTGGCATGGGTAGTAGGTCTCTGGGGCAGCGGAGGTTACAGACACAGCAAGCTGGCATGGGTGGTAGGTCTCTGAACTCAGGTCCTCCTGCTTGAGTGCAGGCACATCACCTACCGAGGCATCTCCTCTGCCCCAGTTTTGAACATTTTAAGCACATGGTCAGTGTCTTTTAGAACACACCCTGTACACACACAGTCTTCATCGTGGTCCTGATAGTGACAAGAGATAAAGGGATGGGACCGGAGGAGTGGAAGCCTCAGCTTCTTACGAAATTGCATCAGCCTAATGATATGACCATTATCATATGGCCTTTATCCAGAGGAAAGCTGGTTCCATCAAAATAAAAGTTCAAAATCCTCCGCCCCATTACATCTTATATCTTTCTTGGGAGCGTCCTGTATTCCTTTCCCATACCTCAGAGTTCCACCTCTCCCACCAATGACCTTGTCTTGATGTAAGAGACTTGACAGGACTATTGATTTACTAGATGCTGCAAATCCATATCCCCAATAATCAGCCCCTTCCTTTGGTTTGCAAGCATACTTATCTACCTTGCAATCGCCAGAAATCAAGGCATCCTCTCAGGATGCCAGGAAGCATTTTGGCATGACAACTCCCCCTGTGTGAACTTCACAGGGTGGGAAGGAGAAATCTTTGGGCTCTACTGTTCAGGAACCATGCTAGTTGCCAGAGCAGGTGAGTGCTGGTCTGATGCGGCCCTCTCCAGTCAGCTGCATCTCATCACATGCTGCCATGCCACCGCTGCTAAGCAGAGCTGTGATGATGTGCCACCCACCATCAAGGACCCATTTCCTAAAGGCTCCCCAGCAGTAGCATGCAGTCAGTATGTCCCAGAATCCCATCCTAGAGGACAATATCCAGATTCCGCAATTATCACCCCGGTCTGAGTCCAAACAGGAAGAAAGATGACACAGTATGGAAATTAATACAACTCCTAGAAGGTTTTATGAGGGACTGTTTATGAAGGCTTGCACAGGGTACAAGGGAACCCGCAAGGGATAATGCAGTTATACAGAGCTAATAACCGCAGCATTATTAATACTCCTAGGCCTGAAGGGACAAGGAAAGTGAGCGGCTTTCAAAATCCACATGGAAATTAGAAAGAAGCAGTGAGTTTGGTCTGAGGACACAGCCAGCCCACATGAGTCCATGTGTGTGTGAATCTGTACTGCTGAGCCCAGAGAGGAGTCATAGGCAAGGAATGCTTTGGTCCAGTCAAAGACGGCAGTCCTCAGCCCTGACAGAGAACAGGAAAAAGGGGGTAGAGGGTGGATACGGAGTGGCGGCTGTCTGAACTCTTTCTTCCACACTTATTGTTCATCCCCTTTGGGTCTACCTTCCTCTTTGCCCCGTTTTGCTAGCTGTCCTCTGATACTTTGTTTCCCCATCGCTGTCTTCTTTGGGACTAGTTGCTTTTCCTGATTCCATTGTTTGCCCTATCGTGTTAGTCACACTCTTTTACAGCAGCGACAAAAACCTGAGAAGGGACAGTGGCCTACAAGAAAGGTTATTTTGGCTTACGAGTTCATGTATTTCAGTAGCTGGTCAGCGGGCAACACTGTGGGCCTGAGATGAGATTGAACACGGAAGGGAGAATGCGGTGAAGCTAAGCAGTTTACCTTGTGGTGGACAGGAAACAGGACGCCTGTGCTGGGAGCTGCTGCGTCTACCTTTGTCCTGTTCTACCTGTGAGGCTGGAACCCCTGCTCAGCATCCCCCCAATCCCTGCACAAGCTGGGAAACCCCATCTGCCCTCCTTCCCCCAACCCTAACCTCACGAAGATAACTCCCCTGCCCGTTTGAAAAAACTCCAGGCTAACATACCATCAGTCTCTGAGTTTCAGGCAGCCCATCAAGAGGGGCTCGGGCTTTTACCTTCTATGGGCATAATCCCAGCTCCTAGCTCACAGGTCATCAAAACTTCCTGCTTTATCCCAGGCATATGTCTTCACTGAGCTCCACCTGTGAGATGGGTGAACCCACCCGAGAGCTGCCTCCTAACAAACCTGCTTTTATCTACTTTTAATCCGGTCTACTGTGGCCTATATCTGTATCACCAAGGAAGAGAAAAAGCCAATCACCACCTTGATTCTATCCTGGCCCCCACTATGGGACAGTATTGCCTACACTCAGGGCTGACCATTCCCTCTCAGTTGCTGTACACCGTGGCACCCTTCTTTGGGTCTGCCCTCACAGATGCACCCACAAGTGTGCCTTAATCTCTTAGGTATGTCTGAATCCAATCCAGTTGTCAGCCAAAATTAACCATCCTATCTGTTATTTTGACATCTCTCTTTATTCAGTGGTTTCTGTGGACAGATGATTATATAGAGAAGTATATATGGATACGATCTGACACATGCATTCATATGTGTATGCATAGGCTAAAGTATATGTATTTTTTTTCTTATTCTGTCCACTAAGAGCCTAGAAGAAGTGATACATTAATGTTAGTGCAATTCTCAAAGAAAACAAAGCTTTTTTTGTTGTTGTTGTTTTTCGAGACAGGGTTTCTTTGTGTAGCCTTGGCTGTCCTGGAACTCACTCTGTAGACCAGGTTGGCCTCGAACTCAGAAATCTGCCTGCCTCTGCCTCCCAAGTGCTGGGATTAAAGGCATGCGCCACCACCACCCGGCTGAAAACAAAGCTCCTTGAGGAAATGGATATAGGAATCATGAGACCTTGTCTCCAAACATCAAAGAACAAGTGGACAAGCAAACAAACAAGAAAAGCGGAGCTGCACCCACTACTTTTCTGTAGCGACTTACAGAAAAGAAATATCTTTAAAAAAAAAAAATAGCTCCAAGCCAGTTGTAGTGGTGCACACCTTTAATCCTAGCACTTGAGTAGCAAAGGCAAACGGATCATGGTTCTCCATGCCTGTGATCTCAGTACTTGGCACACTGAGTTAAAGGCTGGCCAGCCTGAGCTGCAGTTATAAACCCAGATATAAGAGAAATCATCATGGTAGAAGTGATAGAAATGAGTAAGTAGGACCATCAGCGGGGAAGGAGAAGTCTCTCTTGCACATCAGTTCCAAATGATTGATGTAGGTGCTGTGCCCCGAAGGAGCCACTAAGTAAATCTCTACTCATTTAAGTACGGCCTGGCCATCTTGACTCTTTCAAAAGAATGTCGTAAGGGAAATAGGAAAGGGAATAATGTCATAGTGAAGAAACCTGGCAAATACTACCTCGGGTGAAGTGGATGTCAACAGAGATAGGTGGTATGGTAATGCCCCCTTGATGCTCCATGAAGAAATTAGACCTTTTTTAACACACTGATTTCCCCTCAGAAGCAGATCATCTGTCTCCAGTGCATGCAGGGGTGGGGAACTTCATAATAATGCCATTCTAGTCTGGACAAAGAAAGCAGACAAATTTGAACTGAGGGACAGCCTATAAAACACACCACCAGTGCTCCTCAGGATTGCAAGGATGTACAAATGGGAAGAGCATGCGTGGAAAGCTGTCATAGCCAAGGGAAGCCTGAGGAGACACAAGTGAATGTGCTAGAGTCTCTTAGATCAGATCCAAGACAAGAGAAGACATTAGGTGAGAAGTAAACAAATATAAAATACAAGCTTTAGGTAACAATGTATCCGCACCTACAATCTGAGGAACTCGGAGTTAAGGGGATCAGGAATTCAAGGTCATTCACAGCTATGTGGCAAGTTCAAGACCAGGCTATATAATGCTTCCTTGCTAAATAAATAAATAAATAAACAAGCAAATAAAAACACAACAGGGGCTAAATAGACAGCTCAATGGTTAGGGACACTTGCTGATCCTGCAGAGGACCCAGGTTCAATGCCTAGCATTGATGTGAGATGGCTCGCCATCACCTGTAGCTCCAGCTGCAGTTCTGGTGCCTCTGACCTCCGAAGTTATAGGAACTCATACACACATACTCACACATACAGAAATAGGTAAAGTAATAAAATAATTCTTCTTTTAAGTGTCAACATTGGAGCTTTGTGTCATGGTGGTGCACACCTTTAATCTCAGCACTCCAGAGGCAGAGACATGTGGATCTGAGTTCAAGGCCAGCCTGGTATATACATAGTGAGCTCCTGACTCAAAAGAAAAAGTGTCAATGTTGGTTCATGATGTGCAGTAAAAGGCAAGATGTCCATGAAGAAAATATCAATGTGAGAGCCACGGGAGCTCTCCATACCATCCCCTCAAGTTTTCCACAATTCTAAAACTAACCTACAATTAAAAGACTATTTAAAAAATATATGACTGCTGGACTCACTACCTTAGATGATCATCTTTATTGTGTCTCAAACAATAAAGGACTTTACAATTGTTTTCTTCCATTTCTCTCCCTACTGCTCTCTGTATAATTCTTCTCATCTGTTTTTGTCTGTGTCTAACTTAAGTTCCACAAAGCACTATTTATTCGTGTATTTAGTTGTTTTTTTTTTATTTTATTTTTGTATGTTGCCATTGCGGGTGATGGTGTGCGTGTGGCGGTCAGGAGACAGCCTCATGGAGTTGATTGTCTCCTCCACATTTACGTGGCTCCCAAGGATTTAACTCAGGTGGCTAGGCTTGCACAACCCTCACTTTACTGACTCAGATTTTTCTCATGGTGTAGCCCCGGCTGACCTGGAACTCCCTATATAGGCCAAACTGGCTTCGAACTTGAGATCCCCTGCCTCTGCCTCCTGAGTGCTGGGGTTACAGGTGGACACCATCATATCCAACTTGATCTTCGTTGTTTTGGGTTTTCAAGGCAGGGTCTCAACCATCCCAAGCTGACCTTGAACTACCTATGTACCAAGGATGATCTTGAACTTCTGATTCCCCAGCCTCTGCCTCCTGAGTACTGGGATTATAGTCATCTACCATGACAACCAGATGTAGGCACTGCTGGGAATCAGCCTCAGGGCCTCATACATACCAGATAAGGACTCTATTCACAGAGCTACATTCTCAGCCCTAGCTTGCTGTATTTAAACAATCGTTTATTTAAACACACACGTGTGTGAAATGAGCGCATAGACTACATATGGTAAGTGTAAGAATACATATCTGTATACAGTTCTCATCCTTCCCAGTCCTTTCCATTTTCTCCTGCATCATTGTGCTTTAGTATTCTTACTTCACCTTAAGTAGCCTCCCTCCTTCCCACCCTGACTCTGTTTCTCCGTGTGTGTCTCTGTGTGTGTGTGTGTCTTTCTCTCTCTCTTCCTCTCTGAGACTCTGTCTCCCTCACCCCACCCCCTTCCCTCTCTTCTCATTATGTTTCACTATGTCGCCTAAACTGGCCTTGAGTTCCTGAGTTCAAGCAATCCTCCTGCCTCCAACTTCCTGAGTACCATGAGTGGACAGGTGTGGTTTGAATAGGTATGGCTCCCACAGACTCTGGTTTGAATGTTTGGCCCACAGGGAGTAGCACTGTTAGGAAGTGTGGCCTTGTTGGAGTAGGTGTGACCTTTTTGGAGGAAGCATGTCACTGTGAAGGCGGGCTTTGAGGTCATATACGCTCAAGCTATGCCCAGTGTACACAGTCTACTTCTGTTGCCTGCAGATCAAATGTGGAACTTTCAGTTCTTTCTCTAGTACCATGTCTGTCTGCTTGACACCATGCTTCCTCAACTAAATGTTGTCCTTTACTACAAAAGGTCCCTGTAGCTGGGCAGTGGTGGCGCCCACCTTGAAGTGCTGCCTTTAAGCTGCATTCCCAGCACTGAGGAGGCAGAGGCAGGTGGATCTCTGTGAGGTCAAGGCCAGCCTGGTCTACAGAGTGAGTTCTAGGACAGCCAGGGCTACATAGGGAAACCCTGTTTCAAAAAACCAAAACTCAAACCATTAAACAAACAAACAAACAAGTAAATAAAACAAAAGTTTCCCTGGTCATGGTATCTCTTCACAGTAATAGAAATCAAACTGAGACAGCAGGCATGTGCCACCATGTCCAGATTGAAACTTGCCTGAATAGTTTTGTGGGAGATCTTATGGTGGTAATTTCCTCCACTTTTGTTTGTTGGGAAATGCCTCTATTTACATTGTTTACACTGGATCAAGGTTCTAGACTGGCAGCTTCAGTTGTCCTTGCCATGCGCAGTTTCTGTTGAGGAGTCAGATGTGAGCCTCAGTGCCTCCATGTGAAAGTCACAAGCCCCCTCCCTTCTTCAGTCACTAGGAAAAGCTGTGTGTGTGTGTGTGTGTGTGTGTGTACCATATGTGAACAGATGCCCACAGAGTCCAGAAGATGGCATGGGATCTCCTGTCGCTGAAGTCACAAGAAGTTGTAATCTTCCTGCGTTGGGTGGTGGGAACTAACCTTCCACCTCTAGAAGAGCAGCCAGTCAGTGCTATTTTTTTTTCTAATTTTTTCCAAAGTTTTATTTATTTATCTATTACATGTAAGTACACTGTAGCTGTCTTCAGACACCCCAGAAAAGGGCATCCGATCTCATTATGGATGGTGGTAAGCCATCATGTGGTTGGTAGGAATTGAACTCATGATCTTCGGAAGAGCAGTTGGTGCTCTTAACTGCTGAGCCATCTCTCCAGCCCCAGCAAATGCTCTTAACCACGGATTTAACTCTCAGACCCTGTTACACACACACACACACACACACACACACACACACACAGCACATGCACGCTAAATAAATAAATAAATAAATGTGCAAAAAGTATTTTAAATGTGCATCTTGTAACTATGGTTACCTACCTGCACAAAACTGCCACAAAATCGGGTTCTTCAACATGCCTTCATAGATCGGGGTGGGGAGTGGGGTTGTTATAAGACTCCACCTCCCTGAGGAGCTTGACCATTAATGGTAGCCACGGTAGGAGAGGCAATTTTCTTCAGCGTTATTGCCATTGTTAAACTGACCATGCTCCAGTAAAACCCATACCCATCTCGTGTAAGTAACTCTAATTAAACTTAGTGGGTCCAAAATAGAAAAGAAATGTGTGCAGGAAGGGGGCCGTTTAGTGAGAATGGGGTCAGCAGAGAGTGGAGTGGTGACGAAAGGGGAGAGGGGTGAGTCAGAGTATGTTGCATATGGATACAAAAGTGCCAAAAATAATGTTCAATTCAAGAAAAGATAATTGGATAAAACTTGTTTTAAAATGTCATTGCCTAAATTGACCACTTAAAAGAAAATAAACAGATTTTTAAAAAGACGAGTATGAACTCATATTCTTTGGAAGTTTTTTAGTGGGAATTGAGGCCTCTATGAAAAGTGTGTTCTGTGGAAAATCTATTTGATTTTGCTGGCAATTGGGGGCACTCCAAACTAAGAATCATGTTAAATTTTAGGCTTAAGAGATTACAAAAGCACAGTAATAACGTATAATTTGCAAGTGAGTGCAGGCCTGTGGCTGGGAGACGGGCTCCTCGCTGCCTTTTCTGCTGCCTGGCACCTCTCTAGCCCCTCATGTCTCTAATTTGTCCTCTGCCAACTCTGTGAACGGGTTCCAACCCAACCTTCCTGCCCCCATAGGACTCGGACTCAAACTCTGTTCTTTGCCCTTTGCCTGGCCACAGGGACAGGCAGGTGTCACTTGGCCACACCAGCTCCAGCTGGAATTTTCTTGGTATAGAAGTCTCCCCTTGTTCTGATAATTTCCCTTCCTTTCCTGACAACATTGCCATGCCTTTAAAAAGAAAGACACTTCTTGTATTTCATCCAGCATTTTAAGTACTCTATACTGGGAGAGGTTCTACAGACAGCTATCGCTGGAAATAGACTACAGTCAGCCTGCGTGAGGGATTGGCTCTGAGACCACCTAAGGATGCCAAAATCCACGGATGCTCAAGCCCCTTATATAAATGGCACAGTATTTGCATATAACCTACACATACCTTAATTCCTCTCCAAATTGCTTAAAATCCCTATTACAGTGTAAGTGCCACATGGATAGTTGTTATTAAGTGCTGTTTGGAGAGCAAAGAGAAGGAAAGGCATTGAGGCAGGTATAGCTCCTTCCCAAGTACTGACAAGCCCAGGGCGGTTGGACCCATGCATGCAGTTTGGATGGGCTAACTGTATTTATTCATTGTTGCTATTGCTTTAACCTGCTTGGGATTTTTCTCTGTGTGTGTGTGTGTCTGTGCGAGTTTGCATGTGCGTGTGACTGTGCATGTGTATGAGCATGTGTGTATGTGAGTGTTTATATGTGCGTGCATGTGTGTGACTGTGTGAGTATGTAAGTGTGTACATGTGTGTCCATGTGTGTGAGCCTGTGTGTGAATGTATATGTGTGAGTGCATGTGCATGGGTATGTGAGTGTGGATATGTGTGCCTGTGTGGGAATGTATGTGTACATGCATGTGTGTGTGTGTGAATGCATGGGTGAGTGTGTGTGTGTATGGGTTCATGTGCACACGCACTCTCAGCTCATTCAGACTTGATGCTTGTTTGTTTGTTTCTTTAAATTTTTAAATCGTATATGTATGAATGTTTTGCCTGCGTGTCTGTACATGCACTGTGTGCATGCCTGGTTCTGAGGAGGCCAGAAGAAGAGACATCGGATCTCCTGGAACTAGAGTTACAGCTGGTGGTGAGCCACCATGTGGGTGCTGAGACTCAAACCATCTGCAAGACCAATGAGAACTCTAAACTACTGGGCCATCTCTCCAGCCCTGTTTTGTTGTTACTGTTGTTGTTGATGATGATGATGATGATAACTACTTCTTATTTAATTCTATTATTATTACTATCATCATCATTATTATTATTCTCTCATGTATTACATGGCAGTTTTCCCTTCTTTTTTTTTTTTTTCCAGATAGGGTTTCTCTGTATAGCCCTAGCTGTCCTGGAACTCACTCTGTAGACCAGGCTGGTCTTGACCTCAGAAATCCACCTGCCTCTGCCTCCCAAGTGCTAGGATTAAAGGAGTGCGCCACGACTGCCCTGTTCAGTTTCCCCTTCTTGTCCTCCCCCAAGTCTCTTCTTCCCTATCTCCCCCTCTCCCCTAGATGAACCCCACCTCTGTCTCCCCTGAGAAAAGAGCAGGCCACTCAGGGATATCAACCAAACACTGCATAACATGCTACAGTAAGACCAGGCACACATACCATCACATCAAGGCTGGACAAGGCAACCCAGAAGGAGGAAAAGGATTCCACAAGTAAGCGACAGAGCCAGGGACAGCTCCGCTCCTCCCTCCCCCCACCCCCCACCAAGCCATAACATATATGCAGACCCCTGATCTCTTTGTGGCCCTGAGTCCTGGTCAGATGATTCTCTGGACCCTGTCCTCAAGGTGTCCATGACCCTTCTGGATCCTTCGATCCTTCCTCCCCCTCCTCCACATGACTCCCTGAGCTCCACCTAATGTTTGGCTATGGGACTCTGAATCTGCTTCCATCAGCTGCCGGATGAAGTCTCTCTGGTGTCTTTCATGATGATTCTGCTAGTCTCTGGTCCCGAAACAATTTGCAGGCAAGGCAAACTATAGGTTGAAGGTTTTGTGGCTGGGTTTGAGTTTCAATCCCTTTACTTGAGACCTTGCCTGGTTACAGGGGATGGGCGGTTCAGGCCTTCATTACGAGGAGTCTTTGCTAGGGTTACTCCCTTAGATTCCATGGAGTTTCCATTTCACTAGGCTTCTACCTTGCTCCAGAAATGCCCCCCGCCAATTCCAGCACGTCAGACTTATTTTTGTTCTGTTTTGTTTTAATGTTGCTTCTGCCATCCTTAAGGGCAGTGGTCCAGCAAGCTTTAAGATAATTCTCCTGCCTCCTCTTCTTCCTGTCTCATCCATAGGAGTGCTGGGATCACGGCTGTGAGCCACCACATCCATCTGCTTTTACAGATTCAGTGAACAGAATTCGAGTCATCAGACAAGCACTTTACCCACTCAGCCGTGTCTTTGGCGTTGAATTTGTTTTTATTTACTTACTATTTATTTGGTGGCACAGAGATAAGGATGGGGAGGGGGTGGCAGAGCAGTACAGGTACTGAGGAAGCCGAACAGTCAGTTTTTCCTGCAGCTCGAGTTACAAATTGCTGTGAGCCACCCAACATGCACTCTGGGAACTGAACTCCAGAACAGCCGAGGCTCTTAACTATGGAGGCACCTCCCAGCCCCTGGAATTTGCTTTTAATGTGTGAGGCAGAGACCCCAGCATTGTGCTACTGTTTTTATTCCTTCCTTTTCCTCAGGAGAGATACCTTAAGTCAGCTTTTAAAACATTTCCCCCGAATGATTTTTTTTTCCCTCATTGCCGACTGGATATCTAAAAGAATAGGAAAACCTGCTCGGAAATGAAATATCCCTAAAATAATACTCTTGGCCAGTTTGGTAGCTGTTGGCTCTTTGCTTCTTTGTATTGCTTTATAACTAAATTAACAGGCACTCAAAATCTGTATAGGAAAGTTCCTTTTCTAGCAATTCCATTTGATCAGAGGCAGAAGGGAACAAGACATCTCCTAATCTACACATGATACAAAAAGAGGCAACAGCATTTTTCATTAAACATTTTATAACTTTGGGAGAAAACAGAATCCATTGGTTGTGTGTATATGTGGTGTTTATGTGTATGTGTGAGTGTATGTGTTTGTGTGCATGGTTGTGTGTGTATGTGGTTGTATATGTGGTGGTATGTGTTTATGTGTATGTATATGGTTGTGTATGTGCTTGTGTGTGTATCTGGTTGTGTGTGTATGTGGTGTTTGTGTATGTGGTTGTGTGTGTACTTCTGTATGTATGTGGTTA
This sequence comes from Mastomys coucha, assembly GCF_008632895.1. Classification (NCBI taxonomy): domain Eukaryota; kingdom Metazoa; phylum Chordata; class Mammalia; order Rodentia; family Muridae; genus Mastomys; species Mastomys coucha. The sequence goes on along the minus strand of NW_022196900.1, from coordinate 75,868,552 downwards.
TATATATGGTTTTGTGTGTGTATGTGGTTGTATATGTGGTGGTATGTGTTTATGTGTGTGTATATGGTTGTGTGTGTGCTTGTGTGTATATGTGGTTGTGTGTGTATGTGGTGTTTGTGTGTGTATGTGGTTGTGTGTGTACTTCTGTGTGTATGTGGTTGTGTATATGGTTTTGTGTGTGTGTGTGTGTGGTTGAGAGGTCGGCATCAAGTGTCTTCATCTATCATTGTCTACATTATTTAGGGGGTGTGCAGAGTCTCTCATTGAACTTGAAGCTCACTGATCCAAGCTCCAGGGCCAGTGATTTCCAGCCATTTCCGTCTCAGCTTCCCCAGTTCTTAGGATTAGAGGCATGAGCCCCCATTCCCAGCTCGGGTCCTCAGACAGCACAGCAACCACTTTTCACCTCCCCAGGCCCCCATAACTTTGAATTCTTAAAACCTTAAGTCACACTGGACCGGAGAGAACATAGTAATAAATTAAGAACCAAGTCAACTGTATGTCAACCAAATTCACACTGAACGAGAAAAAAACCATGTTGCCAAAGCTATTTACCACAAGTTTTTCATAAATTTTAGTATGGAATGAATTACATACTGCTCAGCCCCACTCAGACAGACAGACACTAAAAGGAAACATCTGTTATGATTTTTCATAACATATATTTATATTTTCAGTCATGTTAAATTGTTCCTTAGAAACCACGATTGAGAAAACAATAATTTCTGAATCCCTACAAATGCTGGCTTTTGTTTGATTAGCTCTTGATCAAGCTAAAAATATCAAAGAAGACCTCGAGAAGTGAACTCGTTATTCAGCAGATCAATCTCACCCCGAGGGAAAGAAATAGGGAAAAGTTAAACGTATTTTTACAGATGAATTTTTTTTTTTTTTTTACTTTAATCAGTGAATTGAACTCTTGGGGAAAAAGACTTTCCAGTTCTTCCTTTATGGCACAATTTATAGACAGTAGAATATTTGAACGTTAGTGAGTTTTGACAAAAACATACATTCTAGTGATTAGCATAATCAATAGTAAGCTGGTGTGGTGACACACACCTTTGAGCTCAGCTCTAGGAGGTCAAAGCAGGCAGGTCTCCATAAGGTCAATGCCAGCCTGATAGAGTTCCAGACCAGCCAGGGCTACATAGTCAAATGCTATCTCAATTTTTGTTTGTTTTATTTTTAAATAATTTGACTGACCACACAAGACAGTTGGCTCGTGCTCTATCGCAGACACCCCACCCCCACCCCCACCCCCACCCCCGGCAGCTAGCGGTGATCACAGTCCGTATTTCTAACTCCTCAGCCTACCTTCATCAAGATTTATACTAGGACTCAAGGAAGGGCATCAAAGTATCTGAGGCTTCTTGGGTCAGAAACAGTTACTCTCACTTCCCCTCCCCCTTCCTTCTCCTTTTTTACAGCCCTTAAAAATAAGTAAATCTGCAGAGGCAGTGGCAGGCAGATCTCTAAGTTTAAAATCAATCTGGTCTACATAGCAAGTTCCAGGGCAGCAGGCAGTCAGGGCGTCAGGGCTATGGAATAGAAAGATCTTGTAAAATAATAACAATAATAATAATAATTTTAAAAATTAGATAAAAATAAAATTGTGATTGAAGAGACAGCTCAATGTTTAGGAGCAGTTACTTGATGGGTACAGGTTCCATTCCTAGAACCCACGTGGTAGCTCACACCAACTGTAATTCTTGTTCCAGAGGATCCAATGCCCTCTTCTGACCTCCTCCCGTAACTGGCACACACATCACACACATCGCACACATACAGGCAACTAACCCATACATATAAAAATTTTAAAGTTAACTAAAAATTAATGTATTTACTGTTTGTTTGTTTGTTTGTTTTGTTTTATTTTTTTCGAGACAGGGTTTCTCTGTATAGCTCTGGCTGTCCTGGAACTAACTCTGTAGACCAGGCTGGCCTTGAACTCAGAAATCCACCTGCCTCTGCCTCCCAAGTGCTGGGATTAAAGGCATGGGCCACCACCACCCGGCTAATGTATTTACTTTTAACAGGAATCTCTCTTGTTTTTTTGTTTTTTTTTGTTTTTTGTTTTGTTTTTTTTAATTTTATTTGGATTTTATAATTATGTGGGGTAACCCCTAATCTACTTTTCTTTTTTTTTTATTATTGGATATTTTCTTTATTTACATTTCAAATGTTATTCCCTTCCCCAAATCCCCATCTCATACCCACTCCCCCTTTCTTTGGGTGCTTTGCTTTCATGTGTATCTGTGCACCACACGCATGCATTATCCATGAAAGCCAGAAGATGGCGCTGGATCCCCCCTAGAACGGGAGTTGGCAGTACTGTGAGTGAACTGAACCTGGATCCTCAGGAAAGCAGTACATTTAACCACTAAGCCATTTCTTCAGTTCCTAACGTTTTGTTGTTGTTGGTTTTTAATATGAGGCTTGGAATATAGAACTTGTCCAGCACAGGCAAAGTCCTGTACTAGAAACCATTATTACTTGACTCAGTGCCATACGAAAGCCAGCACTGGGACTGAGGAGATGGTACAGCCGCAAAAGTGCTTGCCATACGAGTGTGAGGACAGGAGTTCAGAAGCAGCCCAGCTCTTCTTTCAGGGCTATTTTTGTTTGTTTGTTTGTTTGTTTTATTTTTTCCTTTGTGTTATTGTTGTTGTTTTTGAGACAGGATTTCCCTGTTTAGCCCTGGCTGTCCTGGAACTTACTCTGTTGACAAGGCTGGTCTCAAACTCATACAGACCCAACTTCCTCTGCCTCCTGAGAGCTAAGATTAAAGGCGTGCATGGCATCAGGCTTTTTTTTTTTCTTTGTGTAGCCCTATCAGTCCTGGAACTTGGTCTCTAGACAGAATGGCCTCAAACGCAAGAGATATGCAACTCTCTGCCTCCCAACTGCAGGGACTAAAGGCGTGGGCCAGCGTGCCTGCTCCCCAATTTCACTTCAGTGGTCACAGGTATGATTATCTTTGTATTTGTCCAGCTAGAAAATTTCAGAGGTAAATAGATCTGGGGTTAGTATAAAATTAAGATAAAATTTAAAGCATTTTGGGGCAAAACTTCTTTAAATAGGCTTCAGATATTTTGTCCCATCCTACTTCCCTCCTGTGGGCTTCTGCTGCATGGGTGTTGACTCTTGACCTTAGCATGCACTTCTCTGATGAGCGTTAACCTCTGTGTTCCCCCCCCCCCAGCCCCGCTTCAGTTTAGATCAGATTGTGCTGTTATATTCCATGGTCTTTTATTTGCGTGTATCTAAGTTGCTCGATTTTCATACTAATTTTCATAGATTCATAGCATTCGGACATATCCGTGGAGGTCACTTGACATTTGAATATATGCCTACAACGTTCAATGGTCAGATCAGAGTGTGTGGTGTATCTGTTTCCTCAAGGACCTATCATTTATTCGTTAGAAACACCTGAAATCTCCTGTACTAGCTAAGATGAAATCTATAATCATATGCCCATCATAGTGATTCAAGTGTGCTTTAGGACATTGGATATTCTTCATCTGATTCGCCTGTATCCCTCCAGTTGTTAACCACCAGTGCCCTATTCCTCTCCCATACCTTCTTCCAGGGCTTAAGTAACCGCTACTGTTGGGAATTCACCACCCAAACCAAACACTGATTTCAGTTAAGCAAGAACAGTTTATTGAATGCACGCCATAAAAAGGACTGCGGTCCTAGTCTGCTCTCAGGGAGGGTTTCCATAGGAGAAACCAGGTTCACAAGTTTAAATGAATGGCAAGGAGGGTAACAGTTGGCAAAGTGTTATCAGCTAACCTTTAGGCTGATTGGTCCTGAGTAAGGCAAGGGTGGTGGTGAACAGGAGAATTTCAGTACACTGAGATAACAGGGCATGAGCATTATAATCATAACCTTTCGGCTTATTAGTATAGTAGCATTCTTCAGTGCCAGCCACAAAAACCACAGTGAACTCATACGTACGTGCAGGAAGGGCTGCCTGGCGGTCAGCTCTGACTCAAGCCATTTTAGACAGAACAGTTCATGTTGACCTTTGATTAGATGGGTCCTACATAAAGCTTTGTGGGATTTCTTAAGATGAGCAAACTTCACACAGAATATACAGAACAAAACAAGGTATACCGTCAGCATGTCCTTGAGCCAAGTGACTTCTCTGTGTCAATGACTGGCAGGCATGTTACAGCAACTATATGAAATAGCTGGCAGGCATGGAGTAGAGTGGACGCAGCTCTTCTGGGGTTGGGGGCAGTGTCAGACCGTAACTGCTACCAACCTGGTTGTTGTGCTTTGTGGGTTTTGTTTTTGTTTCCCTTTTTATGTGTATGGGTGTTTGCCTGCACGTATGTCTGTGCAGCACCATGCCTAGTGCCCATGGAAGCCAGAATTAAGGCATCAGATGCCCTGGAACTGGAGTAACAGACAGATAGGAGCTATCATGTAGTTCCTGGGAATCTAATCCTGGACCAGTGCTCTTAACGGATGAGCCAACTTTCCAGCCCTTATTTTGTCTTGTTTTTGAAAAGACAGGTGTCCTGTAGCCTGAGCTGGCCTCAAACTATGTAGTCAAAGATGATCTTAGACTCTTGAGCCTCCTACCTCTGTTGTCTAAATGCTAAGAGTACAGTCAAGCACAACACACCTCAGTCAATTTTTTTTTTTTGTTCTTAATAGTTTATAGACTATAGGATTTAGCTTCGTTAAAGGCAAAGTTCAATTATTTACAGCATTTTGTTAAGATTGAAACAGTCATCCTGTGTACCTTCAGGGCATCCATCGTCTGGAAGCCACAGCCATCACTAGTCATTTTCAAGCTGTTTACACACACACACACACACACACACACACACACACACACACACACTTGTTTATGTTATGGTGACCTCAGCATCTTACGTTCCCCGACCTGCACAGCACTACAGCTCCAGCATCTGCATTTGTGGAGTGGTGGGATGTGCGTGATGCATGGGGCAAGGTGTACACACAGAAGTCACAGGAAGATGTTGGGTGTATTGCTTTATCACTCTCTGCCTAAATCCTTGAGATGGGACCTCTTGTTGAAACTGGAGCTTGGCAGCCAGTAAGCTGCTGAGATCCTCCTGTCTTCCCAAACTACTGCTCTGGAGTTGCCAGCACACACACATTCAACTTTTTTAAAATCTCTTTTATGTTTATTTTATGTATATGTATTTTATGTATGTCATATATGTACAATGGCCAAGGAGCCCAGGACAGGTCATCAGATCCCTGGGACTGGGGTTAGAGATGGTTGTGAGCCACCATGTGGGTGCTGGTAATCAAACCTGGGTCCTCTGGAAGAGCATCCAGGGCTCCTAAGCACCGAGCCATCTCTCTAGTCCCTTTATCATTTTTTTTTTTTTTGAGAAGAGATCTCTCACTGAATTCGGGGCTTATCGTTTCATCTAGACTACTGGCTAGCAAGCCCCTGGGATCTGCCTGGGTCTGCCACCCCCAAGCCCACCATTGCTGGGATTACAGGCACTATGGTACCCCATCTGCATTTTACATAAGTTCTGGGGAGATCAAACTCAGGTTGCCATGTTTGCACAGCCAATACTTTACCCACTAAGCTGTCTCCCCAGCTCAAATCTTAAAATATGGTGAAGTCCAATTTGCCTATTTCTTATCAGCTTGTCATTTCTTTAGATGTTATATCTAATAAGCTCTTGCTTAAAGCAGGGTCATAAAGATTTAGCTGCATATTTCTTTTCTAAGCGTTCTCTAGTTTTGACTCTCACATTTAAATCTCTGGTACATCTTGAGTTGATATTTGTACAAGGTGTCCAATGGGAGGTCTCCACTCATTTCTTTCCAGGTGGATGGATAATTACCCATCAATGCTTGTCAAAGAAGTATTCTTTACCTTCACTGGATAGTCTGAAAATCAATTGACCATAGAACCTCCATTTTATCCTAGCATTTATTCTAAATGGCTACCTCTGTGCTGTGCCATACTGTGCCGATTACTATAGCTTTCCAGTATATTTTGATTTTTTTAAAAAAACATGGCTTGAGACATAGCTACTCAATAAATTCTGAACCTGCGGAATAGACACAAATATGTCCATCTATGTTAATGATATAGCTCAATCATAATACTTGGCCTGGGGGAATCTCTATAAAGAGTTTAATAACATAGTTGATTTACGCATAGAGAAATAGCTGTGAAACTTGTGCATGGAAGGATATCCAGCAGCCATCTACTCTAAGGTTTGTTTTACACACTGGAGAGGCAGATTCTATAGTGATGAACAGAGATGACCTTGAGAAGGGTCATTTTGACATTTCTGTGGTTCAATCTCTCTTCCTCACCTCATTCAATGCCTCATTTCCCTTCAGTGAAGGGGTTGTATCGGCTCTCTCTGGTCTGAAGCCCCGAGATTCCATTGTGTTGCTCACAGTGACACAGCTGGCCCAAGGCAAAGCTCGAGCCAAGAATATGTGACAGCTAAACATTTTACTGTTTCCGGGAAGATGAAGCATAAAATAGACAGACCACAGTATTAACCACAACAAAACCCTTGGGCCAAGAAACAGGGCATGGAAATACTCGAGTGTCGTGTTTACAGAGCAGAGCTAACATTTCCAGCAGAATAGCTCTCAGACTAAAGTCGCTTCTTAGCCCAAGATCCTTTCTTAACCCAAGATTGTTTCTTACCCCAAGATCTCTCCCTAGCCCAAAGGCTATTAGAATCCTGGGAAAGCTTCTCCCTGAAGGTATAAGGTCAGACAAGCTGCCCGAGAAACAGAACAATGATAAACTGCTATGTGGCATGAAAGAGTGTCCCTCCTGCAGGTCCAGTCGTAGGAGCAGGGTAGCCCAAGCCCGGAAAGCCACAGAGAGCAACCTTTATGCTGCTTCTAAGGCACAGAGCTGCAGGAGAGGCCATAGAGAGGCTGAGTCTAGACAGCTACTTTTAAGTGAGTTCCTTCATTTTAGTTTTATCTTATTTATTACTTGTGGGGTGTGTGTGTGTGTGTTCCAGTAGGCACGTGCCATGGTATGTATGTGGAGAACAGCTTATTTAGGATTGCTTCGATCACGAGTTCCAAGCATCTGAACTTTGGTCCTTAGGCTTCAGAACACCTTCGTTGGCTGAGCCACCTGGCCCACCCTAACTCGGTGGCTTTTTTATGGTAAGGGACATGGCTTGCTATTCCACCCATCTCTAGAAATCCTCAGTACTGCAATAGCTTGAATGCTGAACTTGATTCTCCCAACAGCTTCCTAACACACAGGGAAGACAGCTAAGACCTAACATGATGAAGGGCTGCACTGGAGAGACAGCTTAAAGAAGCTAGCTCTGAGGTGTGACCAGGGCATCTGGCTGAATAGCCTAGACCACACTGCCTCCATGGACTTTGCTGACAGACACCAGCTTCCTAAGGCACAAAGGCAGTCAGTCAAGAAGGCTGAATCCTGACTCCATAATAGCCCCTGTCTGCTGTGTCCTGCCCCAGTCCTCACGGCAGAGAGGAGAGGAGGCTGGGTTAGAGTCCAGTCTGAACCTTTCCTAGAAATGGTCTTCCTGGGCCACTCCAGACTCAAGGGACTCAGCTTTGTACAAGAAGGTGAGAAGAGAAGAGCGTTGGCTGTTGGTCTGTCTGCTGACACACTTAGGTTCTCCTTAAAGTAACAAGAGAAGGAACACCACCATCACCCTCTACCCCTACCCTCCACCCCACTCCTCACCACCCCCATCAACACCCTGGAGTAAAGGAACAATATTCTAAGGGACCCCGGCAAAGGGCTTCTTAGAAATCTTTGTCATATTGTAGTGAAAGTATCTTGGAAAGGGAGAAGGGGAGGGAGGGAAGGAGGAAGGGTAGGAAGAAAGGAGGGAAGGAGACATATATGCAAAGGAGAGTTGTCTGTATCTGATATTTCTTTTTACAATTGCAGGCCCCGTTGTTTTGGATCTGAGGCAAGGCAGACTATCTGGATGCTGAGAACATGAGTGCCTGCATGTACCAGAGCAGCTCACTTCAGGGTGGCCAGGAAGCCCAGAGAGAGCTTTTGCTGGATATTCTGAAATCATTGAGTGGGAGCCCTCCAACTTGGTCCTTCTCCAAGACGATTGGTTACTGGGATTCTTTACATTTCCATATACATCTTAGGATAAGGGCTGGAGAGATGGCTCAGAGGTTGGGAGTGCTTGCTGCCCTTGCAGAGGTCCTGAGTTCAATTCTCAGCAACCACATGGTGGCTCACAACCATTATGAGATCTGGTAACCTCTTAGGGCAAGGCATACATGCAGGCAGAACACTGTATCTTTTTTTAAAATAATAAATAAATAAATCTTAGGATAATCATGCCAATTTCTGAAGAAGAGATACTTAGAATTTTGATAGGGATTCCATAGATTAAATTTAGAGACTAGTGAAATCTTAATATTGGGTCTTTTCAACCGTAGAAACAGGTTACCTTCCCATTGACTTGGATGTCTTCCTCCCAACAATATTTTGTCAATACAGGAGTCATGTACATCTTTTGTTAAATTTATATGAATTTTATTCACTTTGATTCTACTGAAGAAAGTGTTTTTTTTAAGGATTTACTTTGATATGTATTTTTGTGTACAAGTGTTTTGCTTGCGTGTATGTATGTGTACCACATTTATGCCTAGTGCCCACTTCCCTGGAAGTGGAGTTACAAATGGTTGTGAACCCCTGTGGGTACTGGAAATCAAACCCAGGTCCTCAAGTGCTCTTAACCATTGAGCTATCCCTCCAACCCCTAGAATTGTTTTTTAAATTCCATTTTCAGAATTCATCACTAACATATAGAGAGAGCTGCTTTGGGCCCCATGAGATGGCTCAGCAAAGCACTTGCTGCTCTTGTAGAGGACTCAGGCTGAGTTCCTAGCAGCCACATGAGGCAGCTTCCAACTGCCCATTTCCCCAGCTCCAGGGGCTTCAGAGCCGTCTACTGACTCCACAGGCACCAATGCAACACTCACGCACACAGACACACTCACATAAATAAACAGATATTTTAAAAACTGTTAACAATTTTCTATCCATGCCTATGAGATCTATTGGCTCTGTAGGATTTTGGTTTGGTTTTGCTTGTTTGTTTGTTTGTTTGCTTGCTTGCTTGCTTGCTTGCTTGTTTTTGTGATAACTTCGTCTGGTTCTGGTATCAGAGGACCTGGGTTCAATTCCAGCACCTACATGACAGCTCACAATCGTCTATAACTCCAGTCAGTCCCAGGGGATCTGATGCCCTCTGTAAGCACTGCACACATGAGGTGCACAGACATACATTCAGGCAAACACTCACATATATAAAATAAATAAAATCTCAAAAAAGATTAAGTATCTGACAGAATTTACTAGTGAGTCCACCTGTGTCTGGTCTTTCCTTCTTTGCCCTGCCTTCCTTCCACTTTTGAGGCTCTGGAATTGATGCCAGGACCTCATATAGGTAGGGAGGCACTCTACCATGGAGCTGCACACCCGAAATAGACCATCACATCCACGGAGAAACAATGTTTATAGAATTCCATTACAATTTTTTCATTTCTATTTGTTTCACTTTCATACCCAATTTTAGTGATTTGAATCTTAACTAATTTTGTTGATCTTTTTATCTTTAATTTAAAGTTATTTATTTTGGTTGGGTTTAGATTATTTTATTTTATGTGTATGACTGTTTTGTCTGCATATATGTCTGTGTACTGTATGTGTGCCTGAAGCCCAAGGAAGACATAACAGGGTATCAGATCCCTGGAACTGAAGTTACAGACAGTTGTGAGCTGCCATGTGAGTTCTGGGAATTGAACCTTGGTCCTCTCTTCAAGAGCATTCAGTACTCTTAACCACCTCTCTAGCCTCCAAATCATGTGTGTATGTATGCATGTGTGTATATGTATGTATGTGTGTATATATGTATGCATGTGTGTATATATGTATGTATGTATGTAATATGTATGTATGCATATAGTGCATTGTTGTTTTTCTTTTCTCTTTTTTTTTCTTTTTTTGGTGGTTTTTCAAGACAGGGTTTCTCTGTGTAGCCCTGGCTGTCCTGGAACTCACTCTGTAGACCAGGCTGGCCTCGAACTCAGAAATCCACCTGCCTCTGCCTCCCAGGTGCTGGGATTAAAGGCGTGCGCCACCACCGCCCAGCCCATATGGCTTTTTTTACAAAATTTTTTTAAGGTGGAAGTTTAGCATATTAACTTCTAGTTGTTCTTCTTATTTAATATGTGCTTTTAAATTTACACTTGGGAGAAGCAGGCAGATCTCTAGGCAAACCTGGTCTACATAGTGAGTTATAGCCCGGCCAGAGATACACAGTGAAATCCTGTCTCAAAAAAATTTTAAAAAGAAAAAAAAACAAAACTATGAATTTCCCCATGGGGATTGTTTTTCTTCTTTTACTTTTTTAATGTGAAAGGCCTGGGTTTCTTTAGTTTTTGCTTTCTGTTTTGTTTTTTTTTTCCAACAGTAAGATGGTGCATGTGTTTGTATTTGTTTTTATTTTATGTCTGGGCCCTCTATAAGAGTAAGCACTTCCTTAGCCACTGAACCTCCTCTACCAAGACTTTTTTCCTTCTAATCCCTAAATCGTAGGGATTTGTTGTTGTTATCACTGTTGCTTTTCATTCCCATAAAGCAGTTTACTGCTTCCTCTCTGAATTCTTCCCTGCTCTGTTGGTTAACTATGAGTGTGTCCTTCATGCTCTGTGTTGGTGAACCCCACATCCTTCGTTTAATGACTTCTAACTCCATCTCTCTGTGGTTAGAGAACAGGCATGGCTAGAGCTTCACTCTTGAAAATTTATGGAGACTTGTTTTATGGCCTGTCACATGGTCTAGCCTGAGGTCTGGCCTGAGTCCACATACACTGGAAGAAAAGTGTTTTATTGGGTGGCATGCTCTATACACATCTGTTAGGTCAAGTTGTTACAGCATGGCTTAGTCTACTTGTTCACTGATACTCCTCCTCCTAAGTGTCAGGTTTCCTGTCTGAGTTTCAGACTGTCTTCAGAGACATTCACTGTTTCTTCTGTCCATTTTCTCATTTATGCCCCCTATTTTTATTCTGATTGTTAGGTTTTTCAACTTGAGAATTTAGTGGGGTCTTATGAAAATATCTGCTTCTTTATTGATGTTCTATAGATGGCAGGGCAACATTTCTTTTTCCTTTAGTTTTGTAGACATGGCTTCCTTTGAATGATACTTTAAATTGACAATTTAAAGTCTTCACCTAGGAAATCCATCACTTGAGCTTCCTCTGAGACAATTTCTATTTATTCCTTTATTCTGATACTTGTTCTTATTTCTCTCTCTCTCTCTCTCTCTCTTTTTTTTTTTTTTTTTTTTTTTTTTTTTTT
>NW_022196900.1:75848217-75857184 GCF_008632895.1 Mastomys coucha | reverse complement strand
CTCAGAAATCTGCCTGTCTCTGCCTCCCAAGTGCTGGGATTAAAGGCGTGCGCCACCACCTCCTGGCTTCTTATTCTTATTTCTTTGTAACTTAGTTAGGGTTTTACTGCTGGGAACAGACACCATAACCAAGGCAAGTCTTATAAGGACAACATTTAATTGGGCTGGCTCAGAGGGTCAGTGGTTCAGTCCATTATCATCAAGGCAGGAGCATGGCAGCATCCAGGCAGGCATGGTGCAGGAGGAGCTTAGAGTTCAACATCTTCATCTGAAGGCTGCTAGGAGAACACTGACTTCTAGGCAGGTAGGATGAGGGTCTTATAGCCCACATCCACAGTGATACACTTATTCCAACAAAGCCACACCTACTCCAACAAGGCCACACCTTCTAATAGTACCATTCCCTGGGTCAAGCATATACAAACCATCACACTTTGCTTCTCTTATAAACTTGGGGCAAAAATGGGCTTTTTTAGAATATAATGGGGAGACCTAGAAATCTGATTCCTCTTTCTTGCTTCTGTTATGGGTACTGCTGTTTACCGCTCAATTACTTACTAGTTTCTCTGAACTAATTCTATAAAATCTGTATTCATCATCACACATGGCCAATGGAGTCTCTGTTCAGTTATTTCAATGGTCAGCTAACGCTTTTGGTAAGAAATTCTCTTAAATAACTAGGGCCTAGAGATCCCAGCCTGCCAAAGATTAGCTGACCACCAAAATACTGAATAAAGATTGCATTTATTTCTATATGTATAAGTGTTTGTATATTGTATACTCCACATGCAGGCCTGATGTCCTAAGAGGGCTGTGTATCCCTTAGGGCTGGAGTTATAGTCAATTGTGAGCTATGATGTGGTGCCGGGACCCAAAGCCAGGTCCTCTAAAAGAGCTACAATTACTCTTAACCACTGAGTCCTCTCTCCTGCCCAGGCCTGTTTCATTTATTTATTTATTTATTCATTTACATCCTAAATGCTCCTCATCCTCCTGGTCCTCCCACACACATAGTCCCTTCTCCTCTGAAAGAGTGGGGTCCCTCCTGGTTATCTCACGACCCCGGTGAATCAAGTCTCTGCAGGATTAAGAGCATCCTTTCCCATTGAGGCCATTCTTAATGGAGCTTCAAGTCAGCTGTTGCTCCCCACAGAGCCATCTGAGAGAAGATGCAGTTTTCCCTTCAACCCATTGGATATTTGAGAGAAGATGCAGTTTTCCCACAGAGCCATCTGAGTGAAGATGCAGTTTTCCCTTCGACCCATTGGATATTTGAGAGAAGATGCAGTTTTCCCACAGAGCCATCTGAGAGAAGATGCAGTTTTCCCTTTGACCCATTGGCTATTTGTTTGGAGCCTATGCTCTTCCTTCCTGGCACTCTGCCCACTGAAAACCACGGCCTAGTTACTTACCAGAGGTTCTACATCCAGATCTGGAGCCCCAAATTTCAACTCTCAAAGAAGTAGGGCTGAGATTTCCATCCCTCTCCTCCAAGCAGGCCTTGGGCTTCAGCACAAATCCGTTCACCTTCTACTCAAAGACCAAGCCTCCCCACCAAGGACATATGTAAGAGTCATGCTTGTATAAAGCCACAAAAGCTTCCTTTTCATCCTTCTCTTAGGACAAGGGACGCCTACCTAAGAACTACTGCCATAAATAATGGATCCCACTGGCTTTGCCCTTCCTGAGTGGAGGAGGGCTGCTTCAAGGGGAAATATTAAATCCACTGAAGCAGAGGACGACGGCAGTTCCCCGAGTTCTGCATATGGATGCGCTGTAATTTAATTGATCGTTCCTCTACTTTGGAATATTTGTTTCCCTCCTTTTTTATTATTATAAATAATTCTGCAATGAATGCCTTGGCATGGGTACAAGATATTTCTGTAGAACGGATTCTTGAACGCAGAATGGTTGGGTCAAAAGATATATGCATTTAAATGTAAAGCGTCTCTAAGTCCAACAACACTTTCCTGAATTTTATTCCCTTGAGACTGTCTGCTTCCTCAAGCAAAGTTGAGCACTTTTTATGTTTATTGGCTGTTTTTCTTTTCCTGTGAGCTGACTATTCATAACCCTTGCTTACTTTCTGTAAGTAGTCTGACGTATCTTTATCACACACATGTTCTTTTAAGTTTATGCCAAGGTATGTTGACACTGTAGTTGTAAACTGATTACTGCGGACAAATGGAAAAGCTATTGGTTTTAGAAAGCTGGTCTCATCTCTGGCACCCTTCCTGACATTGGTCATGATTTTTTAATAGTTTTACAGTTAATTTTCTTTCTTTGCTGGGAGAGCCAGCGTATCATTTGCAAATCGTGTTTTATTGTGACTTCAGATGTGTTTGGACTTATTCCTTGTGCCTTGCTCCGCATTTCTATTGAGCATTGTCCTGGTTTCCTGCTGCTGTGACAAACACGGTTGACAGAAAGCATCTCGAGGAAGAAAGCGCCCAATTTCATCATATACTTCGAGGCTGTGGCCCAGCATTGAAGGAAGTCAAGACCAGATTTCATGCAAGAACCTGAAGCAAGAAACCCTGGGGGATGAATGCTCCTGGGAGATGAAACCTGCGGGTGTGTTTATCTTGCCTTCTGGTACAGCCCAGGACCACCTGCTGGAGAGGCACCTCCATTCCCTCATAGTGGGCTGAGTGCTCCTAACAGCAATTAACAATCAGCACAACCCCTCACAGACACACCCACAGACCAACCCGGAAAGGCAATTACTTGACTGACACTTTCTTTCCTTTTGACTTGAGGCAGCTGCGGAGAGTTGATGGTTACCGCTAACCAGACAGACCAGCTGCTTTCTGAGTTCTTTTCCAACATTCCTCTTCCTGCTTGGTGGTGTGTTTCTCCTTCCTCCTTCCATCGCTCTCCTCCCACGCCCGATTGTCCTTGTATCTCAGGTTCATGCTGTGCTTCTGACCTACGCTTCTACTCCCGTTTTGGTTCTTCTGTAGCTTCGCACTTCAGCCCTGGGCTTTTGATGGTTAGCCATACATATTTTGTTAAATATCAAAAGTCATCGTCGGGCTAGCGAGATGGCTCAGCGGGTAAGAGCACTGACTGCTCTTCCGAAGGTCCTGAGTTTGGATCCCAGCAGCACTCTTCTGGTATGTCTGAAGACAGCTACAATGTATTACGCTGGAGTGAGTGGTGCCGGAGCAAGCAGGACGGAGCGAGCGGGGCGTCCTGAGTTCAATTCCCAGCAGCCACATGATGGCTCACGGCCATCTGTACAGCTACAGTGTACTCATCATACACATAAAAATAAATAAATAGCAGGGCGGTGGTGGCGCATGCCTTTAATCCCAGCACTTGGGAGGCAGAGGCAGATGGATTTCTGAGTTCGAGTCCAGCCTGGTCTACAGAGTGAGTTCCAGGACAGCCAGGACTACTCAGAGAAACCCTGTCTCGAAAAACCAAAATAAATAAATAAATAAATGTTTTTTTAAAAAGTCATCTCTGTCAATGTCAACAATCAAGTCAATTTAGAATCCCCCCAAAACGCTACGACATTGTTAATACACATTCGAACCCCACTCTACACATCTCATTTCCCCTGTTAATTGAAATCGTTTCAGAATTTAGCACTCTATTTTTGAAAAAAATTTTTTTCACATTGCACCTTTATCACAAAGAAATTCTTTATCATCTGCCCTTTGCTTTGTATACTGTTCTGTTTTCCTTTGTCATCACTCATGACTTAAAAGGTAGGGATGCTGTTTTTAATTCTGCTACTGAACGACTTTTGTATTTACCAAACCTGAACAAAAAAACCTTACTTCTCTGAACTGGAGGTTAGGAACAGTCAGTAGCTCTCCCTCCCTTGCTGATGTCTCACATCTGTCTGAAGAGGACTGTCACCAGGCCACCCTCTCCTCACACACTCTCAGCCTTTTTAAATGTCCAGTGGGTTTATAAATTCAACTTATATTTCAATCACTGCCCTCTTTGTCAAAGCACAGATATTTGTTGTTGTTGTTGTTGTTCAATTCCTATAATATATTTTGTTGGTCTCGGTGCCTGCCCCCAGTCTTTTCTATTATAATGTTATAATTCCAAGTTCTTAATTTTAATTCATCTCTTGAAACAGCTGAAGTATATCTTCAAGCTGTTTGCTTGGGGAAACACACGGGCAGTACCATTTCGGCACCCTCCTCTGTAAATGTGGAATGTATTTCTGTTGTTTTCCCACAGGAATGACAACTTATTGGGCAAGGTGTTCTTCTGTTGGCATTTTTCTCACTCTGAGCTCCCAGAACCGCAACCATTGCTCCTTAATTCTCAGTGCTTACGAATGGCAAGGCAGCCAGGTGTGGTGGCACCTACCTTTTAATCCCAGCAGTTGGGAGGCAGAGGCAGGTGGATCTTTGTGAACTTCAGGGTTGGCCTGGTCTACAGAGTGAATTCTAGGACAGCCAAGGGCTACATGGTGAGAAACTGTCTCGGAAAACCCAAAACGAAGAAGTAAATAAAACAAAAAGTCAATGAAAAGCTTAAGTCCAGCCTCAAGTTTCCCCCTTTGTAATCTAGTTCCATGTGTGGATCCAGGCAACATTTTCCCTTTGCTTCACAAACCAAACATTTATCTCATTGGTAAGCTATGGCCCCCCTCCTTTGACTAACGATGCTAAGTATCTTTCAACCACGGTCCTTCTCTCTATCTGCCATTACCAAGGTCAACGAGACAGTCTTCAGCTTGTCTCTGTGTTCTCCCTCAGCCCCTTTCCTTGCATTTGCTACTTCTATTTGTGACTCCTGGAGGCTTGTGAGAGCATTGACATCATTGCTCTGCAGTTTCCCAGGCTCCTTAGTGCGCTGCCGAAGCCCCAGGAGTGTCCCTACCTCCAGCTTCATCTACCACTATGTTCTTCCTGGTTCCTGATGATCCAGCCACACTGGCCACCCTTCACTGCTTCTTCTGGGCAAGCTCACTCCTGCTTTCTGGGGCCTGGGCAACTGGCCTGGATTCTTCAGATCTCAGCTTAACTGTTGCCTCCTCAAGAAAGCCTTCCCTCATGCTCCAGTATGTCTCTGTTCTAGCTCCTAAAGTTCTTTTTCTCTTTGTTTGTTTGAGACAGGGTCTCTCTCTCTCTCTGAAGTCCTGGCTGTCCTGAACTTATATACTTATATACATAAGTCAGACCTCAAACTCACCATGTCTGGCAGCTCCTTTTACTTTTAAGATTTCTTTATAGCTGGGCAGTGATGGTGCATGACTTTAATCTGAGCCCTCTGGAGGCAGAGGCAGGACAGTCTCTGAGTTGGAGGGCAGCCTGGTCTACTGAGTGAGTTCCAGGATAGCCAAGGCTATGTAGCAAAACCCTGTGTCAGGGATTTATTTTTAGGGGTCTGGAGGGTTGGTTCTGTGGTTAAGGGAACTTGTTGGTCTTGTAGAGACCTGGGTTTGGTTCCTAGCACCCATGTGGTAACTTACAACCATCTGTGATGTAGCACCCTCCTCTGAAGGGTACCAGGTACACGCCTGCTCTACATAGCAAGCTCCCTGCCAGCCAGGGCTACAGTGCAAGACTCTGTCTCAAAAAACCAAGAAACAAAAAGATTTCTTTTTAGTCATGTGTATGTGTGTGTGTGTGTGTGATGTGTGCCCATGGCTTCGGATGAATGAAGAGGTTAGAGACAGCAGAGCCCTCTAGAGCTAGAGTTCCAGTTGGTTGTGAGCTACCTGCTGTCAGTATCTAGGAACTAAACTTAGGCTCATTAGAGAGTAACATGTGCTCTAAACAGCTGAGCCATTTCTCCAGCCCTGACCCTAAATGTTTATCTTCCATCTATTGCTTACATCATATATTTATTGAGTGGCTACTATGTGCACCAGGCACTGTTCTAAAGGATCTGTCAACAAAAGCGACTAAGGTTCCTGGCCTCCTGGAAGTTAATTTTACAAAAATGCTTCAGTAGCACTTCTTAGCATTATTAGATTAATTGGTTGTGAAATTATTTTCACCGATTCCTTCTGTGACAAGAAGGACCAAATCCTTTTTTCTTTTCTTTTCTGTAATGATACTAGAATCCAGGAACCCTTGCAGAATAGTCAACTGCTCTGCCACTGACCACACTACTAGCCAGCTGATTACTCTTGCAGTTCTAGTATGTAAGTAAGTCAATGAATGCCTGGTAGATAGTGCGCACTCGATACAGGATTAATGGGTGAACTGATGCTTTTGTAGGAGCTGCAATCCATCTCAAATAAGCTCCAGCCAAAAATAAATAAATAAATAAATAAATAAATGTGGAGTGGTTTTCCGAGATGGCTGGCTGGGTAGCCTGTGGGTAAGTGTAGCATCATGCACAGCTGGAACCAGAGTCTTACTTGGTGCTGGCAGAGCAACCGCTGAGCCCCTCTGAGCGTTGATCTTGTTCTTTCCAGCTCTAGATGGATTTCCTCCATGTTGCCAGGGGAGATAGGTACCGACAGCTCCAAATGCGCATAGTCTCAGCTTAGCAACACCAGAAGAAAAAGTACTCTTTTTTTTTTCTCTCTCTCTCATTTCTCTCGACATCTGTACATATGTACTCAAAACCCAGACAATTGGGAACCTTTCCCTCTCAGGTCTCCTGTCCCTACCACTTGGCCAAGACATGGGGCATTCTGATTGGCCAAGTCTTGGGTCCGCCTCTCCCCGAGGGTCTAGGGCAATCTGTTAAGGAGGGTGGCACAATGACCTTCATTCCAGCACACTTCCCTAGAGGGATGGCAGGTGGTTCAGACAGGAAGAAAGAAATGTTACCGTTAAGACAAGCACCGTGTAAAGGGTTTCTTGCATGCTCCACTTCCCACAGCCAGTGGCTTTATATGGCTGTCTCCCTCCCAGCCTGTCCCTCTGTCTTGTTCTGAGTAGCTGTTTTTCTAGGAGAGTTGTCTTTGTGCTGAGAGCAATGATGGAGGAGTCGGGGCACTTTGCACTTGCTCTACACAAAGCTTTGAGGACACTGGTCTCAGATGGCTTTTTTTTGTATTTGGGGGTGCTCCGTCTTGCAGTAATGATGCACCGGGAAAGAGATACACAGACTCAGTCACATCATGTCATCTGCCTCCTGCCATTCCAAAGAGCAGGAGAGCAGGACTTCCCCTCCCCTTAATATGATTTGAGGTTGAGGAGCAACCAGTTTGTCTAAGGGAGGCTGTGTACATTCTCAGTTCCCTGGCTGTATCTGAAATACGGGGCCCTAGGAAAGAGCTCTACCAATGAGCCCCACCTTCAGCCACTTGCGCTCGAAAGCCTGGTACAGGCTAGAGATACCTTTGAATACATGGGGTGCCCTTGACCTCCTCCTTCTCCACCTCCTTCTCCACCTCCTTCTTCTCTTCTTCTTTTCCTTTAAAACAAAAAACAAAACAAAACAAAAACAGGATTTCTCTATGTTACTGGGGTCTTGAACTTGCTATGCATTGCAGACCAGCCTTGAGCTCCTGGTCCTCTGCTTCTCAAGTACTGGGATTGCTAGCATGTGCCACCACCTGCCACCTTGTTTCAGAGGTAGCAACTCCCAGAGTCACATTGTTTGGAAGGCAGAGCACACTATTATATAACACAGACTTAGGAACAAGCTTTAGATTGTAACAAATCTGTTTATTCACTTGCATGAAAGTCCAGTGGAATATTCCAAAGGTAGGTAGCATGTAGGACAATCCTTCACTGCATAGAAATGGCCTGCAACATCTAGCAGCCCTGATACCTGACCACTGGCTGTCAATGCTATCCTTCAATCATCAAGGCAACAAAAAAGTATTCCACAGACAGTCTAAGCACCCGAGGGACTGTCTACACACAGCTCCTTGTCTTGTGAAGACTTTGAACCTACATCCTGAGTTCTTCCATGCCCACATGGATAGATCGTTCAGAAAAGTAGAGGCTGCAGTACAGATCAAGGAAACACTAACCTGCCCCTTAAAATGACCCCAATAGTTCCACCTTTTTGTGAAGAAATTGAGAGGGAACCTGCCAAGACCATGCCAATGGCCCATGCTGTCTCAGTATGCGTAGCAGCTTGGCTTCAGTGACTTTACATTAACATACGCACATGACCCATTCACTTTGTCTCAGACCCTAAGTGTTAACATATGGATGCATATGTCTATTACCAGATACCATTTTCCCTTTATTTCTCCTTTATCTTTCTGTTGGGACTCTAGTTGGAATTTTGAATGGAAGATTTTATTTTAGTTTATAGCTTAAGACCAGGGCAGCTGGAAAGATGGCTTAGTGCCTAAGAACACTTGCTCTTGCAGAGAACCTGGGTATGCTTTCCAATACCCACATGCTGGCTTGCAACTACCCTTAGGGACACACATTGTGCATGCACACATATGCAGGGAAAATACTCATACATATAAAATAAGTCTTAAAAAAAATAAAAAACAACAGATATAGCCCATCATGGTGGGGAAGGCAAGACAGCAAGGAACAAGGTCATCTTTCGTCTGCAATCAGGAAGCAGAGTCTCTACAGGTGTTTTAGCATTTGAATATGTTAAACATTTGTCTTCGTTAGGATTTTTAGTGCTGTGAAGAGACACCCTGACCACAGCAACTCTTACAAAGGAAAACATTTAATTGGGTCTGGCTTACAGTTTCAGAGGTGAGTCCACTATCATCATAGAGAGAGACATGGCAGCATGCAGCAGACATAATGCCAGAGAAGGAGCTGAGAGTTCTACATCTTGATCCTCAGGCAGGAGAAGGAGACTGTGTGCCACACTGGGTAGAGCTTAAGCATAGGAGACCTCAAAGCCTGCCCTCTCAGTGACACACTTCCTCCAACAAGGCCACACCTCCTAATAGTGTCATTCTCTGAAGGCCAAGCATTCAAATACATGAGTCTATGGCTGCCATTCCTATTTGAGCCATCACAACATTCAAAACCATTTATGCTACACACACTTGTCTACTCCAGTCACATCCATAATATCGGGGATAAAATCCTGATAAAGGATAAG
>NW_022196900.1:75843870-75847980 GCF_008632895.1 Mastomys coucha | reverse complement strand
CCTAGCTACCAGACCCTGCTGACCTTGGTGTGTGGGGGTCGTTTTGCCTAAGTGACTTCAGTCTAGCAATAGGACTGGGGGAAGAAGGACTTGGACACATGCAGGACTAGCAGTAGAACTTAGATAGGCTAGGACTCAGATTCATGTATCTCTCGCAGTCCCCCGGGCCCAGAGCACTTGGGCCCGGGGGATACAGCACCAGTTCAGAGAAGATAGCTGCTGCTTTAGACCCAGTATGTTTCAGATAGCCTCAGATGTACCTCAACTGTTGAGCTGCCAGATTTTTCATTTCTCTTTTGCAATGATTGTAAAAGCCTCATGTCATTTTTAAAGAAATACACTCAGACCTTACACCACTCGTGTCTAGTCTGTCAAAAGCCGAATCCCGTGCACACCTGGCCAGAACCCCTCGTCCCGCGGAACAAGGGACCCCGTAAGAAATCCGGGTCTGCGGCACATTTATATGTATATATGTGTGTATATACAATAATCATTATTAATGCATTTATTTCAAGATAATAGAGGGAAGGTTGTGAAACATTTGTTATGGTATTCGATGTGATAGAGTTGAGAACAGTAAGCTAGGAGTCTGGCAGATGTCAGCCACAAGCAGGAATTTGTTGTTGTTGTTGTTGAGGACTCTTATTGCTGGGCATGATGGCACATGCCTGCCATCCCCAACTACTCAGGAGTTCTTGGGCAAGAGAGTCTTGAGCTCAAGGTCAGCCTGGGCAAGCTAAACCCATATTCACAGTCTTCAAAAGATAAAAAGTGAGATTCTATTTCTAAGTTAAATAAATAGACAATAAACGAGGCTCATGTCTATGATGCCAGCACCCAGGAGGTAGAGACAGGAAGATCAGGAGTTCCAGATGATCCTCGGCTTCAAGGTAAGTTTGAAGCCAGTCTCAGAGATATGATAAGCTGACTTATCAAGAAAGTGAATAAACAACTGAATGTACGTTGAAGAAGGGTCAGGACCGTTAGCTCAGTGGGATAGCACTTGCCTAGCATTTCTGATGCTTTGGGTTTCATTCCAAATAACGAGAGAGACAAGTCTCTCATCTTCCTTGATAGATCCTCAGGACTGGAGGCATGACTCAGTGAATAATGTACTGACCAAGCAAGCATGAGGACGTGAGCTAGAATCGCCACAACCCACAGAAGGCCGGATTGGGGCAGTACGTCTGTATTGTAAGGGCTCTTGTGGGGGTGGGAGGCAGAGCCTTAAGGAGCCAGAAGAAGCTCTGGAGTCCTGCCAGACAAGCCTACACCATGGTGAACAACAAAGGACCCTGATTTCAAACCGGACGGAAAGCAAGGGCAGGAGGCATTCGAGGCTGTCCTCCAATCTCTCTACAGGTGTGTTGTGGCGAGAGCACACCCTCAGCCACATGATGGATGTGCACACACACACATGCACACGCTATCCACACACACACTAATAACATTAACAGGGGCCATCAGGGTGACTCAGTGAACAGAAGCACTTGCTGAGCCAGTCTCAGCTCAGTCCAGGGAACCCTCAGTAAAGGGAGAGAATTGGCTCCCAAAAGATGGCCTCTGATTGCCACATGCACCCTATGGCACATATACACACACTCTCTCTCACACACCAATAATAAATGATGATGATGATGATGATGATGATGATGATAAATAATATAAGGGGACTGTAGTAATTGCAGGGGACCTGCCTTTTGACAGGCTTGCCAGCCTCTAAGGCTGGAGTCCCCAGAAGAGGTCGAATTCAGACTTCTCTACTGTATCCTCACAGTTCTCAGTCACACCTAGACGTGTCAGCCACCTAGTCGGACAGTCCTGGAGATGGAGACACCCGGTAGAGACTTCCCACGGGCTTAGGAAGCTGTCTTCTCCCCTCAGCAACGGGCTTCTAATTTCATCAGCCACTTCTGTCTGAGCATCACTGAGGGCTTCCTCCCTCTTCCCCATAAAAAACTCACACTTCACTGATCTGGAATCAATTTAAAACAATGTTATGTGCACCCTCAATCCATATTTTCCTAGGTGTATGTCCCTCTATCATCTCCTGGGCTGGGTCTCAGTCCAGTCAGGCTCCAGGCAGGATGTGGCTATCAGGAAGGCTGGCCATCCCTGCTGGCTGGGAGCTGGCTGCTATCTCTGAGTCCAGAGCCATCCTTCCACACTAAAGGCTCCCCACGCTCTCGCAACCTGTACGCTAGGAGTCAAATTTGTCCTGGAAAACAGAAGAGTGGGCACAGGCTGTTCATTTGAATTCCAAGCACAGGGGACCTTTTCACATCTACACTTGAGCTTTCTCTGGATTTCACCGGCTTGTCAAGTTACCGGGGGGCAAGGGGGAGCTGTATCGGGTTGGGCCTGCTCCCCACTGATAGCCTTGAGGCTGGTCCTCAAGTGCTGCTGCTTTCCAAAACTACAGAACTCCAGCTCTTTTTTTCTTTTTTGGTAAGTTGTACTTATTTATTATATGTAAGTACCCTGTAGCTGTCTTCAGACACACCAGAAGAGGGCATCAGATCTCATTACAGAGGGTTGTGAGTCACCATGTGGTTGCTGGGATTTGAACTCAGGACCTTCGTAAGAGCAGTCAGTGCTCTTATCCGCTGAGCCATCTCTCCAGCCCAGAACTCCAACTCTAAAGGGAGTGATGGATAATGTAGATGACAGTTCCTTGACAGAGCAGGGGAGCCTTGACAATCCCCACAAACTCCTTCCACAAGGTCTTCTACCCACGGCAGTTGCCTATTCCTCATCCCCTAACTCTGGCCTTTCCCCCTTGCTCTCTCCTTCCATGGTAGCTCCATCCTTTAAAACTCACTCAACATTATCCTGACAGAGGCCACTGACAAGGTCCCCTGGCATCGCCTGAGGTCCTGAATCATCTCTCCAACCTCTCTGGTTAGAAGTCCTTGTGCAGCAAAGGGGAGCTGGGAAGTTATTTGTTGTGTCCTAGAAGCTCCTCTGGCTTGAGCCCAGCCCCATGGTGCCCTCCTCTCATCCCGCCTCATCCCCGCCTGCATCTCAGTAGTATCACCTAGGGATGTCCTTGTCATGCCCAGCCTGAACTGAAGGGGCTATCAGTGGTGAGGCTCAGGAGCATGTATGTGTGACTGCTGTAGGCAAACCTATGGTCCCGGAGCTCTCTGGGAACAGAGTCAGCAAACCTCCACATTTGGGAAGCAGTGGCTTCTCTGACCATTTCAATCCCTACCCCTAAACATTTCCAATCTGTTTGCCACAAGATGACTTTTGCTGATGTCACTCATGTTTGGGGGACAGTGAAGGGTGTCATGCCATAAAGTCCTGGGCTATTCTGAGTGTGCCAAGACTTTTTATTATTATTACACTTATTAATTTACCATGGCAGTGTGTGGAGATCAGAGAACAACTTGCAGAAATCAGCTTTTCCCTCCTACCCTGTGGGTATCACAAATTAAATTCATGTCGTGAAGCTTGACAGCAATGCCACTAAGCCAACTCACTCTCCCCTCTCCCCAAGGCCATTTGACTCTTACTGGGGCTGATAGCATGCCTGAAAACCACGAATTCCAATATAACACACTTGCCACTTCAGACAACTCAGAGGTGGTAGCTAGCCAAGTCCAGAACATGACTGAGGCGCCCTCATACTAGGGCCTGTCCTCATTGTTTTTCTATTGCTGTGATAAAACACCCCGACCAAGGTGACTTTTAAAAAAAAAATAACACATTTCATTTGGGGCTCATGGTTTCAAAGGGTTAGAGTCCATGATGGTGGACTAGAGACAGGCAGAAGGAATTGCTGAGAGCTTACACCTGATCTCCAAGTAGGAAGTGGAGGGGAAATGTTAGTCCTTTAAAACCTCAGAGCTTGGCTGCCAGTGACACACCTCCTCCAACAAAGCTATACCTCCTAATCTTTCCCAAACAGTTCCGCCAACTGGGGACCAAGTATTCAAACATATGAGCCTCTAAGGCCAGTCTCAATCAAACACCACAGCCTGTCTGCATGAGTTGGGTCTTCATGGCCTCCAGCTTCCTCCATCCGTTCCCTCTGATCCAAACCCAAACTGATTCAGGTCCCCTCAGCAAGAACTCCTCTGCTGGGCAGTGGTGGCGCACACCTTT
>NW_022196900.1:75720121-75843860 GCF_008632895.1 Mastomys coucha | reverse complement strand
CATCCAGGAAATCCTGGCTTAATTGCTCCTGTGTGGACTGGTCCAGCCACTTCTGATCCTCAGAGACGTAAAAGCACATGCCCACGTCACCCACCTAGGGCATCTCAGCATCTGTACGAGGCATGTTACCTCCTCCTTCTCCTTGGTCAGCCATCAGAGTCTGTGGCATTCACAACTGGGGGTTTGACTTGGTTTAATTTTCCAGAAGCAAACCCTTCATGGGGGATTCACAAGCATGGGCTTTAGGAAGGGTTCTCAGAAGCCAGGCATGGTGGTGCATGCCTGTAATCCCAGCTCTGAGGAGGTGGAGGCAGGAGGATCCGGATTTCAAGGTCATCCTCAGCTACACAGTAACTTATTTCCAAGTCATCCTGGGCTAAATGAGACCCTGTCTCACCTCACCTCTGAAGAAAAGGAGGAAGAAAGGAGGAGGAGGAAACGGAAGAGGAGGAGGAGGAGGGGGGAGAGGGAGGAGGAGGAGGAGGAGGAAAGGGAAGAGGAGGAGAGGGAGGAAGAGGAGAGGGAGGAGGAGGAGAAGGAGGAGGAGGAGGAGGAGGAGGGGGAAAGGGAAGAGGGGGAGTTGTTCCCAAGAAGAACCAAGAAGAGAGAGGGGATAGGAATCAAGGACAGGAGAGAATGGAGAGCACTGTTACACAGAGGGGTGGGTGACTGGGACTCTGTGCCATCGGAGCATTGAGTGTGAGGATTGCTCTGGCAGGGAGAGACAGTTCTAGTAATTTATGGCTCAAGCTCCTTCACTCCTGCCCCGGCCCCCACGCAGCTTCCCAGGCACTTACGCTCTGTGTATTGACTTGCAGTGGGTCCCAGGAGGCTGGCTCACTATCTGGCAAAGGAGAGAAGGCTGTTGGAAGTGAAAGCATTTGAGTTGATGATGTGCAAAATGATCCAGGGGTCCACGGACAGCGTCGGCTATAATCTCTCCATTATACTTTTCTAAATGCAAACTCACTCTCTGAGGCCGGCCATGCTATCACACTTCTCTGGCACGCTCCAGCCTCCACTTATATTATCTCCCCATTCCCCTCGGAACTCCGTGGTCTGAATGTTGGCATCTGCCCTCCTGCAGGAGAAGCCGGGGCCCAACTAGTGCAGGTATATATAGCTACTCCCCACTCCTCTTCAGGAAGAGTCTGACCCTTAAGAAATAACCGTCCGGGCTCAGAGATGAAGAGCACATACTGATGTTGCAGAGAACCTGAGTTCGGTTCCTGCCACTCATGTCTGATGGCTCACAGACTCATGCCTGTAACTTCAGCTCATTGGGGATGCCCTCTCTGGCCTCGATGGGGACCTGCATTCATATGCATGAATTCACACTCACATCCATACATGCATATGATTAAAAAATAATATTAAAGAAAGATTGTCTAGAGACATACCTTTAGACAGGCAGAAGTCTGACATGGGCAAAACCAGTCATCCCACAAGCCACCAAAAGAATGACAGTAGATTGATTGCCCTGTGCGCCCAGAGGCTGAAATCTGCTTCTCTGTTTCATGGAGACTCTCCACCTTCTACCTCAGGGTCCGGGGACTCACACCTTCACTCCTCTTAATGATCTCCTCCTCCTCTTCTTCCTCCTCTCCCTCTCCCTCCTCCTCTTCTCCTTCTTTTTTAGGCAGGGTCTTATATAGCACAAACTGGTCTGGACCTCTCTGTATTTGAAGATGCCCTTTAACTTCTAGTCCTCCTCCTTCCGAATGCTGAGTTACACACACATGCCAAACCCTCTGATTCTGTGGTACCAGAAGCTCCATGTGTGCTAAGCAACCACTCTACCAACTGAGCCACATCCCAGCCCTTGTCTTTTTCTGTCTCTAAGTAAGTGTTGAGGAAAGGACTTTATGTACCCGGAGTCAAGGCATTCTGGGACCGCCCCCACCCAACCCAGAGGTTCTCCAGTTGCCTTCATCATCCTCTCATGCCCTCCTCACCATCCATTGGACACTCATTCCTCAACAAAAGAGGAGTCTGGCTTCTCTTTGACGCCACAGGAGCATTTCCTGTGTGACTTGTGGATTCCATTCCCCGAGGGCATCCCTTGGGTTTGCTTCGAGGCACCATCTTTACAGCGCTGGCTTCCAGCTGCATGTTTAAGCTGTCAAGAGAGCCTGGCATGTCTCCTGTCAGATATGAGATTTTACTTTCTTATTTATTAAAATGAAATTTTAAACATATTTATTTAATTAATTATTATTACGAGGAGGAGGAAGGTGGGTGTGGCCATGCCAAGGCACTGGCATTTAGGGCAGAGGCCAATTTTACAGAGTTGGTTCTCTCTTTTCACCCTTACACGGGATCCAGGGAGTAGACTCGGGTTATCAGGCTACTACAGCAAGTGAGTGGTTCTTCCCACAGAGCCATCTCACTGGCCCTGAGGTTTTCTTATTGCTAGGCTACCTACCTTCTGCCTACCAACTAAGTCTTGAAACCCAGTGTCCAATCTGTGGCCCTGGCTCTGCAGCTGGGTGAATTTGAAGGAAACTCTCAGTAGCATTGGGAAAAAACAAAAAAACAAAAAAAAAACAGCATGCAGAGTAAGGCAAAAGGGAATTTATCAGCTTCTTTATAAGACTTGCTTTGGTCATGGTGTCTGTTCACAGTGGTAAAACCCTAAGACAATGACCAGTGAGAGGACACATTCTCTGTGAGTCTGAATCATGGATGCCTCACCCGATTCTAGAAGGTCTGACACTGTCCAGGAAAATTTGGCTAAACTGGCCTCTGAGGTGAATCTCACCCACCACCTTCCTTGTAGATACTTTCTTTGGAGCATTAGTCATGATGATTTGTTTATATATGGTTCACACACTCCACACACGCTTTGTACCTGTTTACTTATCATTTACTTCCATGATACCAAGTGATGGCAGCACAGACCCTATATGCCACTCAGCTAGAAATACTCAGAGTAGGCTCTTCATGTCAACTCAGGCTCTTTTTTGTCAACCCAGAGTTCAAACAGTATCCTCAGGAGTCTACATGAACCCATTCTTGCCTGAGAGTTGTTATCAGGTCCCTTCCCCACCCCACCAAGCTGTGGTTCCCCCCAACTTCCACCCAGGAGATAAATAGCTTCTGAGTGGACCAGAATAGCAGATAATCATCCGTTTGTGTTCTGGGCAGCATTCCCCTGAGCCTCCATGGTGATACTGGGACAGTCCCTGAGTGGCCCCTTGTTGTCAAGGCCAGACAAGATCAATAAGTGGACATGGCTCCAGCCTATCAAGATAGACAGAGTACTTCCAGCAGCATGAATAGGGAGTCTGTGTGCCACCCCACTACTTGTTCCAATCTGGATATGGCACTCCAAGAATGCTTAATGGGGTTCTGTTAAGTCCTTTGGGTCAGGGCAAACCTTTTGGGAAAAGGATCTTCGCCTTGCCAGGAGAAATTCTGATAGTAAAATGAACTTCACAAACCTCACAGTGTCTCTGTAAGAAGGTCTCAAAACAGGGGGTCCATAATCTGAAAAGAACCCACCATAGAGGATGTTTCTTGACCCCCAGTGGACTACCCACACGCACAGGAGAAAGCAGTCCATCCCCTTCAGCCTGGCTTTCAAGGACAATGATCAAGTGCTCCATTTCCTAAGCGTGTCCGTTCGGAGTCGCATCCAATAGGCTGGTGAGTGAGCAGTGATCCCCATGTAACACACTGGGCGCAGGTGTCAAGCTTTATTTGGATATTCTCTGCCATCTTGGACCAGAGGAACCGTGCCCTCATTAGCCCCAGCATCTGTTCCCTCCCCAAGGCCTGAACTCATCATGCGTGGACCTCGGTGCTGAGGGGCAGCCTTTTGAAACAGTACCAACTGTTTCCACAGTCCATTCATGATGCACACAGCATCCTGTGCAGGATCTAGTAACTAGGGCGCTCGCTCTCAGCCATTCCTGGAGTAGGACTTTCTGACTGCCATGGTGCCTTTGTGTCTTCCCTACCCAAAGGCCTTAATTCCTTTACACCATCAACCACAACTTTACACCTTCCAAATGAGGCTCTTGGGTTCCCACCTAGGACAGTGAGTAGATCTGGGTTATGATTCAAGGTTATAAACACAGCTTTTGAAGGTGGCCCTTCCTGACAGCCAACCATCTTTTCTAGACCCCTTCCCCATGCCTAATAGCCAACACTCCATCATTGGATGACCTCAGCGACCCAAGGCCTTTGGCACACAGCAGCTGTACCTTCAGAACATATGATAACAACCCTAAAAATTATAGGCCCAGGAGCTACAAAGTTTCTGATACCCAGATCAGCCCTGGAAATTGAAGAGTGTAACCCGGCACAACTAGACGGGTGCTCCACACACCTTAGATGTAGCCCTGATCATATACACCCGAATTAAAAGCTCCAGTCTGTCCGTGGGTGTAGTTCAGGAGCAGAACACTTGCCTGCTACACACAGGATCCCCCCTCCAGTACTGCAAGAAGAGCAGTGGGGGTGGGGGAATCCCTCTCTTGTTATTAAAACACTGGAGCTCGATGCTTTGTGGGGTTCAATGAGCAAATACCACAATGTCATTGCATCTTTCAAACTAGTAAAATACCACCTCTCATCTATTTGTCCTAAACCAGGGTTGTTCATCTGCCCATACCCCTTCTATTAGTGAATGCCTTCTGTTTATTGCATAGTGTCTGAAGGGTTTCTGATGCCCTACTCAGTCCTTCCTCCAGGCCCCCAAAGTGTGAGACACCTGCCTGCAAACCAGCCTATTTCTCTCGCCACAGCCAGGAAATGAGCGTGTGATGGAGTGGGCCAATCAGATCCTTCTCTGAGAGTCTCTCCCTCTCCCCATCCAAACTGTTAAGAAAGTCCTCTCAATGACAGTATGAGCCAAAGCTCCTACTGGCCCTCCTCTGTCCACACGCCTATAATAATCCTGATATTTGAGAACTGGAGACTGGAGGATCAAGGGTTCAAAGCCATCCTCACCTACATAAGGAATTTGGGACTAGTCTGGACTACATGAAACATTTCTCAATTTTATTTTATTTTTTTTGAGTAAAGAGAATGAAGTCAATGATGGTCAAGAAAAAAAAAAGCAGCAATGAGAAATGTAGAAGACAGAGGGGAGTTCCAAGTGTTCCTCTAGCGTGTGGACCAAGCCGTCTTGGGATATCCACACTTTTAAGACATTCCCTAAAACATTATAATCCGCCAATCTACCATTTCATCTTGGTTCTAAGTCTGTAACTGAGATCACATGTTCCAATAGCAATAGATAAGAAAGAGATAAGGAACCCCGAGAAGTTAGTTACTGACACAGGGACTGCAGGAAGAATGCAGAACACTTGCCTGAATATAATTATTTTTGTGTAGCAAAAATTAGGAGTGATTTGAATGGAGCAAGAGGGAGGCAGAGAGAGAGAGAGA
This sequence comes from Mastomys coucha, assembly GCF_008632895.1. Classification (NCBI taxonomy): domain Eukaryota; kingdom Metazoa; phylum Chordata; class Mammalia; order Rodentia; family Muridae; genus Mastomys; species Mastomys coucha. The sequence continues at coordinate 75,838,463 of NW_022196900.1, read as the reverse complement.
GAGAGAGAGAAAGAGAGAGAGAGAAGAGGAAGAGAGAGAGAGGGAGGAGGGAGAGAATATTAACCATATGGAGTTAAGATCTTATTTCTAGTTACATCCCTTCTTATGTCTCGATATCCTGATATTGAGTAATTTGTATGCAAGGAGCTCTCCTGTGATAGTCTACTCTAATTACAATATTTTATTGTTTTATAACCCTTAACCTTAAGACTATGATGCTTGTTGATTGTAGAAAATTGTATTTACACACTGTACATTTGTTATGGGAAATTGAACTTTCCGTCAACCTCATAATATTTAACCCACTGAGCGTGATGTCGGTGTTCTTATTCAAAGTGGCACAAGAGTGAGAGAGTTTCTTGCTATTTGGGAAAACACTTGTAAGGTTTCTTCTTTCTATTTGCATAAATATGCAAGGACATAACTCAGGAGACAGAGTTCTTGCCTAGCATACACAATGCCCTAGGTTCGATCCCTGGCACCACATAAATTGCGTGTGATGGTGTAAGCCACACACTTGGGAACTAGAGGCAAAAAGACCAGAAGTTTAAGGTCACCTTCAGACTGTGTTGTAAATTTGAGGCCAGCCTGGGATGCTTCAGAAATGGCCTCAAAAATAAAATTAAAAATTAACTAACAAATTAATTAAATTTTAAAAAGAAAAAGAAAGGCTGTGCAAGAAAAACAAATACGGATTGTAACAGACTCCTATTAAAAACACAATGAAGTTCCCAGGAGCTGGAAGCGTGGCCACCTGAGGTCAATCCAGGGAAAGCACATTGTACAAGGAGAAAACCAAAGCCTGAAAGTTACCTTCTTACCCTGGTGAGTGTGTGTGCGCGCGCGCCTTCCCCACACAAAATAAAGAAAGAAATGTGATTTAAGAACTTAAAGCATGATGCAGAATCCAAGCTGGTTCTTCTACTTATAAAAACAATACATTGTTGTCGCACCTCCAGGAATCACAGACAGAATCCCCTTGGATACACCTTCCAAGGGTGCAGATACCAAGTGCTCTGAAACTGTCCCCTCCCTGGTATGCCTGCCCTGGGCAGCCTTATCATTGCCTCTAGCTTGGCATTAACACTATTTCTAGGGCTCCAGGATGCTCCATGACCCGCTAATGAGAGTGGGGCTGTATGGGATTGGGGGAGGGGGTGAATCCTTCCCTGTGCCAGAGCCCAAGTTTTAGAAACCTAGTGAGGACCCATCCCTGCCCTGCTCCATCCCTGCCCTGCCGTCATTCTCCCTGCTCATGAGGGTGTAGCCCCCAACACCAGAACCCTGACCCATGTGGATTCCAGGTAGCTTGGTTGTTTCTTCAAACATAGGAAAGTCCTAATCCTTTTTTATGAAAATAAAAAGCAGAAAGCTATACTATATCCTTGAAGCCACCAACGATCTAAAACATGTGGAATGAGTAATTCCTGTCACAGACTAGCTAATCCCAAGGTGGCCACAGTCCAAGAATGGGCTTGGAGAAGGGTGGTGGATCGGCACACCTTCTAGGGGGGACCACTCACTACTCTTGCCCCAAATTACATCCCAACTGTGTCCACGCTGCTGCCAGTCACTGGATCCCTCCGCTGGAGGTTGGGGCTGGTGGGCTGGATGCCCCATTCTCTTTTCCACTCTCAGAAGATCCTGGGGCAGGCGTTAAGTGTTGACAGCTGCCACTATGGGCAGCTTCTTCAGCCACCACTCTTTATTCCTCAATGTGTTCTTAGACACACCTCAGACCCCATGAGGGAGCACACTGGCTAAATTCAATATCTTTGAATCTGGCCACAGCTGACGGTAGCCATGCTCAAAACTTCTAGATGATTCCACTCTAAACATGGAAGAAACTTTACTGTAAATAAACCATACTACTAATGCTAACCAAAGGAGAAAAAGATCATCACATCTAAAGGAGAGAAAAACACATGAAGTTACTGCTGACTCTGGATTTGAGAGTTAATCTTGACTCGTGTGACAATGTCCAGAACTCTTCGCAGAAGTAGCTGAGCCCCAGTAGCACTCTGTTTCCATGACATCTCCCACATGCTAAAGGTCAGAAGCAAAAGGCCTTCTTTCAGGCCTAGCCCTGCTCTCTGGTGTCAGGTGCTTTCTTTGCCCTTCTATGGGTCCCTGCCTTCACCTCCTGTGGTACAAGCACTGAGCCACAGGCTCCGGGTTACCTGGTTTCACTCTAGAGGGGAGGGTAAGAGCAGGAGAGGGACTATTGGGTGATAGAATATCACTATCAAAGACACACTTCTTAAGTGTCCCCATCCCTCCCCCAGGCCATGTGTCCTGTGTGTTTGTCTCTGATCAGGGGTCCAATGGCCACATGGCCCTTTGTTGTTGTTGTGTATTAGTTTTTGTTCTTGTTATTTCGCTGGGGGGAAGGGGGTTGTTGTTTGTTTGTTTTGAGACAGGGTCTCGTTATATAGCCCAGGCTAGCCCAGTTTGGGAGGAAGGTTAGTAAGCCTCCTGGATCCTCCCGTCTTCATCTCCCAGAATGCCTGCCTAGCTTTTAATGTGAGTCATGGGGAATGGAACTCAAGTCTCCATTTTCCCAGGGCAAGCACTTTACTGACTTAGACACCTCTCCAACCCCAAGGTCCAGCCTTTAACCCATACTAGACTGTATTCCTTTGAGTATTGTTTCTACCGTCCTAAGCCAGACTTGAAGCCAGTCTGTACACACCACAAAATTCCCCTAAGATAGATCCAACTTGAATGTTTTTACACCACCCATGCACAGGAGGATCCCCTGAGAATCCCACTCAAAAATCTGTGTTCCCGGGGCTGGCAAAATGGCTCAACATGTAAAGGTGCTTGTGGCCAAAAGATCTCCAGGCCCCACATAGTGGAAGGAGAAAAACAGTTCTTTTTGGTTTTCTAGACAGGGCTTCTCTATGTAGCCCTGGCTGTCCTGGAACTCACTCTGTAGACCAGGCTGGCCTCGAACTCAGAAATCTGCCTGCCGCTGCCTCCCAAGTGCTGGGATTAAAGGCATGTGCCACCACTGCCCAGAGAGAAAAACAGTTCTTGTCCTCAACACATGAAATAAATCAATGTAATTTAAAATTTAAGGTAAAACCTATTCTCTTGCTCCCTCAGTACCACCACCCCCCACCCTCAGAGGCAGAGGTCAAACTTTTCCAGTTTCTAGCCATCCCCTCCTCCATGTCAGTCTCTCTACCAGCTCCCAGCTTCCCCTGCCAGGCTGGCTCTGCCTCTCTGTTTTGTGTATCAGCATCCTGCCAGCCAGAATATACCACTCAGCAAAGGAGAAGCCAGCCAAAGGGCGCTTTGCTCAACAAAAGCCCAGTCATTAGCTAAACAGCGAAACTAACCAAATATTGTTCCTGGAGTGTGTCCTGGTGGGTCTCAGCTTGTCCTACCACTCCATGCACGAGCTGGAAAAAGCTGGACTGTATCCTGCTTCAATCTCTGACACACTAAGGAAACAAAGGGAAAGAAAGAAGGAAAGAAGGGGAGGAAGAAAGAGAAAGAAAGAAAGGAAGAGAGAAAGAAAAAAAGAAAGAAAACTAAAATTTTGACTCCTCCACCCCCAAATCCTTCTCTCTAGTCTCAGTGTATGATGTGCAAAAGTCTATTTAAAAGTTATTGCTGAGAACGGGACAATGTTACTCCCTCGCTGACTTTCCAGACCCAAACCTGTATTTGTTTTTGATGCTCAGTGCAGGGAGCTCTCGGTGCTCAGTGCAGGGAGCAGTGACTGGAGCTTTCTCCAGGGCCCTGTCCAAGATGGGAGCCTTGAGCTCTTGTGCGTTTGTTCAGAGAGAACCAGAAGTCTCCATCTCTAACTTAAAAAAAAAAAAAAATAGTGCTGGAGGTCAGAGCCGTGGCCTTGGGCCAATGCTGAACTACTGAACTGTTACTCGACCCAAGAAACCATCTCTTTTTAAAACTTTTGTGTGCATTTGGTGTATGTATGTTCGTGAGAGAGTGTGTGTGTAAATGTGCATAGCTGTGCGTGGAGGGGTCAGAGGACAACACTCAGGGCCTGGTTATCTCTCTGCTTCTGTGTGCTGGTTTCTTGCTCCAGGCTAGCTGGCCCACAAACTTCTCCTAATCTCAGTGCTGTGATTACAGATGTGAACCACTGCATCTGTCTTTTTATGGAGATTCCTGGGCTTGAACTCAGGCCCGCAAGGACTTTTGCCTGCTGACCCATCTTCTCACCCCTACACATTGTTTTTAATTTTTATTGAATTGCAATTGCTTTTCATTTAAATAGCCACATAAAGAGTGTGTCTAACGTGGCAGCCCAATGGGGGCTTAGCTCCTCCTCAGACAACAAGCGGCTCTGAAGCAGCTGAAGGTTATTCTTTGTTTTATTTTTAATTGTGGGCACTTCAGCAACCCTCATTGTCAATCACGTTCCCTTTTCTCCTCTGGCTATAGGAAGCTCAGCGGTCCTCAGTGTGCACCTCTCCATGTGTACCTTTGTGGGGCTGGTTTTATGCAGTGCTGGGGATTGAACCCAGGACCTTTGCACATGCTAAGCATGTTTTAGGCCATCTCTATATTAGGGATACATATTACACTCAGTCTGTTTCTCTGAAAGTTTTCATCTTTCTGTTTTGATATTTAAGACCTATTTTTATTTTTTTTAACTTTGTGAGAGTGTGTGTTTGTGTGTGTGTGTGTGTGTGTGTGTGTGTATACACCATATGTGTGAGTGCCCACAGAAGGCAGAAGTGTTGGATCTCCTAGAGATAGACTTAGGAGAGGTTGGCTGTGAGCCACCTGAACTAGATGCTGGAGAAAGCAGGCTCTGGAAACCCCTGAGCCCCCTCCCCATCCTCTGTCTTTGTTCTGAGACAGGCTCTTGCTGTGTAGCCCAAGCTGACCGGAGACTCACCATGTAGCTCAGGCTAGCCTTGAATCTGTGCAATCTTCACACCACTGCTTCCAAGTGCTGGGATTGCCGGGACTGCTGGTGTACACCACCACACCTGGCTTGTGTTTTATTTTTCATGTTTATGGTTCAATGATTTTTGGTAAATTTATAAAGTTGTGCAATAGTAAGCACAACTTAACTTAAAATTACATACGTCACCCTAAAAGAATTTCCAGTCAGTCACCATTGATTACCACAGCCAACCACAGTCCACATCCCGCCTTTAAAATGTCTTCTTCTGGAAATTTCACAGAAACAAAATCACACAATCTGCATGTCCCTTTATAAAATCTAGTACATTTCTTAGCCGAGTATAGCAGGACATGCCTTTAATCCCAGCTCTCGGTAGACAGAGGCAGGAGGATCTCTGAGTTCAACACCACCTTGGTCTATACAGTGAATTCCAGGACAGCCAGAGCCACGTATCGAGACCATGTCTCAAAAAACCCAACCAAACAAAAAGTATTACACTTTTTTAATTAGATATTTTCTTTATTTACATTTCAAATGATATCTCCTTTCCCGGTTTTCCCTCCAAATAATAATGATAATAAAAAAAAAACCCTATTCCCTTCCCCCTCCCCCTGCTCACCAACTCACCCTCTCCCACTTCCTGGACCTGGCATTCCCCTACACTGGGGCATAGAGTCTTCACAGGACCAAGGGCCTCTCCTCCCCTTGATGATCGACTAGGCCATCCTCTGCTATGATCCTTCTTAGAAGGGGGAACAAAATACTCATGGAAGGAGTTACAGAAACAAAGTATGGAGCAGAGACTGTAGGAAGGACAATCCAGAGACTGCCCTACCTAGGACTTCTTCCCATATACAATCACCAAAGCCAGGCACTATTGTGGATGCTGGCAAGTGCTGGCTGACAGAAGCCTGATATAGCTGTCTCCTGAGAGGCTCTGCCAGTGCCTGACTAACACAGAAGTAGAGGCTCACAGCCATCCATTGGACTAAGCACAGGATCCCCAATGGAGGAGCTAGAGAATGGACTCAAGGAGCTGAAGGGGTTTGCAGCCCTTTAGGGGGAACAACAATATGAACTAACTAGTACCCTCAGAGCTCCCAGGGACTAAACCACCAACCAAAGACTGCCCGTGGAGGGGACTCATGGCTCCAGCAGCATATGTAGTATTACACTTTTTATTAGTTGTATGTGTGTATGCACATGAAAGTGTCTCCCAACACAGGTTGGAGGAGAGCTTATAGAGTTCAGTTCTCTCCTTCCATTGTGTTGGACCCAGGAACAAACTCAGGTTGTCAGAGTTATAGCAAGTACCTTACCTGCTAAGCCATCTCACCAGACACCCTCCTTGATTTAAATATCTCCCTCCTCCTCCTTGAGGAATGAGCCCGGGGTCTATTGCATGCTAGCCTTTGCATGCTGAACTTTACATATATCCCAAGCTCATATGCCTTTTATGTCCTGTCTCTTCCTCTGAGTACGCTCTTCAGAGTCCTCTGTGACCATCACTTGCTTGTTGCCTGCTCCTCTTATTGCTGAAGAGTGCAGTATGCTATGGATGTGCTATGTCTTCTTTAGTGATTCACTGAATCATAAACGTTTGGGTTGTTTCAACTTTGAGCCATTTCTGCAGCTTCTGCTCTGAGCATCGACAATATCAGTTCCTCTATAGGCGTGGGCTTTGATTTCTCTGGAGCAAATACCTATAAGCGACATTGCAGGGTCGCATGGTAAAATTTTATTAAAAACCTAACAAGCCGCTTTTCAACGTGCTGTGGCTTTTCCCATTCGCATAAGCTATAAGCGTGAGGAAGGCTCTGGTGTCTCCACACTCTCATCAATGCTTGCTATTGCCTGTCTTATTGATCAGAACCATTCTGCTAGGCATGAAGTGCTAGCTCGATGCGGTTTTGATTCACACTCTCTTTTTACTGTGCCTGAGATTGCATCCAGAGATGTGTACAAGGTGAGGTCCTTCTACTGAGCAAAAGCGCCAGGCCCCTTTGCTCTGCATTTATCTAATGGCTAATGATGATGTTCAACATCTTTTTTCTTCTTTTAGACAGGGTTTCTCTGTGAAACCCTAGCTGGCCTGAAATTCACTCTGTAGACCAGGATTTCCCTGAACTCATAGACATCTGCCTGCCTCTGCCTCCCGTGGGCTGAGATTAAAAGGTGTGTGATACCAAGTCTACCCAGTTGATGGTGTTTATTAAATTAGACTTTCTAAAGTCTATTTTCTTTATTATTGTACCTTTATTGTCAGATCTAGGAGCACCTTGCCTCATCAAAGTCACGGACACTTGATTCCATGGCTCCTTACGGTTTGTAGGTTTGGGTCTTTCGCTGGTGTCTGACTTGTTGAGAGAATTTTGGCACAATTCTAAATTCATATTTTTGCATGTAAGTATCCAGTTTTCTGAGAGCCATTTGTTAAAAAAGACAGTCCTTTCTGCACTGAATTGCCTTGGCACCTTTGTAAAAAAAATCAATTGGCCATAAATATAAGGGCTTTATCCTGGACTCTGTATTCTGTTCTGTTGATTCGTAAGCTTGTCCTTAGACCCATGCTCTTGATTACTGTCCTTGTATTTTTTTTCTTCCTATGTCTTCATACACTTATCTTTAATTTTATTTAACTGGGAGAATATATCATTCCCAAATTGATATTAGCCTTTGGCAAAAATGTAATTGGGGCTTCCTAAAATCAAACCATCAAGGCCTCTCTCTCGAACATCATTGTGAAGCCATTAAAGGGACTACAACCATATTCTTATTCAAACAAACCCCAAAGGGGATCAAGAAAGGAACAGACATCTACCCTTGCCACAATAATCGGATTTACCGATTCTTAGGGAATAGGGAAGACACACTGCTAATTAGGAGGCAGTTAAGGAATTATTTCCCGTCTCACTACAGCTTTAGAATGTACTAGACTGAAGAAGTAATGTCTGTCTTTGAGCTATGAATATGAAAGTATTTTATTTAGCAGGTTGAATAAAGAAGTCAGCCCGAATAGCAGGCATTGAAAAGAAAGCCCTATACAGTGAGCCCACGCCCACTCGAAGCTCAGGGAACGGAGCACTCTTCCCTACTAGAAAGATCTGTGAAAAGTGGTTCCAATCCCAGCATCACTCAGTTTTTAGATCTACCTGGCAGATATGACCCGGAAAAGCGACTGGGAAACAGAAGGGCTCTGGGGAGGAAGCGATGTTTGTTCTGCTGTTGTTTGATACAGGGTCTTACTCTATAGACACGCTGTCTTAGAATACACACACACACACACACACACACACACACACACACACACACACACACATATATCCCATGATGGCTTCACAATTGTGGCAATCCTCCTGCCCCAGGCTCTTAAGTGGCTAAGAGTACAGGTCTGAGCTACCTGAGCTGGGAAAGAGATTTCTGAAAATGAAAAATTCTTTGTTGTGGAGGTGAGGACGATTGAAGGACTATAGGTAAGCGTTAGAGGATGGGGCGGGAAGGCTGAGAAAGTTCTGCAGTAAAGGGGCCCTGAGGACCTTGGTTCAATCCCTGGAACCCACAGGGTAGGAGGTCCAGTATCTGTCTGGTGGAAGGAGAGGCAACTCCAGGAGAGGTCCTATCCCCAGTAAGTTGTCCTCTGGCTTCCACAAGTACATGTAGGCACACCCATACCCCTCTCCATTCAAATAAATCCACATATTTAAATTTTAAAAGTCTTTAATAAAAGGGAGCCAGGAGTCTAGAGATAGCTTCTTCCCCAACTCTTCTTGTGGTTTTAAAACAGAGATTTGCTATACATTTGAGACTGACCTCCAGCTGTGGCAATCCTCCAGTCTTAGCCTCCAAATGCTGGGATTACAGGTATGAGTCGCCATAGCCAGCCTCATTTGACTTGAAAGTCTTTTCTTTTTTTTCTTTCTTAATTCTTTTCTTTTTGGTCTTTGGAAAGTTCTGGTTATTACCATGATGCCATATTCTGTCTACATCGTGAGTTGTCTTTCAAGTTACATTATCAGGGTCTGGAGTGTAGCTCAGTTGGCACAGGGCTTCCTTAGCATGCAGGAATCCCCAGATTCAGTCCCTAAAACACATAAAACCCGGTGTGGTAGTGCAGGCCCATAATCCCTGTACTCTAAAGTAGAGGGATGGAAGGTCAACAAGAGTTCAGAAATTCAAGGCTACAATGAGTTCCCTGAGACCCCCCCTCCCAAAACCAATCAATTAATTAGTAAAAGAAAATGTGCACTTCTCTTCTCTAAATCGAGTCACCTGTGATATCCCACACTCGGGTGACAAATGGCCTTGGAGAGGGTAAAAGTGATGTGGTGAAGGGGAGGGGCTGCTGGACTCAGAGAAGGGAACAGTATTTTCTGGAGATGGAACATCATCAAGTTCCAGGTGCTGGCCAACACTGAGAGGTGATCCCTGCAGAGCTTAGGATTTTTTTTAAATATAATTTATTTATTTCTATTTTGTGTGCATTGGTGGTTTGCCTGCATATGTCTGTGTGAGGGTGTCAGGTTTCCTGGAACAGGAGTTTCAAACAGTTGTGAGCTGCCATGTGGGTGCTGGGAATTGAACCTGGCTTCTCTGGAAGAGCAGCCAGTGCCTTTAACCACCCAGCCATCTCCCAGCCCAGCTTAGGATACCGTGACCATGGCGAATGGGTTCCTGACCGCGCAGCTCGAGCAGAACAGGGAGCAGGATCTTCTTCAGTGATGAGAGCACTAAGAAGATATATGGCTGTCTAACTTTTGATCTTTTTTCAAAAGTTCCCACCCTAGGTCGCATGCTCGACGCTATTGTCTATACTTCCTTCTGAGTGGCTTGGACTGTTCACAACTTCCATATAAGGCAACAAAGGTAACACCCAAATTCTACGATGCTCCCGTCTTATATAAAATAAATTCATAAATACTTAAAAGACTTCTACTTCCCTGTTTAAGTTAGCTGAAGCTCACATATATTGGGGAGAGATTTTTTTTTTCTGTGTGACTCTGTGTGTGTGTGTATGTGTGTGTGTGTGTGTGTGCGTGTGTGTGTGCGCGCCACTTCACACATACGGAGGTCAGAGCACACCTTTTGGGAATCATATCTCTTGTACTCTGGTCACCAGATTAGCATGGCAAGTGCTTTTACATCTCAGCCACCCCATATGAAAATTAAAGTATAATTTATAGTGAATATACTCCAATCATGAGCCAAACCTTTTTGGCAGGGATCACCTCTCTTGAAGTTGGTCAGCACCTGGACCCTGATGTCTCATCCCCCTTCCTGAGCCCTAGCAGCTTCCTTCTGCTCTTCCCAACATCACCTTTATCCTCCCCAAGACCCTCACCAGGACCTGTGTTTTGACCCAGCTCATTTGTTTACTTGCTTGCTTGTTTGAAACGGGGTCTTATTATGTAGACAGGTTGGCTTCAAAGTCATGATCTCCTTGCTCCATTTCCGAGGGCTGGGATTACAGGTGCTGCCACCCTGCCAGTGTACCTGAAGTCCTTTTGGAAAAAGAGGGAGGGAGGGAAGGAGGAAAGAGAGAGAAGAGAGAGAGAGAAGAGAGGAGAGAGAGAGAGAAAGAGAGAGAGAGAGAGAGAGAGAGAGAGAGAGAGAGAGAGAGAGAAACTGACTCTGAAACTCAATAAATCTTGGTTGAATGAAGGGACTGTGTGAACCAGATGGCAGGAGCCTGAAGCGAGCAGGGCTTTTCCTTGAGGCTGCAGGAATAATGATCGGGGAGTGGCTTTGAGAACAGGGAGGCGCTGCCAGGCCTCTGCTCTGTGACTGTGCAATGGCAGCCTCCCCTGGGACCATTGCTGCTTCCTTGGTTAGGCAGGAACTGGAGGGAAGCTTGTCTGAAGAGGCCTGAGAGTTTAAGGCTTAAGGAAAGGAAAAGTAGAGATAGACAAGGGTAGGGCATGTGCCAGAGGAGGCCGATGGGGGCGGTGAACATTGAGCTGTCGTTGGAGAGTAGTCAGGGTTATCCAGTATAGGAGACCTGGCAAGATGAGCTTGTAAAATGCTTCTCCAAGCCGATGCTATTAGAAGCTTGATTATGCTAATTCTAAAACCATCAAATAGCTTCTAAGCTCTAGAACCTAGGGTGTGCTCTGATTAAGTGCTTTACAAACACGATTTTGTGTCCCGCTTCCAATTCTGCTGTTTTATCCCCTTTCACAAAGAGGAGAGTAGGGCATTAGCAAGGGGAAGTGATCTGTGCTGTGGGTGTTACTCAGACCTAGGTCAGCAGCTCTTTAAATGTCAGGCTCCCCTTTAGCTGGCTGCTCTGTGCTCACTGAGTCTTGGGGATGGAGGGTAGAATGGCAGTAGATGGGGAGTCCGTGAGAACTTGAGCATCCAGCATCAAGTTCCTGTACAGCTTCAAGAGGCCCCTCCAGGCTTCTGAATCCCTTCACCTGTGTTGCCTGGTATTCTCTTAAGTTCCACCCCACTTTCCACAAAAGACCAGGCTCCCCAGAGGACAGGCTCCTGCGGGGTAATGCTTGTTGTCCCATGGAGAAGCTGACCCTACATGTATTCTAGGCTGTGGGGTGTGGTCCCCGGTGTACATCTCTGGTATTCCATCTCCCGAGAAGCTAGGTGTTTTCTCTCCCCCTCTCTCTGTTGCATGCATTTGTTCCACTAGTTCGTTCCTTCAAAAACAAAACAAACCCAGTGTCGCTTGGTTACTTTAGCACAGACAGGAGAAGGCAGGAAGGCTCATTCAGAGCTGGGCTTTTGCCATCCAGACATGATGAAGAGGTGGGAGGCAAAGGCGCTAGGAGGATTGACAAGAGCGTCATGAAGTGTTAGGCTTTGGAACCTAAATTGGCCATGGAGAAGGAAGGAACAAAGGGAGGGAGGGAGGGAGGAAGGAAGGAAGGAAGGAAGGAGAGAGAGGGGTGGTTCATCGGAAGAGCTCGGGGTCACTAGCAGAGGAGCCTGATGTGATGGTGAGGTGCAGCAGGGACCAAGCCCAGTGTGTGCTGCTAAGAAGAGGGGGCTCGCAGCTCGGGTGGTAGAGTGCTCGGTCAGGATGAATGAAACTTGGAGTCTGAGCCCCCAAACCACATACACTGATCATTGTGGTACTGGCCTGTAACTCTAGCACTCTCGAGGTAGGAGCAGAAGGATCAGAAGTTGCAGGCTATCCTCAGCTGTAGAGTTTGTGGACAACATGAAACCCAGGAAAAGATGGAAAGATGGAGTGGGGGAGACTAAGATGAGGGGAGGGAGAGAGAGGGAGGGGGGAGGGAGAAGGAGAGATTGATTCACACTTCTTACAAGAGATCGACATTGGGACAGCAAGGTCAAAGAAATGTGTAATGGGAAATGGAGTAACTCAGTGTGGAGCAGGAAGCAGCTGAAGCTGCTGGGATGTCCACCCCCCTAGACACAACATGGAGGCACAGCCAGCAGACGTCATTTCAGGGATTGGGGCACCCATTTAATGCCAGATTAGCACTGGTGAGATGAGAGGCAGAGGCAGGAGAATCCCCAAAAGCTTATAACCCAGCTAATGTGGCATAGAGGTGACCAACAAGAGACACTGTCACAAACAAGGCAAGAGCAGACTCTCTGGTTCCCATACACTCACCTGCATTCCCGTCCACACATACGATACGTACACACACACACTATACACACGCAGAGTGATTATCACATCCATACATACAATGCACACACACACGCACACACACACACACACACACACACACACGCTGTACACATAGAAAGTGATTCAGAAGAGGAAGTTAGTGATCATCCAAACCTGACCTGCAGCTGACCCAGAAGTGAGCAAGAGGAAGAGTGAAGGAGGTTGCTGGGGAGGAGATGGCAGAAGAGCTTAAGTCTCTCCCACTGAGGGAGGGAAAGTTTTGTTGAGTGGGGGACAGGAGAGGCTTGAGCATGACAGAGCACAGGAAGTAGCAAAGAGGAAGCAACACCTGGGGAAAAGGGAGCAGAGGCTTGAGGGAGCCAGAGCATCTGCTGGACAGCAACCTCCAGTCCCTTAGAAACCATGGGGATGGGCAGGAAGGAGCAGGTGTGGGTGGCATCACTTGGTGATAAGGACATTAGGGAGTCCTGCTGGGGTGAGGTCATCAGCAGCTTGTTCCATTGAGAAATTAGCTCCTGTATCATGCCCCACCACAGTGACTCACTGGCAAGGAAGCAAAGACATTAGCCAGGCTTTTGTGTTCTAGGGACTCAGCCCTTTCTCTCCCATCTGTACCCGGGAAGGCAAACTGGCAATCCGGTAGTTGTGTCTTCTGAGCTCTTCTTGACGTTGGAGGCATGCAGAAGGGCAGGTAAACAGCATTGTCTACCCCCACCACCCTGGAAAGCGGCTGTGGGTGGCTGAAAAACAAAACAAAACAACAACAACAAAACAAACAAATAAAAAAACGCCAAGAACTAAAGCCTGGAGCTTTGTGAAAGGTGGAGCTGCCTTGAAAACCTGGGATGAAGGGGTGGGGGATGGGGATGGGGATGGGAAAGCCAGGCCTCAGAGAAGGGGACAGTGCATAGTGGATTCCCCATTACAGTGTTAACCAGTGTTTGTATATCTGTTTAAATCTCTCGCTGAAAGGCTCGAGAGCACAGATGAACCAACTATGGGGCTCTGCAAAGCCCCAGAATTCTTTCGCTTTCGGCAAGGAGAGGGTAAAGGCAGCTGCTAGGGATAACAGAACTCCTGCTGATCTGCTGGGGTGGGGACTCAGGCTGAAATGTAATCTGATTTCAACCAACTAAGAGATGTACTGACGTCATGAATTTGAGGGGCATCCAGTGGGCCCAGGGTCTGGACAAAGGGTGAATAGTGAGTGGGAACTGACATCTGGTGCTCCCCTCACCCTGCACCCTGGGGCTGGAACGCAGCAGACACAGAGCTTCCACGAGGCATCACTTGGCCTTCACATATGAGCACAAGGACATGCCTCCCCACCAGGTCTAAGAGCAGGGCAGTGGGGGCAGGTCCGCATGGACCCTGCGCTCAGCATTTGGCAATCTGGTTTGAGACTTGGCTTTGCTTCTTTGTATGCCATCCTGTCCCACTCCTCTGAGATTTTTCTCTCATCATGTGGCCTCAGGGCCTGAGCCTCTGGATTCATTCCCTTGAGTTTGTGTGCAGCCAGGTGCTATACATTCTGAGATCAAAACTGGGGGGAGGGTCCCAGTGTTCTTCTGCCCATCATTCATATACACTATACTGACTAGGGACCAAAAGATGGGTGAGAAATGGGACAGAGACCAATTGCTTGAGAGCCTGAGATCCCTGTGGTGACCCCAGAATGCATTTCTCTGAGTGATTCAAAGTATAAGCCTAGTTGTTTTAGTAGTGAGTGGGTAGTTGGTTTAGCAGTGAGTGGGTAGTTGGTTTAGCAATGAGTGGGTCTGCCGCCTTCAGCCAGGGTGGAGGTCGGGTGGGGCTCCACCCCTCCTATCTGTGAGTGTCACAATCACTAAACTGGACAAAGGTACAGGGCCACCAAATAGACCTCACACTTACTGACCCTCAGGGTGGTGAGCCAAAAAGACAAGATGATCTCCTCTTTCCATAGATGCCAGGCCCACCGAAGGAAGATTGAGGTGTGATTGTCTAAGCCCTGGTGAGGGAAACTTTCTTGCTTGGTCATTCACATCTGGTGGCTCCTTGTGAATAGAAAGGAAACAAAGATCTTCACTGTTTTAATAAATATATTCCCGGCACCTACTGAGTGTTAGCACCCTTATTGACTACTGGAATAAGGCAATGGATGAAGCAGATGCATTCCCTCCTGTCCTTACAGTCGTAGATGAGGGAAACATATAGACTTAGGTGACAACTCAGGTGGAGGTAACTCACTAACCCAGCCCAAGGCTTAGGTGTGGCTTTCTGGAAGAAAGCTTTAGCAAGCATGACAACTTTCTCTAGGTGCAGTAAAATGGGGGGGGGGGGCTTGTTATATAACTATGTACAAGAGTGTTTAAAATCGAGTTTGGCTTTGGTTGGGTTAATGTGGAGGTCAGAATTAACCAGCTTCTCTTCATCTCATCTGTCTCTGTCTCTTTCACAAAGTTTACAGGACTGATGACCAATTGGGCAGGAGATCTATATTTCTGGACCAGTGACTGAGTTCCTTGCCTGAGATGAATGGGGATAGACCTGAGACGGGAATTCTATTTATCTGAGGGACAGCTGAGAAGTGCCATAGAGAAGGCGCTTGGCTCACACGAGGGCCAAGGGATAGAAAGAGGCAGAAGGGGAGACCCAGTACTGAGCTCTGGAGATGAGGAGACTCAGCAAAGTAATTGGAGAACCAGTGGTCATGGAGGGCAGAGTAGGCCAGTAAAGCCACGGGAAAGAGCTGTTTCCAGAAGTCAGCAAAATTGAGGTTGAAAATTATATGTTTTTAAGTTGGGGAACTAAACAGTCAGAGCTCTGAAAAACAGACAAAATATATTTAAAGATGCATAAAAATTGCAGCAGCTCTCCCACAGCACAACAAAATTACCCGTGGGTGAAAAACCACTGCCTTAGGATTTTTGATCTATTTGTCATCTGGACCAAATTGCCCATTCTCGGAAGCCAGTCCTATCACCTTATCGTACACCAGGGGGCGCACGCGCACTGCTTGTGAATACAGCTCCAAGACAAAAGCGGGCTATGATTCAGGTGTTCCCCTGAACTTGATCCCTCAACCCAGATCAAGCAGGTAACCACCGAGAATCCAGGAGCTTCAACAGTCCCCAGATCTTGTTTTTATGTCTCATCTGATTTTAAATTTTCAGGAAAATCAGAGAAATGCTATACAGAGACCAGAACCTTCTCAAAGGATCTCACCTGACCCAGAGGCCAGAAGGGTCTTACCTCTCACCTTACCGATGAAGCCTCATGGTGTGGGACTGGGAATGAAAAGAGCTGGTGTGGCCTTGGTGGCTTTCTAAGCGATAGTTGTGTGTGTGAGGAGCCTGAAGGCTTTGCTGCCAAGGCTGCCTCTTGTTTGGAGATCACCAAGTCCCTCTAAGTACAACTTGGAATATAAATCTTCAAGTTCAGTCCATAGCAGTCCCCAGCACTGCATACACAGGACATGGTGGCACGTGCATTTGAATTTGGTATGAGGACTATGAAATTCAGAGGCAAGTGGATGGTTCCAGGTTGGTGTGGCTGTAGACAGGGAGTCTGAAATTCAATGCTATGGTTTATGCTGAAGCTGGGTCTTGAGACTGGAGATCAATTTATATCTGCTAGAATTAGTGTAGATGTTGGGATATTGGTCAGCCTCTGGTTGACCTCAGGTCAGAACTCACGAGAAGAGCAGTGTAGAGATAAAAGTTCATGTGGCGTTTCTGCAAAGCCAGTCCTATCTTGGGTTGCAGAATTATTAGCGTTGGATCAGGTTATTGTACTAAAAGATCATTAAGAAGGGAAGGGTATTGAGGCCAGTGTCTGTACTGTATTAGGGTATGTTCCCCACCTCCTCTGGTGACCCAATCCCAATTTTTCTATTGAAATTGAGAGTTTCTGGGTTGGAACACTCAGCAGTCAAGAGCAGAGGACTCGGGTCTGGTTCCTGGCATCCACATTAGGATCCTCACACCCTCCTGTAACTCCAGCCCCTGCACCCACAGGCACACATGCATATACAAGCACACACACACACACACACACACACACACACAAATAAATAAAAATCCTTTTTAAAAATCAAGGATCCCAGTGGGGGAATGTTCTTGTCTGGGATAGAACTAAAGCAGAAGAGCACAGGAAAGCATTAGGATACAGTGTATGGCAGCTACCTCAGAGTAGGATTTTCTTGGGGGTAAGGGGTCACAATAGCTATTCAGACCAAGGGCTGGGCTGCTATCGATATCAAACTTAGGCTAGGTAGATGTAATGAAGCCATTTAGTGTTAGAATCTGTAACTGGAGTCAAAACACTATAGGCGTTCAGTTAAAAATGACTACTTTTTCTGATTGCTAGGCAAGTCTGGACTCAACACTAGGTTTAAAGGTGGCTCTGGGTTGTATAGGCGGCAGGGGATCCTAGAGAAGTGTTAGGTTCATGTGAGGATTTGGACTTTTGTATCAGAGTTTGGATCTCTCCACACTCATTACTGAGGTTTAAAGCTCCATTTTGGCGTTCCAGGTGGTTTAGACTTGGGGTTGGTCTGCAGCCTCCTTGGGCCTACAGCTCCACTCCTCTACGAGCGAGAGTGCACGAGGGGAGGGGCGGCGCCGGGGACGCGCACGGCAGGGGCAGGGACAGGGACGCGGGCGCGGGCGGGCGGGCGCGCGCCGCTGGAGCTGGCGCGGGAGCGGTGGCGGCGGCGGCAGAGGCGGCGGCTCCGGCTCCGGCTCCGGCTCCTGCTCGGGCGACGGTGGAGGTGGCGGTGGCGGGAGCGGGCGACGGCGGCAGCGGCAGACTGAGAAGGGCGGCCTTAGCGGCTCGAGGGGGGGACATGCAGACCGACGGCCCCCGGAGAGGCGGTGAGTGACCCCCCGAGCCCCCTTCGGGCCCCTCGATGCGCGGCCCTTCCGCGCCATCCCCACCCTGCCCCCGCGTCCGCGGAGCTGAGCCGGGGGCGGGCCCGGGGGCGCCAGGAGGCCGAGCCGCGCCCCCACCTGCCGCGCCCGCGATCTCGACCGAGCCCCCGCCGCACCTGAGCCGCAGCCCGCGCGCCCCCCGTGCAAAGTTTCCCCGCGCCGGTGGGCGCCCCGCTTCCCCACCCGCCACGGTCGCGCTCCGGGGGCGGCCTGCAGCCTCCCCCGCCGGCCCCGGGCGGGTCCAGGCCGCCTCCCCGTCCCACGGCGCCCCCTCCCCGCCGGCGGAAGAGCCGCAGCCGACGCCGGGTCTCGCGGGCAACCGGGCGCACGTGCGGCCCCGGGACGAGCGGGGCGTGAGTTGCGAGCCCCCCCTTCCCTGGTCTCTGTGCGGAGCGCGGGCCGGGGAGGGGCCGGCCGGCCAGTCCCAACCCCCACCCCGAGCAGCGCCCAGGAGAGGCCCCAGAGCGGCTTGTCCCGGGAGGACGGGTGCGCTCGGACCCGCTCCGAAAGTTCACTCAGTCGCCTCCCGGCGTCCCGCCCCGTCCCGTCCCGTTCGGGTGTGCCCGGTCCCCAGTCTCTGCGCCCGCGTCTTCGTCTCGGCGCCTTTCTCGGTTTCCCTAGGTGTCTCCGGCTCCCTGTGTCGCTCACTGCCTCCCGATCTTACTCCCTGCGGTCCCGGCTTGTCCAGGCGTGGGTCTCGCTTCCTTCCCCAATCTCTGTGTTCTCTTCCCGAGTATCGGGTTCTTTCTCCCAGGTCTTCCTGTCCTCTTTCCCCAGGTCTCCGTGTTCCCTCTCCCCAGGTCTCCGTGTTCCCTCTTCCCAGGTTTCCATGTTCCCTCTCCCCGGGTCTCCGTGTTCCCTCTCCTCGGGTCTCCGTGTTCCCTCACCCCGGGTCTCCCTGGGCCTCTGTGCCTGCCTCCATGTCTGTAGCTCCCTCCTTAGGTGTCTCTCTGCTTGGTGTCTCTGAATCCCCCTCTGTCAGGCCCCCTCCCCCACTTCTCTGGAATGCGGCCCCTCTGGTTCTTCTACCCCGGGAGGGGGAGGGGCTAGCCCTTCTCCCCCATTTCACCCCCCCCCTGCAGGGCCCCTGAGTTGGAGCAGGTGGGGTGGGAGCCCTACCTGCCCCGAGCTGTGGAATGGGAGGGAGGACCACCCTGAGAGCAGCCAGGCCGGGCCTAGGGATGCTGGATGACCAAGGGTTGTTGTTGAGGAAAGCTCCACTTGTGCTTCTGAAGGGACCAGCGTGGCATCCTGAGTGACCTGGTGCTGGCTCTGGCCTGGGAGTACGGGGAAGTATTTTATGGTTGGTAGGCCTGGAAAAGGAAGCGCAGTGGTAGTTCCTGGATAAAGGGCCCAGTCTGGGATCCTTTGGGAGGTACCAGGAATCTGATAGGATCCAGAGGAGAGGTCTGACAGGAAATCTGGGGGATTCTGTTTGGCTCCGTATTAACTCTTGCTTCAGGGAGCGTGAAAATCCCTGTTTTTACAGATTATGTGAATCTGCCTAGGGCTCCAACTAGTCCTTAAGAACAAGCCTTCACTCTCAGCTGGGGCTCAGGCCATACACCCCATAGGCCCCACATTCCCCGCTTTCCTTCTGACTCTCGGCTCAACCTCCATTCTGCCAGCGCACTTCACCCTCCCTGCATGGAGGAGCCCTCCTGCAGAAACCTGCTGTGCTTGCACACACCGCACACCTGTGCGCCCTGCACACTTAGTCTTGGGCCTTGTACACATACTTTCTTGCACATTCTAGTTCGGTTTCTTCATGGCTTTGTTTCATTTGAGTTTCAGTGTTCCTCTCCCCATCCTCTAATGGGGACAGTTTTAATAGGATTCTTCTTCCCTCCCTTCTTGCAGCTGCACCCCTTCCCTCTGTCCAGGCCCTTGTGTTTAAGGCTATGGGAAGAGGACTTTAGTTCTGGGTGCTGGAGAAGCAGGTTGCTGGTGTGGGGTGGTAGACTGCAGCAAAGTAAGCTGGCTGGAAACCTTGCCTTGTGAGTTGTATGGATGTGTAGCAAGATACTGTTCCTGGTGTTTCATGCTTTCTCTATTCTTCTACCCAGTACTGGGAGTCAGTTCGAGGTCCTCAGTGGGAGGAGGTAGCCAGCCCCCAGCCTGAACAAACCTCTGTGCTCCAGCGTGCCAGGGCAAGGAGATCTCTATGCGGGTCTTAGGTTCAGTCCCTTGTAGAATGATAATCAAGTGTAGGGTGGGCCTCAGGGCTGCTGTGAGAAGCCAAGAGAACCATGCGGCTGTGCGAGTGAGCAAGCACTTGGTGGGAAAGCAAAGGCGGGTCGGTAACCTGTTATTGATTGCTGCTGTCTGTGTGCCAGGCACAGGGCTAGGCACTTTGTGCCTGGCAGTCTTGCTTCCTGTGAGACTAGCAGCTGTGTAGACAAGGAAGCCTCCCTCAGCAGCTGCTGAGGTGGGAGCGTTAGCCACATAAAGCAACTGTCGCTCCAAGCCGAAGCTGAGAGGATTGGAGCAGTTCCTGTGTGACAGGGCAGTGTTGCAGGTTCAGTGTGAGATGAGTCTCAGAGACTAAGGAAGAAGGGCTCTCT
Organism: Mastomys coucha; assembly: GCF_008632895.1. Classification (NCBI taxonomy): domain Eukaryota; kingdom Metazoa; phylum Chordata; class Mammalia; order Rodentia; family Muridae; genus Mastomys; species Mastomys coucha. The sequence goes on along the minus strand of NW_022196900.1, from coordinate 75,818,480 downwards.
GAAGTGGGCTTTGACAGATCAGTAGGAGTTTGCCAGTTGAAAAAGAGAAAGGATGCTTTGGATGGAGGGAAGAAAATTAATATGAGCAGCGCTGGAAATCATGCAGTGGACGAGCCCTTGCCTAGCATGCTGGAGGCCCTGGATTCAGTTCTCGGCACCGCAAAATTAATTAATTAGTTAATTAAAAAGTTTAGACAGTGTTGAGTAAAGGTCGAGAGATGTTATCTTTTGTGGCGTGTTCAGAGACACAGCGGCTCACAGAGCCTCGAGAGTTCTGTGAGGTACATGTGACTTCTGAAAACCCAGAGGGGAAAGGCCAGTAACTTAAGGTTTGGGTGGAGACCGTGGGTCATGCTACAGCTAGATTGCTTTTCTAGAAGATGGTTCTGGGCTATGGAAAGTTCTGGGTGGAGACAGGATTCCAAGTGAGAAAGATGCTGCATGCAGAAAGTCAGGTGAGAGAAGGCTAGCTTGTCTGGGAGGAGCACCCAGGCCAAGGAGAAAGACAGGACAGGGTGGTTGGTGGGATGTGGAGGTGGGGAGGGGCCCAGGCTTTGCTGAGGTCCCTAAATTAGAGACCTGGGGAGGAAAGGGGAAGGCTAGGTGGATGTTGAGCTCAGGCCCCATGTGTTGTCTTTGAAGCACTTGAGCTTTGGTGAAGGTACAGATCCTACAAGGGGTTTTAGTCTGAAGGTGGTGAGTGTCTAAGCCAAAGAAGGAAACATGAGGGCTAGGAGTGACTTCTCTCAGGCAAGACAGCTGTCAACAGTGGCCAGAAGCCCACATTATCAACAGCTGGAGTTTGACTTGACCTTGAACAACTTGCTAACCATCTCCGAACCTCATTTCTCAAACGGGGGCATGAGAAAACTGCATGCCCCGTAGGGTTGTTAGGCAGATTAAAGGTAAGCACAGAGTGTTTGGGGACAGGGCCTCACGTCCTGTCTCGGAGCTCAGTGGTAGCAGTTGTTTTGATGTTTGTGCTGAAAATAAACTCTTCTTTCCTTCAGAATCTAGTACTAAGTCACAGAGTTGTCTTTGGAAACACACACTGTCCAGGCGAAGGCACACTGCACGGCTGCCCGGGACTGGGGCTTCACAGGTGGGGCGCTCAGCCAGGCAGGGGTCGGGGAGCAGCTATCTTGTCCCCCAGCCTCGAGTTCACTGATGGGACTGTGTTTGCTTTGTACCAGCGTGTTTGACCTTCAGGGCACAGGTAGGTGTGCGAAGGCTGGAGGCAGGGCCCTGGAGAAGAGAGTTCTTGAGCTGGAGGGAGAGGATTCTGAGGAAGGGCAGCTTCCGTGGTTTAATGCCTTCTTCCTCCCAAGATTCTTTGTTCTGCTTTTGCCTCCAAGGTCCAGATGCACCAAATCTCTGCGCTCTGGGTCTGAGGGCTCAGGTTTATTTCCTTGGCTGTGTGTTACAGCTTCTGAGGACTGTTTGTGGTGCAGCCCCAGGGCTGCCTGGAGGCTGCTTCTATCGTCGTCTGTGCTCTGGGTTTCTTCTTGTTCCTGGTCCCACTGGTAGGCCGGGCTTCAGCCTGGCAGGTGAGGCAGAGCCCAAGCCCAGAGGCCAGCCAGGTTGATGCAAGGGCCTTCCTTCTACGTGATCTTGCTCATGGCTGTTACCTAAGCCTGGTTGGAGACCTTTCTGGGTTGAACCCAGCGTGATTCGTCACTGAAGTCCTATCCAGTTAGGCCAAGTCTGTCTTCCAGATGCCTATGCCAGTTTGTTCTCTGGGTAGCCGGCCATCCTGACTGTTCTAGGCTTTGTCCCCTTTTGGGTTTAGAGTCGTTCTGTGGGCTGCTGGTGGTTGACTGAAGGTGACTTGATAGTCTGTGTTGGGGCTGTTTGATCCTGTGCTGGTGGGGTCCAGAGCACTGTTCTAGAATTCTGCCGTGGGCTGTTCTGTGTTCCCCGGGGTCTTGGTAGCCTTGAGGTCCCGTGTGTTTCAGACACCTGTCTCATGGCCGTTATGGATGTATGCCTCCCTTCAGATACGGCTCCTGTTTTAGGTAGGGCCTGTCCCTGTCATCAGGCAGGAGGACCAGTGCTGCTGGCATGGGGTGTGACACCATTCAGTGCCTTGAACACTACTCCTCTGCCTGGGCTCCTGAGCAACGGTGGCACTAACAGCCCCACGGCAAGCATTGTGAGGCTGGGCAGGCATCTCTAGACAAACGGGCCTTTGAGTTTGCAACTCAGAAGCTGGTTTCTCTGGCCAGACCCGCTTGGCAGCCTGCTTGCAGGAGCAATGGCCACTGGGAATGTTGTGGAGAAATGCGGTGGACCAGGGGTGGGCAGTCCATACTGGCGTCCTACGGCTCAGGGCCTTTGGGTCTGGTCTGGCAGGCGGTGGGTGGGTCTGTAGAAGCTGGCTTGGTGAGATCTGGGTGAGGCAGTGTCTTGTTACCTAAGCAGACTCCCTAACTTTCCAAAGGTGACCAGTCTAAAGTGAGGACAAAGGCTAGAGAGACAGTTGAGCAGCTGAGAGCACTGGCTGCTCTTGCAGATGCCTGGGGTTTGGTTCCAAGCACCCATACGGTGGCTCACCACCATCCATAACTCCAGTTCCAGGAGATCTAATGCCCTCTTCTGAACTTGAGCCTCATACACACACACAGATGCTACATATATAATACAGGCCAAATACTCTACACATATATAATACAGGCCAAACACTCATATGCATCAAGTCAATCTTTAAAAAAAAAAAAGAAGGTGAAAGCAAGGACATGTCCTAGGTGTGTGTGGAGGTTGTTAGTCTGTGGACAGTGATGAGCATCAGTCCTAGGCCAGTGAAGAGCAAGGTGGCAGGACTGGAGTTTGGGGTGAGGCCCAGAAGGAGCCTTGAATGGGCCGCAGGATCCTTCCAGTGGGCACTAGCAGAGTAGCTGAGCCAGTGATGAGCTGATGACTAAGCTCTGCCCCACCAGGACCGTGCACAGTGCTAGTGAGAGCTCAGTAATAGTTTTAGAAGGAAGGGGCAGGGCTCTGACACGCCACGTGTGCCAGCGGAGGAGGCATCTTGGGGCACACCTTCATTTTAGAAATTATAGAGAAGCAGAAAGTCAAAAATAAATATTGCTCCTGAAGCTTCTTTGAAGGCTGGTGTATGTACTGGGGCGTGTCCTCCAGGCTGGGCTGTTTCCTGTGAACTCACGTTCTCACCATGTGTTGATCCAGCACCTACTATGTGCTGGGTTCCCGCTGGGCACTGCGGATAGTGAGTGGAGCCAGGCAAGTGTGCCCCAAGTGTCTACTGAGCTTATTTTAGTGACTCAGAGTCATGTCAGTAAATACATTTGTGGCCACCGCTTTGAGGCAAAGTCCAGGCATGTACTTGATGTCATGGAAGACTTCCCTGAGAAGTGTTGGATCTGAACTCTGAGTGGTAACTGGTCAGCATGGGCAGGGCTTCGAGACAGGAGAAAGTAGGGCACGCTGGAAGACTGGAAGAGGGTGCTCTTGTGGCTGGCTAGTGAGAAAGAGAAACCAGCAGATGGGGTTCCAAAGGTGGATGGGTGACTGCTCTCCTCCAAGATCACTGTGGAATTCAGACCCATAATCTGACTTGGCCATGGTTTGAGACTTGGCCTGAGTTGCTCATGCGTATAGGAAAGTAGACAGATGGGCAGGCACATAGTAGGTGCTTAGGGAACATCAAACAAATGCAGTGAAGCAACCAGATGGATATTTTTACTAAATGGGGGTCAGCCGGCACCTACAGAACTGTAACCTGCTTTTATTTTCCTTGCATAAACAGTGAGTTTCAAAAGTCTGTCTCTGTCAGTTTTATATTCTGCTTTGATGAAATTCTTAATGTTTTCTCATCTTTTCGTCCCTGTCCAGGAAGGAGCGGAGGCCCTGGTGCCTTGCCCTCAGTGCTGACTGCCCAGCAAGAGTGACTGGTACAACCAAGCAGAGACCCGGTGAGTGTGCCCCAGAGTGTGGCCAGGGCTGCAGGGGCGGCTGTGGGCCGGGCTGAGTGACTTGGATTTTGCTGTGAGATCCATATAGAGTTGGGGATGGGATGTCCTGTGTACATGTGGCTGAGAGACGCTAGGGTGGTATGAGGGAGAGAAGGGATCTGAGCGTTATTCAGGGAGATTGGAGAGACAGGCCATCGTGAAGGGTGGAAGGTGGGATGTGAAGGAGGGGCGCTGTGGGGGTCAGAGGTGGGTGAGGAGCGATGACGTTCATCAGCTGCCGTAGGTGTGAAATAGGCTTCCAGACGACACCAGAGTCTTCCTGCTTCTCCATTCGCCATGCTTCTGTATGGAAAACAGACTGCCTGTCAACTGAGAAGCATGGGCAGAGGAGCAGGGGACTCAGGGCGGTGGGCTGGAGCTGTCGGGAACAAGGTCAGGGAGTTAGCTGGGTGTCTACATGGTGGGCTTGGATGTGAGGCCGAAGGCTGGAGATGTCTTCCTGAGGGGGCTCGGAAGGACGAAGGTTCCTAAAGCAACAACACCCTTACATTCTTCCAGTTGTCACTTCATTCAGGGAACACTGGCTAGTAGTGCCTCCTGTAAACAAGAGCAACAGACAGAGCACACCCCATGGACATGATTAGATTTGCATTTCAAAGCTGGACAGCAGTAGCACTCACTTTAATCCTAGTACTTATGAGGCAGAGGCAGGCGGATCTCTGAGTTCGAGGCCAGCCTGGTCTACAGAGTGACTTCCAGGACAGCCAGGGCTACACAGAGAAACCCTATCTCAAAAAGCAAGCAAGCAAACAAACAAAAAAGCATTTTAAAAAAAGGAATTATTTTTATCTTATGTGTATGCTTGCCTACATGTGTGTGTATGTATATACCATGTGTATGACTGGCACTGGTGGTGGCAGAAGAGGGGGTCGGATCTATTCCAGAGTGTTGTGAGCCCCTATATGGAGCTGAACCTGGGTTTCCAGCAAGAACTTTAAAGCACTCTTAACTGCTAAGCCATCTCTCCAGCCCCAGGTTTGCATTTTTTGAGAGCTACAGGCGCCATTGGCTTGTGTTCAGGATGAATTAGAGGGAAGTGACGGAAGGCAGCATCCTAGGAGAGGATGGGGAGTAGTTGGGATAGACGAGGGGCAAATTCAAACTCCCCACAAGTTGGGTGTTTGGAATGAAGAAAGGGCCTTCAAAGGTTTGCTAACCTGGATAAAAGGGTGTCCTTGAGCTTGGTGGGCCTTTCTCTGTAAGCTTCTTGAAGGCAAGACCCATGCCTCCTGGCCACCACCCCGTTCATTGAACAGTTCTAGATAGATGGTTAAACAGGAAGCCATGACAAAGATTGATCTGGAGCCAGTGAAGAGGCTCAGCAGGTAAATGTGCTTGCTGCCTGACAGCCCGAGTTCCATTCCCAGAACCCAGTGGTAAACGTGGAAGCAGAGACTTGACTCCACAGAGTTGTCCTCTGACCTCCGCGTAACCACACACAATTATAACAAATACATTTTTTTTTAAAAGAAATGGATCTGGTCTCGATGGAGAGGAATGTAGATGCTGTGAGTGTTCACACTTGGTGAAACGGACAGTAGGGTTATGCAGAAGGACAAAAGGGGGCCGCCATAGGCAGGAAAGGTCAGCCGGGGAGAACAGGGGTAAGGATACCATGCGCCCTTCTGTCTGTCCTCAGGTGAGGGGGCTGATCTGCTTAGAAGTCCAGAAGAGGCTGGGAAAGAAGAGCCCTTTGTGCTCTGGGGTGCTGCTTGTTAATGGCTTGTCTGGAGGGTGGAGATGGGGTATGTATGGGGCCCTCGCTCCTGGAGGCTGAGTTAATTTGGGGGTAGAGAGGGATGCTTTGAGAATTTGTAGACCAGGAAGGTGTTGATGTGAACATCAGGCAGGGTAGGATAGGACTGCCTGTGAATGAAGCTGTAAGTGATTCTTAGGGGACTGGGTTCTAGAGCTAGGTCAGCCTGTAGGCTGAGCGCTTGTCTTCTGTCAGGGTTTCTAGTGCAATACTGTGAATTTTCTAAACAAGGTGATACTTCTTTGTGGGGCTGCCTGATGTTGTAAGATGTCTCAAGTATCCCGGGATTTGTCCCATTAGATGCTAGCTAATACCACCTACCTCTATCCCCAGTCCTAACAATCAAAGATGTCTCCAGACATTACCTCATGTCCTGTTGCAGGGCAGAGCCACCCTGGACTGAGAACCACTGGTTTGTATCACCTCTTGTAATTTCACTAAACTGTATAACCTGGAAATGTAGGGGGAGTCACTCGGAAGATGTGGTTACAGATCACTTGAACCCAGTTCTGAAGTGGATAGTGGCTTGGGCAAGAGAAGGCAGTAAAGATGGTGAACATTAATGTAGGGGATCCCATCACACACCCCCAAGGAGAAGACTGAGGGGTTGTAGCTGTAGAAAGAAACCTATGTTGATTTTTGTCTGTTTCATAACGAGGCCCCTGTTAGGTTCTTGGCTGCGACTCACAGAGATTTTGACACCTGTGGTTTCCCCTTTGACTCCCCAGACATACAGAAGCTGAGGGCTACAAAAGGGGCCTCAGTGTAGTTAGAGGATCCCTGATTCTGGAGTGGGAGGGCATGTTGTTCCTGGCTGTTCACATGGATTCTGGCAGCCCGGCTGGAGGAGGTAAGACGCTCTCAGCTCCTTCCTGCCAGCCAGCTTCTCTGGGCCGGGGTCAAGGATAAGGCTGGGATTTATCCCCATCATAATCCAGCGGTTGGTTTGGTGAGAGTTGGAATCGTGCTGGTTTTCCCTTCTCAAGTATGACAAGGCCCGTTTTCTGCCTCCGCTGCTGCCGCAGTGCCACGCGGTGAACTGTCCAGGACTTGACAAAAAGGCTTGGTTAACTGCTGCCACAGGTTAGAAGGTGAACAGCTCACAGGTCTCCCTGCCCAGTGTGCATCTTGTCGCTCAAGTCCTGGCCCGAGCACACTGTGGAATCCTGGATGCCCCCTCTTCTGCCCATGGCCATGTTTGGTCTCCAGCCTCCTGGGAGCCAGGGTACTGGCCTGAAGAGGAGTGGTGAGGGAGGCTAGAGAAACAGGTGGTATTTGGAGACTAATTAATATTTGTGAATAATAACTCATGCCCACGGGAAACAAATCAATCTGTGTTTGCATATTCATGAGGGGGGCCTTGAGAATGATCCCAGCTGTTTTCCATCCGGAAATCCCTTGGTCCTGGCGTCACATGGTCTCTTGGGGGTCCTCTTTGGCCCTGGCAGGGATGGTTAGGGTGGACCTTCTGGAAGTGACACGCATTTTCCATGAGACACATACACGACTCCTGTGGCTTGGTGTTGTGCCTGCTGAACCCTCTTTCCTCAGAGCAGTGGTTCCCAGGCTCTTCGGTTTCACACACAGTTCAGTTTCCAAAAGTGCTTAGGGCCAGACAGGGGGTTAGCAGTTTTTTTTTTTTTTTTTTTTTTTTTTTTTTATTTTGCCAAGTAAGGACATTATAAAAAAAACAACTGCTATCTGCTGTCCCTATCACTTCATACAAGAAAGGATATTTTAGCACCAAGGACAAAATTTGAGAATAAAGGACATTTCTTCCTGAGAAAGGGCAGTTGGCAGCTTTACAGTGGTGTAGCAAGGAAAAAAGATATATCAAAGCCATCCTGAATGTAGAAAAATTACACTCAATTATATCCTATAATATCATATGCCACGTAATTGTTTTCCTGACCAAGTATGTCAGTTCGGTAGAGCCAGCGGTCCGCAGTGCAATTCACAGATGAGCTTGAGTGCCCTCGGGTTTGGGCCTTGATTCTATCTGAATTGTCCCAGGCACAAACTCACCCGTCCATGCTGGTGGAGTGACTTATCTGTTCCAAGAACCGCTGTGTTAGGTAGGTAGGTGCACGAGGCCATGCCAGTCCGGCAAGGCAGACTCATTCTGCAGGGGACCTGGAGACCAGAGTGTGGGCAGGACCAACATCTAGACTTAAGCCCAAGCCTGGGACTCAGGGCTGCTCACCTCTCTTCTGATAAGGGAGGAGGAGGCTCTGGAGCTGGGAGCAGCCTTGAACTGCCTGACACCAGAGCCAGGCTCTGTGCCCAGAGTCCAGGGGTGGGAGGGAGAGGCTAAAGCGTGGGAGACTGTGTGTTTGCTGGAGTGGTTCCCTTTTGTCCCTGGGGTCTCCTGCTGTTTCTAGTTGTCTGTGGCCTTGTATTCAAGATCCACTGGGAGCAGCTCTCTTTGGGAGGAATGTCTAGATTTCCAACTGGAACAAAAAAAAAAAAAAAAAAAGAAAAAGGTTTAAATATATCCTGTGTATGATGAGTGTCTACCTGCCTGCATGTCTGTGTACCATGTGTGTCTGGTGCCCACACAGGGCCGAGGAGGGCATCAGATCCTCTCAAACTGGAGTTAGATAGTAGTGAGCCGTCATGTAGGTGCTGGGAATCTAATGCAAGTCCTTGGGCAGCCAGTGCCTTTAACTCTGAGCCTTCTCTCTGGCCCCTTGTCTGCCTATTTGCCACACTGTGGAAGTGTACACAGTGTTCTGAACAGTCTACCTGACATACACAGGGGATCTTGGATCCCCAAGTAAGAGCCACCGGCCTTTGCTCTACTGAGGATTAGGCTCAAATCACACTTGTGACCAGATTTTCACTTTCCTGTTCTGGGAGTGAGACACTATGGTGGCTTTAATGAGAGGAGCTTTGTTCCCCTTTAATAGTTAATATCGGCACCCCCACCCCGTATCTGTGACACCTCTGTGGACATCCCTGTGATGTCCTCATCAGGCAGCTGTACCCGCAGATGTCTGTACCCTCTGTGTACCCCCACATGATGTCTGGACCAGACACTGTTAGCATGGTATATGCACCTGGGAGTTAACCATGCTGTGATTGCCATACTGAGGCAGCTACAGGGGAGTGAGGCTCTGTAATTGTACTGGGGAATTGTGTCCCATGATGACTGTGCTGTGCGTTTTTGTACCGTGTAACATCTATTCTGTTTCATCCCTTTATGTCCGTATCAGGGAGATGCGTCCCCATGATACTTGTGCTGAAGATTATGTCCATATGGTGTCTGTGCTGGGGGGTGGGGAGTGTGCCTGGAATACCTGAGCACAGAAGTTAAACTCTGGCTTTTGTGATGTCTCACCCATGATACCTGCCTAGACCGCTCTGCCTGACCTGTGGGGTGTCACACTTCTGAGTTGTACCCGGGGTAATGGTACCAAGCTACAGTCCTGTCTGAATACAATGTTCCCATGGGACCCTGGCCAGGCAGTTCACCACCTGATGTTCTCATGGCCACACTAAGATAACCTTGATGCTGTGATGAACAAACCCAGATAAGACTTTAACAGAACAGGACCCCCATCCTGACATGGCAGGGTATTGGCCTCGCTGTGGACTGAACCACCTCAGCTCTGGTCCCCCAGAGGAACTCCCAGCCTGGAATAAGGAGTGCTGGACACCATATCCTGCCCCTGTAGCCTTATGGCTCTTGATGCTTACCCCTTACGTACAGGTTGGGTAAGCGTCTGAGACAGGGCACCTCTCCCCTTTCCAACGGGCTCTAGCCCTTGACTCACGTCACAGCCCCACCTGCTTTGCCTTTGCCCATTCACCTTAGGATCTTGACTGTCCTAAGTTCAGATAAGGGTTCAAGTCCCAGGGAGGAGCCGAACCATATTTGAGCTCCATCCCTCCTGTTCACCTGTCCTCTCACTTTGAAAATTCTCTTAGCACTGTGGGGGGTCCCACAGGGTCCCAAATTGTAGTGAGAAATTTGTGGGGTTTTTGTTTTTGAAAAATACAGAAATATTACAAGAATGTTTTGGTTTTAATCCCAGGTGTGGGATATGGATTGGCTTCATATTGTCCACAGTGGCTGACTATGATTTACCTCGTGCCCTAGCAGCGGCGTGATTTTTGCCAGTGGCAGATAGTTTCTGCGATTGTATGATGTTTGGAATTTGGGGGTCTTTTCAGATGGTATTAATACCTGGAGAGGGGGGTGGGTTGTTGGTTGCTTGCCATTTGTTAAGTAGTTGTGCGCAAAGGAGGAACGAGAAGAAATTAGATATCCTGACTGCGAAGATCAAACTTGCCCCAAGGAGCTCTACACCTTATTCAGCAGGAAGCTCTCTAACGATAATGTTGCCCCCTTTCCCCTCTACTCTTATTTTTCTCGCCCCGTTAAGAGGATGAAAGGGTAGAAGAAAAGGGGGTTAAGAAGGGCGGAAGAAAAAGAACCCACAAGGTAGCAAAGGCCTAGCCACACTAAGTTGTGTCCGGTATCACTCCTCCATTAGACCCTGTTGTATTTTCAGAGCATGGGTGAAGCCTGGCCATGTGCCAATGGCCTGTTTGTGGCAGTGTGAGCAGAACTGATGGGCTCTGCTGCATGTCACCTAAGCCCCCAGGCTGGCAACATGGAACCTTTAGAAGCTCACCCCTGGGTACATAGTGTGGCCACCGTAAGGCTTGAGCATGGGTTTGCAGATTGGGAAAGGCATGTAGACAGGAGGGTGAGCAAGGTCTGGAAGGCTTTGGCTAGCCCCAAGTACAGCCCTCCCCCATCTGCTTTGGATACCGGGAACAAGGGAAGAGGAAGCATGGATGTTGAAGCTCGGGCTCTAGAATTCCAATTCCTAGACTCTTTATAGTTTGTCTTTGGGATAGGTAGGTGCCATGGGAATTGGGTAGGCTGAGAATGACCAGGCAGGGCAACTGTAACTTGTAGAGAACAGTCCTGGCGAGCCCTGACGGGTTGTGGCTTTGGCTGTGAGCCTCTGACGACGACGTGGAACCAACTGCTGCTAAGTCTATGTACTGGGGCCTTTGCTGAGTGTGCCAGGGTCTGGCCATTGCTTTCTGAGGAAGAGCAACAGGATGCTCCAGGGACTGAGATGTCCCTGGACTGTGTAAACCTGCCTGGCTGCTCTCTGTTCCTGTCTCTGTCTTGGTTTCGTTTGGGTTTTGCCCTAACCTGTTTGTATCTTTGACTCCATTTCCCTGTCCTCATCCCCTTAATGATATGAGTGGGAAACTCAAGATCTGGAGTGGACCACCCTCATGCTAGTTTCTAACTAGCTTTCTTCCCCCTCCTGGCGCTTAGAGGATGCTCTGAAGGCCTCTGCACTCTTTCCATAGGATGGTTGACTTTCAGTGGTGAGGGAGTCCAGGGCAGGACTGCTGAACTCAGTCTGAATGGGCAGTGAGGATGGGCAGGGGTGAAGTGGAGGAGCATGAGCAGTGGGAACTGAGGGGGACACTGGCTAATTGGCTTTACCCTTCTCTCCATTACAGGTGGATTGTCTTAGACTGTGGCTGGCTGTGGAGCTAGAACCCTGGATGGCCCCTGAGCCAGCCCCAGGGAGGAGGATGGTGCCCCTTGTACCTGCCCTCGTGATGCTTGGTTTGATGGCAGGCGCTCATGGCGACAGTAAGTCCGACTCCTCATCATACAGATACACTATGTTGAAAAGTGACTTAACCTCCTGGCAGGTCTCTAGAGTGTGATACGGGACTAGATCACAGGAAAAAGAAACAGGATGATCATAGATAACCTTGTAGTCCTCCTGCCCTAGAGACCCGCACTTGGAAAGCCCTCTTCTGAGGGGTACCTGCTCCTGCTTTCTCTGAACATCCTGCCAAGCACCTGGGTATCCCTTAGGCTCTACAGAGTGGTGCATGTCTAAGCGTGGCCCTGTTATATAGAGTTGGGGAGCCCTGTCTTGGATTCATGTGATCTTTGTGTGACATGCATAGGCATGTGCTTTGTCCACATTGCAGATCTCTGTAGAAGGTCCTGAGTAGAAGGAAGCAGGGTACCAGACATGTCCACAGGTCCAGGGAGGACTCAGAAGCTCAGTTACTCATATCCTTCCCTGAGGCAGGCCTGCAATCCCTGGAAAATGGGGAAGGACTGTGTCACTTGGTTTGCAGGAAGGAGAGAGGGGGCAGGGAATGAAAGTGAGTCTGTGTGTTTGTGTGTTGGGGGGACGATTTGTCCCCATACTCCAATCCAGCTCTGAACTTTGGTCTCTTCCCTGCTGCTGCCCTTCCCCCTGCCTGGCACTATAAGACTGGCCATAGCCCGCCCTGTCACCATGGTTACCACTGCTTGGTTACTGGTAGGAGGCGGAGCACAGGACAGGCTTAGCCAATCTGCAGGCTGGGGGGAGGGGCAAGGTCGGAGCTGAGGTCCCTTGGGGGGAAGGGGCTATTCCCAGCCTGTCCTGAACCCAGGGGCAGTTCCAGGGCCAAACCAGGGGTCAGGCCCCAGGACAGCAGGCCATAGGGATCCCTCTATCCCCTCGAGGTCTTTAGACAAGAGCCTTGTCCCACCAGGGCTCTATCTAAATGGCTTATTAATAATTCAGGAGCCAGTTATAGAAGAGGGTGGCCCTGGAGCACCCCTCCCTTTGTCCTCAGAGGCTGGGCCCTGGGTGAGGGAGAATGGGAGGGAGAGGGCCTTTCTCTGGAGAGTCTAGCCAGTGGGGTGCAGGGCTAGGGGTCTAGAAGAGAAGTCAGGTGGAAAACTTTAGAAAGGGGGAGTGTGAGGGTGATGGGAGAGAGCTTGGAGCTACAGGGACAGGAGAGGGAGGTGATCCTGGGGCTTTGCACCCTAGGTGTGACTGACATTGATGTAGTCAGTGGCCCTCGGATGGTGAAGGACTGTTGTCATGCTTCTCAGATAGTCTGAGGGCCCAAACAGCAGGGGAGGCATGCCACTGAGTTTTGAGAAACAGTAAAGCCTAGGAGAATAACTGCCTTCTCCATCTTCCCTCTGACCCAGCACGCCCCAGCCTGCAACCCTCAGTCCCACCATCCTGCCCGCCCTCTGGGTTTCTCTGTGACTGGCATTACTTGTCCACCTGGTCACCAAGTCAGAAAGCTGGGCCTTCTCCCAGCTTCTCTCCCCCTTTCATCCCACATGTGATCCGTCTCCAGGTTCTGTGGCCTCTAGCTTCTGAGTGTCTTTGGAATGCATCCACTCCGCTCTCCCTGCCCCCTTCTGCCAAGCCTCCCTTGGCTTCTGTTTGAGTTTGAGTGTGCATCAGGAAACCTTCTGATGGTTTCCTTGCCTCCAATCCCTTCCCTCTGAACCCATTCTCTATTCCTCAGTGGAAATCAGGTTGCATCTCTTCACTCCTCAGCTGCCTGCAGGGTGAGCTTTAGTGTCTGACTCTTTGCTCCCCTACCCTTCCTTCACTGTCCCTCTTCTCCCCCGGAACCCGCCGTGCTCTCTTCTCAGCTGCGCAGAGCTCCCCGTGTCCAGGCCTTCTTCATGCTTTCTGTTTCCGCCTTCGATGTCAGGTGTGATGACACGGGCCTGTATTCCTAGCATTTGAGAGGTGGAAGCAGGAGGATTAAGAGTTCTAGAGGATCTTGGCTACATAGTAAGTTGAAGACAAGCCTGGGCTACGTGACTTGTCTCCAAAAACAAACAAGGTGTGAGGGGTGCGTTTCCCTCCCTTTACATGACCAGATCTGACTCAACTGTCACTACTTCCTGTAGCAGTGTGGTCATGCTCTGGTCCTCTGCAGTCCTCATAGCATGCTCTTGTGGTATTTTGCTCTTGGTCTGTCTGCCCTGGCAGGTTGGGAGTCCTGGGAGTTTAGACATTTCCAGCTTAGGGTCTGGAGGGAGTTGGTGAATAAATAAAGGGGGCAGGACAGTCCTGACTGCCATAGGAATCGGGAGGAGTGAAGTGAAGCTGCTTTTAGAGCAGATTTCCAGGAATCTTCCTGCTAGCTCCTTAGTAATTTGGTTACAGAGACCAAGCAGGGACTTAACCAGATGGAGAGGCTGGGACCCTGCCTCTGCTAAGGTGCTGTGACTTGGGCACTGTCCCAGGCCAAGAGCCATCAGCTAGGAGCTGTGGTAAGCCAACCTCAGGAGTCAGGGTCTGCCTCCTAGCCTATCTTTAAATTACTCTCAGTTTTTGAATACAACCCCCCACTCCCACCCCCATCATGGCCAAGCTTGGACTGAACTTGCAAGACTTCTCACTAGGGGCAAGCAGCCAGACACGGACAGGGCTGCTGCAGAAGGCAGGGCGGGTGCCCCCAGAGAATTGACGACCAGAGCAGTGAAGCGCAGAGCGGACAAATGTGTTTCTATAGGCCTCTTAACGAGACAAATGAATGGGGGCCCTGGCCTCAGAGGGGAGTGGAGAGAAGCAGGGGAGAGAAGCAGCTGGCAAGAGTTAGCCTGGAGGCCTAGCGTTGATGCCTAGTCAGCTCCAGTGGAAGCCTGGCTACAAAGGGATGTTTGCTTGCTTGCATGCACGCACACTTCTGGAACCTCCCTCAGCTCATCTCCCCAACCCAGGGTTTTGTGCCTTCCTGGGAGGGAAGATAAATATGGATGTGGGCATAGAGGTGGTCTTAGGCAGAGGTTTGTGCTGACCTCATGTGGTAGGTGCTAGGAGAGAAAGAATCTGCCCAGACCCATCACAAGACAGAATCCACCGAGCTGGGCACAAGTCTGTGAGCTAACAGAGCAGTGGGGGCAGGTTGGGGCAGCGCTGGCACAGGCAGCAGCCTGAATATCTTGAGAGGCTTCCTGGAAAAGAGGGCCCCTGAAGATGGGTGGGCATTTGCTAACATAGAATGTCATCCAATGAAGCAATGAGACTGGCAGAAAGAGTCATACCCCTGGCCTTTTGAGCTTATGAGAAAGCCAGAGTGAGGGCTGAAGACAGCACAGGCCAGCGACAGGCTCCCCCAAGACCAGGTGCACGTTGGGTCCTGGTTATGACCTGGTTATTAACAGGCTTTAAAGTTGAGCTGAAGGAGTCGGTGGTAGGAAGCAGAGATGCAGGAGGCTGGAGAGTATTTGTGTCTCTTTTGCCATTTCTCCTCCTTCAAAGCCCCTACCTTGGAACGTGGCAGGGCCCTCCCCCTCATGCTTATGGGTGGCCCGTCTAGACCCTGCCCTCTGGAGCTTCCGGCACAAGTGCTTTCTCTGAGCCTGTTTTCCTATTGCACAACAGGGGTAATCACTCCTACCTGTAAAGGTTAACCGAGGTCACATGGGCAAGGCACCTGGCACCTATTAAGTTCTCCCCCTATTGGAGTGCCTCCTGGAGCTAGGATTGCCCTTGAGTGGACAGGGCTGGGGAAGGTTGCCAGAAGCAGTCACAGGAGCTCATTAACTGAGTCCCCAGCTCATAGCCACTCAGGGCCTGGGAAATCACCTCTCCAGCAGCTCTCCTGCCCTTGTGGTCCTAAAGTGCTGGGTGTGCTTCCTCCGTGTGCAATGCTGTTTATGTGCTTGTGTACATGTGCTTCTCAGGGGAGGCACAACATAGCAGTCAGTCTCCCTGTGGAGGCGCCTTGGAGGTGGCCCAGTTTAGCTGTCTCTGGAGTTGCATGTCTGCACGTCTCCAGGGGGTGTGCTTCCCTCTAGCCCAAGCCAACCCCTCTCTTTGGTAACTTCCTCTCATGTACAGGGTCAGCTGTTGACATGTAAAGAATGGCCCAGGGTATCCTACTGTGAGTAGCTGCCCACAGGGCTGGGTGACACAGCAGGTAACTGTGACACAAAGCTGCTCCTTGCTTGTTCAGATGACACCCTGTTTTCTGGTTCAGAAGTTTTGTTCATAGACCAACAAGATTGCTCAGGAAGTAAAGGCACTCACCACCGGGCACGCGCACGCTCACACACACACACACACACACACACACACACACACACACACACACACACAGACATCACCAGCTGATAAGGCCCAGGGCAGAATGGCCACTGTAGCCTGGCTTTACCTGCCTGCCTAGCACCCCAGCTGGCAGGCAGTGGAGTGTGGGCCTGGCTTGAAGAGGGGCTACTAAGGGATGCCGGGTACACACAGAGGCAGGCCTGGATGGTGAGTAAGCACAACAGGGCCCAAGCTAAGTTCTCGTATAGTGCTTGACCTCTGGCAAATGCATACACAACAAGATACTTGTTGAAATGGAAAAGGGGGAATCTAGAGAGGCTAGCAGGAGCAAATTTGGGAGACAGTGTAGAAACAAGATTTGACTGTGATCTCTGAAAGTCTCCTGAGGAACAACAGGAAGATCCAAGGCTAGCTAGGGCTCTGGAATGAGGAAGAGCCAGGTGGCCTGGGCCTCTGAGAAGGTCCCCTTAGTAGGAAGCAAGGCAAGGCCTAGGCATAGAAGGGGCCCCAGTCCTAGGGAGCTTGGGACTGGAGTAGCACTGCCAGCCTGATCCTGGGCAACACCCTGGCTCTTCTCCAGCCTCCAAGGGAGAGGAGCAGGGAGAGGAGCAGTTCTACCTCCCTGATGGCCCCAGGCCTTGGGCACAGTCCAGCCCCCACACAGCTTCCAGGCTTGTTCCTCCTGGCTGCTCACCGTCTACCTGACTCCCCTGCCCAGCCTCTGCTCTTTGTTTGGCTCAGGAGGCCCCACCCCACCCCACCCCAGCACACTCCTAGTCTTTCTGGTTCTTCAGGTTCCAGTCTCTGGTTTCACTGTAGACACGTTGAGGCAGGAGCTGGAGGGGCACTTATTCCTTGGGTTTCTCTCTTGCCTAGAGGGAAGGAGTATGTGAGGCCCCAGCCTTCTGCACTCCTTTCACATTCCTTCCTCTGCCTTCTTCCTGTTCTGCACCCCTGGGTGTCAGGAACTGGGTCAGACAGTGGGACAGGGCAGAAGACAAGACAGACGTGGAATCTGCTCTGCCCAGGGTTATGGTCTGTTTGGGAAGCAACTATTAAACACCTAAAAGGTGGGAAGGCTGTAGCCTCCTGCGCACGCCGAAACTGTGGGCATACTGTGGGAGGCAGAGCAAGCTTAAAACCTTAGACTAAGCTAGTGTGTGGGGGGCAGGAGAGGAGTGTAGGGATAGGGATAGTTTTCTGAGATGATGGTGTTCAAAGCTGACTTAGGAGCCTAGTGGGTAAGGGGTAGTCTAAGCCGCTCTTAGCAGAAGGTGCAGCTTACGCAAAGGCCCTGAGGCAGCAGGGAACATTGCTTATTCTGGGCTCTAAAGCCAGGACTCTGGGGAGAGTGGTTGGGTCAGACCTGGCAGAGCTTTGTCTGCAGTGATAGGCCTTTGTCAAGAGCAGTGGGAGGCCTTTGGAGAGATTTGATCAGGAGGAGTCTTGTTCTCTGGCTTCAGAATAGAGGAGGTGGGGTGGGGGTGACAGAGGCAGGGCCATCAGCCTGTTCAGCCAGCCAGTTGTCCCATGGAGGAAACATGCCATATGAGGTGGTGGCAGTGCAGGTGGGGAGCTGGAAGCTCTTGGGATGGGGGAGGGGTTAAGAGATGCCCTCAGTAGACGCTGGAGGGGGCTTCCTCTCAGGCAGGTATAGGCAACAGTGGCAGGCTCTGTAAATTCTACAGAGGAGGAAAGATCCATGCCTCTCTCCAGAGGCAGAAAGGAGTTTCCCTCCCCTGCCTCTGAGTTGCTCAGCCTAGTCCCTAGGAAGAGATTGTGGTGGGACCAAAGTTTCCTTCCTGGGGAGGACACAGGTTATTTAAAGTGAGCTTAGGATTTAGAATGTAGTGTGAACCCCAGCTCCACCCCAGAACACTGACTCATTGGTCCTTGTTCCTTTCACCGCTGGCATGTGTTTCCCTGTCTCTAAAAGGAGAGTGATTATGGACCTACTGACCTGAAGGACTGGTGACGCTAACAAGTGACTGCCTGCCCTGGGTGAAGGCCTGCCACTGACACATGGCCTTAAAGAACAAACCAAACCAAAAAACCAGAATTGGTGCTGGAGAGCTGGCTCAGTCATCGAGAGTGCTCGCAGCAAGTGATCTTGTCAAGACCTGGGTTTGCTTCCTAGCACCTACATCAGGCAATTCACAGCCACCTCCAGTTCTAGAAGATCTAATGCCCCCTTCTGGCCACTGTGGGCATTGCATGCATATGGTGCATATACCTACAAGCAGGCATATAGACATCAGTACAGATAAAACTCCAAGAGTTTCCAAACCTTCCTCCAGTTGGTATCTCTTTCCTAGTCACAGTGTGCTGTGACAGTCACCTGTGCCCCTCCCTCACCTCAGCCACTCCTTTGCTTCTTTTGTCTGACTTTTGCCACCACTGGCTGTTCTCTTTGACAAGGTTCCCTGTCTCCTGTGAACTTTTTGTATCAGGTGTTTTGGACTCTGATGGGCCTAAATTTGGGTCCCAAATGTGTCGGTACTGGCTGTGTGACTCTGGGCATGTGACTTGGTCCTTCAGCCTAGAAAGTGGAGACACTGATTGTGCAAGAAGTGACATAAAGTACCTGGTGCCCAGTGGGTACTTTTCTGCCAGGGCCCAAACTGAGCCTGAGCTCATGGGCAATAAGCAGGTCATCTGAAGGGCCAGTTCCCAAGGCACTGACTTTCCTGGGACCGTGCATTGGCTTGATTATTAGGAAATGGATCCACTGTCAGGATTAACGAGGCATTGCTATGTCTCAATGAGCCAGGTTTCTTGGGGCTATGACCCCAGGTGGTGGGACATGGAGGGATAAGAGGCTGTAGGTCAGCCCTGGCATGTAAACCAGGGTATGGCAGGGCCTTGGCTGAACCCTTGTCCTCCTCCTCTGGAGTCAGAACTTAGGAGCTGCCGCCCTGTGGGAAGGCTGTTGCCAAGCCAGTGGGGGCGGGGAGTTGGAGGAAAGCATCCCTCTGGGAAGCCATCCAGAGTCTCTCAGGAGCTGGAATGTCCAGGCCTTTGGGCTGTTGGAATGTAGGGGTGGGAGAGGAGGGGTCCTAGGGTCTGCCTAAGGCTTAGGGAAGATAGAAAGTCTCTAGGAGAGTCTGGGGAAAGCTGTGCTCCATTACCTTTTTAATTTTTTGTAATTCCTGGAGCTTGGAACGACCAGGAGCCAGAGACAGACAGAGGCAGAGCCCAACTCCAGACTCTGCTCTTGACCAGCTGTGTCCCATCCAGCAAATCTCTTGACCTCCCCACACCTTGATTTCTTCTCTGTAAACAGTAATTATAGCACCCACCTCCCTGGCTTCAAAGAGTTACAAGGGTTCCACTCTATGAGCAGGGCTTGGCACTTATTAAGCACTCTGTAAAAGTTAGGTATTATCATTGTTTTCTCTAAGTCTTTCTTGCCCCTTCGTCCCCAAGGCCTGCTACCTGTAGCATTGGCCATGCCTGGTGTGGTCGTGCCACTTGATTTGTCCTGGTCTCTGTCTCTTCCAGGCAAACCTGTCTTTGTTAAGGTCCCCGAGGACCAGATTGGACTGTCGGGAGGGGTGGCCTCCTTCGTGTGCCAAGCCACAGGGGAACCCAAGCCTCGAATCACGTGGATGAAGAAGGGGAAGAAAGTCAGCTCTCAGCGCTTTGAGGTTTGTCATGGACTGGCCAGGAGGGCTGGGCAAGCTTTAGAGTTGGCCTACTCTCTGTGTGGTCTTTCTCTTGTTTCTCTTAGTCTCCCTCAAGGGCCTTTTGGGGGTGTGAGGAAAACTATAGTAGATCCCCACACCCCTAACAGGCTGTGTCCACATCTGTCCTGTGACAGGTAATTGAGTTTGATGATGGAGCAGGGTCAGTGCTACGGATCCAGCCATTACGAGTTCAGCGAGACGAAGCCATCTATGAGTGCACGGCCACGAACAGTCTCGGTGAGATCAACACAAGTGCCAAACTGTCAGTGCTTGAAGGTATGTACCAAGAGGGAAATGGCATGGGAACCAGGTAGATTGTGGGTGTAGCCCACCAGGACTGCCTGTCCTGGGGTGGGTGAGAGTCTGTGCTCAACAGGCCAAGGTCACTGGTCCGTGCTGAAGCTAGCAGTGAGCTTGCCAGCTGTGTGGTCTCCTGAAGGGTCATTGCTTCCTTGGGTCTGGGTCAGGCTGGAGGTGTGGTGCTGCAGCTCTGTGGCCCTGGGGTTATATGAGAATGGCAATGAAGCCTGGCCGTCGCTGGCAGGGTTCTCCTAGTACCCTGATCAAGGAGCTGGAGCTGGGCTCTCCATGTGAATTTTAGTGTCTCTTCTTATTTGGTGACTCGTTCATTCATTTCTTCATTCACATACTTTGCTTGAACTGCTGTTAAGCCCAGAATGTCACTTGATACATGCTACCCTCAGTCAGTGTCCAGTAAATTCTGTAAGGAACATGGACACTTTGCTTCTAGGCCTTTGCCAAGGCCCAGGGTATAAAGGGGAGCAGAGCTTCCAGAACTCTGAGTGGTCAATTTGAGGCTTTTCAAGTGGCGGCTGGAGATCGGAGAACAGAGAGCAGGGGAAGAGCAGTTCAGTGAGGCTGGAGGATCGGGCTGAGGAACGAGCCCTTTCTTGAAGACGTAGAAAGCCACAAATAGGGTGGGAAGTGACATGATTAAACCTTGACCACAATGGATACATGAATCTGAATGTGCGTTTTCAAAATACTGTATTGATTGTTGCTTTCATTTTTAAATGCAATACCGATATCTGTTCACTGTTAAAGAACTGAGAAGCATAGGATAGTGCATAGGGAGAAATAATAATCTCTTATTATCCTACCCCTAGCGCTATTGGTTATTTCTTGGTGGCCCATTTTCTGTGTGTATGTTTTGTATATATGTATGCATATTTGTATTAATATATATAAACAGAATAGTGATCACACACTGTTCCGTGATTTTGGGGGTTTTTTTTGTTTGTTTTTTTGTTTTCCAGCTAGAGGGCAAACCCGGGGCTTTTCAGACAGCTCACTCGCTGAACCTGGAGCTCACCTATTTGGCTAGCCTAGTGGCCAGTGAGCTCTAAGAATCCACCTATCTCTGCCTGCCTCCCCAGCACTGGGATCCAGGCACTCACTTCCATACCCGGCTTCCTCCATGTGTGCTAGGAAACTCGTCTCAGGTCTTCATGCTTGCTCAGCAGGTCCGTTACAGAGCCATCTCCCCAGCTCCTGCTTAAAAAAATATATATTGTGAAGATTTTCCTTGCCATTAAATATTCTTCTGCGCCATTATTTTTAATGGCTGTGGTAAGCTGTCACATGGAAGCACCCTAATTTATTTAGCTGTTCCCTTTTTGTTGGGTGCCTATGTTCTCAGCTTTCAGCCTTTATAAGTAAGGTGCCACACATGTCCGTGAAGATACAGTCGCTGTGCTGATCATTTTCTGATTCTGGGTTCATGGAGTAGAATTGCTAAGTCAAAGGGCACATGCATTTTAAAGCCTTCAATATTGCTAGAAGATTGTATCCGTTTATATTCTTACCAGGGAGGGCATAAGAGGGCCTCTTCTCTGCACATCTTCACCAGCAGTAGAAATCACCATTAAAAAAAAAAAAAAGCTTTGCCAAGTTAATAGGCAAAAAATGGCATCTCAATTTAATTTGCATTTCTTTGATTACAAGAGCAGTTGAACATCTTTTCACATTGGCCATTTTTACGCTTTGGCTTTATGTGTTCACACATGCATCCATTCAGTAATTCTTGCATCTGTGTGTCTTATGTGAATCAGTGGGTTCTAATAGAGCTGTGTTAGGCTCTCCCCTGTAGACAGGGACTCTGGGCTTCATTTGTTCCATCTGGGATCTATGATATCGTACCCACTGTCCAAGCTAGTGTGGAGCTTTAACTGCATCCCAGGATCTCAGAGTCCATTCTGAAGCTTAGATACCTGAGCAGCTGCTGCTGCTGCTGCTGCTGCTGCTGCTGCTCCTGCTGCTGCTGCTCCTGCTCCTGCTGCTGCTGCTGCTGCTGCTGCTGCTCCTGCTGCTGCTTGGTGTCATTGGGTTGTGCTGGCCCCACTAGCCATTCCATTTGGGGACAAGGGACCAGACAACCAGCACTGAGCTGAAGTTACTGGCTCAGAGGTTCCTTCTGGTCATTTCTGACCTCCAATCTGTGACCCAGGAGAAAGGATTTCACCTGTTGGCATGAGAGTCATGTACCCTGCCTTGTATTTGAGTGGAGTCTAAAAGACTGGAGCTCTGATCCCTAGCATGGTGGGCATCCGTTGAGGCTCTCAGGCGGGGGAGTAGTCTCCTTGTGAGAATGGAGAGCTGATTCCTCCAAGACATCCCACTGGCCTGCCAACTTTACCCTTTAAAGGGTCTCTCAAGGTTTAGGGAAGAGAACTCACACTTGCAGAGAGTTGCCATTAGAAACGGCCTTCCTGGTCAAGAGTTTCCTTTCATGGATTCGAGGTTATTCTTTCTTATGATGTTGGGGACAGACCCCGGTACTAGATACACATAACTTTTTTTTTTTTTTTTTTTTTGGTTTTTCGAGACAGGATTTTTCTGTGTATCCCTGGCTTCCTGGAGCTCACTGTGTATCCCTGGCTGTCCTAGAACTCACTGTGTATCCCTGGCTTCCTGGAACTCACTCTGATACACATACTTTTATTTCCCAGTCCTGGGCTTTAGGCTATATATTGAGGCCTCTGGGGACTGGAAGATGTCTGATGACATGTGGAACAGACAGGTCTCTACTACAACAGAGTGGTTGGAATTGCGGGCCTTGTGGGCCCCTCCTCCTGAGACATTGCACCAGCGAAGCAAAGTGCTGACCTGTCCTGTTGTCTTTGTAACCTTGACCAGCTTAAGGCATGGCAGAAAGGAATGTCACAGGGGTTGGGACCTCAGGGATATAGCCTAAAGCAGCCCTGCCTCATTTCCTCCCCATTCTTCCTGGGGTCTGGGCGGGGGCCAGGAAAGCTGGGGTGCCTGCCTGCAGTAGGTGAAAAGATGGCTTTTTTGGAACTCTGGGGTTGACATGAGGGGAGAGCCAGGGCCATTTTTTGTGAGACCACCTTAGTAGTAAGAGATAAACTTGGCTTAGGGGCTGGAAGACAGTGCCTGATTGCCTTGCTCATGTCTCACACACATGTGCCCTCCAAACACGGGTGTGTAAGTCTGTGCATCAGGAGATAGGTGCTTTGGGGAATGCCTGAAGAATGCCTGGGGAGCCTGACCCAGGTGCAGGAGCAGTGTGTCTTCAGAAGGAAACCCCAGTATTATACTTCCTTCAGGGCCCTCTGCCCTTCCTCCTACCACCCCAGGCCCAGCTCAGTCCACTCTCACTGCAGCCTCTGGGGATACTGCCATGCCAGGTCCCTCATGAGTCTCCGTACTCTGCTGCTACCGGAGCAAGACTGTGCTTCTGGTGCAGCTTGTATGAGACCTTGCCCACTGAGCTGGGACAGCCAGCCAGTGTGCCAACATCCCTGTCAGGGTACAAGGTGGGGTGTCCAGCACAAGCTGGCTGGGGGTGGGCCTGTCCTGTCCTGGGCTGCGATGAGTACCAGGGCCCTGCCGCCCAGCGTTCCTGTCTGAGTGGTAATTGAAGCCATTAGCGCGCCAGCCTCTCCCTCGCCGGGTAATGGCAGGAAAAGCTCTTCTCGCTCCGCACTCTTGAGGCGGTGGCTGAATCATTCCCCCTCCAACCCGCCCGCTGCCGCCACTGAGACAGGGAATCTGACATTTTCCCTCACAAGGGAGGGGGGTGGGGGAAGGGAGTGAGGCCTTGATTCTGGGCTTTCCCTTCAGAGGTGGAGGGGGATAGTGAGGGTGTTGAGCTCAGTTTGGAGGTCATTAGAGTCCCCAGGGATTGCAGAGGCCAAGCCAGGCAGAACCATGGTTGGGGAAAACCTCAGGGAGGCAGCCAAAGGTGTGGTGGAGCCCTAGTGACTGGGTAAGTTCTGAAAGGGACACAGAATGCCCCAAGGAAAATGGGGAAAAGAGGCGGCAGAGTAGGAATAGACGGTTTCTGGGGGCCAGGCTCAAGGGCTGGATGTTTGTCATTTCGTTGACATAGAAGATGATGTGCTTATGGTGGTGTGAGCATGTGTATACTAGGAGTGTGCCTCTTCACACAGAAGGAGTTGTGTAGCAGGGTGCATGTGTGTGCCTCAGGCAGTTGGGGAGGGGCATGATCCATAAGCAGGTGGTACGTACTTTATGGGCTCTGTGCAGTAGTAGGATGTGTACACATGCACATGTGCACAGCAGGCAATATCTGGACTGTGGGATTCATACGGCAGGTGGCGTGTGTGTGTGTGTGTGTGTGTGTGTGTGTGTGTGTGTGTGTGTGTGTGATACAGGTTTACAGCAGGTGCTATTATACCTGAGCTTTGCGAACAGCAAGGGAGTCAGCAGTCTGAGCTGGATGTGTAGGGTCAGTCTGGTGCTGGTGGGAAGTCAGGTGCTGTATTCAGATTTGTTGTCTCTGGGACCCCACAGAGTCAGTCAGAACAGCTGGACAACATGGTGGGGCTAAAGTACTGTTGGCATCCACTGCAGTCACACTTCAGCAGCTCCTCCGTGACCAAGCCAGGAGGAGGGCACACTAGGAGTCCTGACTAAACCTGGCCTTAGGATTTAGGACCTCTCCTTTCTTCTACACTCCCACCTACACACTTATCCTTCTACCTGCTTCCATCTTGGCCTCTGTGTCTGCTAAGTGAGCCAGACTGTGCCCCCTATGCCACTCGGCTGGATCCAGGTAGAGTGTCTCATATTGCCCACCTGGAGAGCAGGCTGTGAGGCAATGGCTGGGGTTGGGGGTATTTCAGTGTAACATTGGATTGTTGGTTGTGCACTTGCTCTCACCCTCATCGGCTCTGAGGCTTTAGGGTGATAGATAAGCTCTTGAGACACACACACACACACACACACACACACACACACACACACAATCTTTAGAAATAGCTCCAGGGGAAAAGGCTGATGATGAGCCACCTAGGACCCTGTCCCGAGGTACCCTGCCTGAGCAGGGCAGGATGAGTGTGTTTTCCTAGGGATCATTTTTCCCTGCCCCACCTTTTATCCTACCATAAGCCTTTCTATTCTTTTCACTCATGGTGGAAAGATTAGGGTGAAGAGCTACTATAGGAAGTCCCAAACCTAGAATTCTGGGCAACCCCTGGCAGCAATGACACTGACACACCTCTGGTCCAGCAGCCTTTGGGACATAACTTCCATTTCCTGTGACCACAATAGATCTCAGGATCATGAAGATATGGAATGCTATAGCCAGGTTTTGGGGGTTCAAACCTGAGATATTCTTGGGTAGGAAGGCACTTCTGGAATGGGGCAGTAGAGGCAGCTGGAAGGTCAGACACACGGTTTCTTGGTTCCTGGAATGCTGTCATATTTTCCAGTTCTGATAGTCTTCAAAGAGCTCAGTGAACTCCTTTTTGAATGGAGTCCTCTTCTGTTAGCTGTGGACACAGAAGACTCTGCCTGTGCCCACCTAGCTCTCCACCCCTGTGCCCACCTGTGCTCATAGGTGTCTGTCTGTGCTCTGTGCTTCTTGCCCTTCGCCCGGCTTATGATCATGGGCTGAACCGGCAGTGCTAGTAATAGCTCTCAAAGTTGGAGGTCTTTTGATGTCCCTGGATGTATATTCTCCATCCACATATTTCCATCCAAGGTATTCTCCTCACCCTGATTGCCAGGGGAGAGGAGGGGTTACTAAGGGCAGATTCATGCTTCAGAGAAGTCCTTGTTGATGCAAAGTAGGGCGGAAGAGGTAGGTGTTGTCAATCTAGCTAGCAAAAGCCAGTATCACCCCGAACCTTGTTGTAAATAGAGGAGGACGGGAGAAAGATCAAGAGCATGCAGGTAGCATACGGCCCAGCTGCCTGGGAGACCCCAGGCCGTTGGCTTTGGGTTCCTGGTTCAAGACTGGTAGACAGTGGAACCAATTTTCTAAGATTGAAATACAGGAAGAGGCCCAAGTCTGAGGAGGTGAGTTGATAAAGTCTAATTTGAAATCTGTCAAGTCAGGTGTGTGCAGGTATCCAAGGAAAGACGTGAGAAGGCCTCATATGGGTTTGCCTGGCATTCTTGAAGGGCAGCTGAGATGGAATTATGAAAGCCAAGTCGCCAAGCCAAAAGGATCCCCAGGAACTGGCTTTCACTGTTGGGAGGAGGTTCCTGGGAGCTAAAGGGGAAGCCAGAGCAGGGGAGACAATGGAAGAGTATGAAGGAGGAGAAGCCAAGCAAGATGAGTATTGGGCAGTCTTCTTTGGATTTAGCTCTGCAGTTGGCACTGACCTTGGCGAGCAGGCGGAAGCTGCGGGGGTGGCAGCAGGGCTGCAGGGGGCTGAAGAGCAAGTGGGAGGCTGTCAGTGGTCTGAAGTGACTGGGAGCAAGGGCTGAACACAGAGAGGTAAATGGCTAAAAAGAAAATTCCTGGAGCAGGCCTGGGGTAGAAGAACCTCAGAAGGGAGAGAGCCCAGCATGAGCCAGAGCCTGAGTGTGGGGACCAGGCAAGGGCTCTTGCGTCCACTGAGTCCTTGTGGTGGGGAGGCCTCACCTGCCAGGTTGAGTAGGCTGCTGTGGAGTACGAGGGAAACCCAAGGGAGGGGGGATTACTGAGAGGGGGAGGCCGTGGCTGCCGACAGGCCCCAAACAGCTCAGACTCAAAAACAAAACAGGCTTTTAAGATGCCAAGTTTGATGAAATCTGAGTGCTGGAAGAGGTGGGAGTTTTCTCTTGGAAAAACAGCTGAAAGTCGAGACTGAAAGCTGCGAAGGGAGATGGGCCCTGAGGCCCCTTAGGCCCCCCCCCCTTACTGCCTGGGAGCCTGGGGGTGGGGTGCCGTCTAGGTGCTGAGCCTAAGAGCTTATAGGTTTGGGAGGGCTCTGTCTTGACCCTGTCTTTGCTGAGGATGGAGCTGCTCTGGGGACTGGACTGAGGTGGCCCCGGGTTTCCTTGGAGTGCCAAAGGGCAGGGTGGAGCCTGGCCACCCACAGAGGTTCCTTTGTGGGTTTGGTCTTACTGTGTCTCCAGGTGCGTGTGCCTCTTCGTATGTGTGTCTGACTTTGCATGTCCTCACACCCGTGTTCCCACACC
The DNA here is from genome assembly GCF_008632895.1 of Mastomys coucha. Lineage (NCBI taxonomy): Eukaryota > Metazoa > Chordata > Mammalia > Rodentia > Muridae > Mastomys > Mastomys coucha. The sequence goes on along the minus strand of NW_022196900.1, from coordinate 75,791,773 downwards.
TCTGCATGCCGCCTCTGGATCTGCCTGCAGGAGTCTGTTTCCACAGGTGCTTGTCACTGCAGATGCCCCTCCACAGGCACATGTAGGTTTCTATTTTTGCACCTGTCTCTTTCTCCTCGTAGTTCTCTAGGTCCCTGGCTGTGCATGTTTCTAAGGTGTCTGTGTGTTCAGGGACAGGGTGATACACTCATGCATAGAGGAGGGGTCAGCCTCACAGACAGTGCCACCCCAGGGAGCCAGGATATGTGCATGTGCATATGTGCCTGTATTCAGAGATGCCATGAAGCTGGGTAAGCACGGGTGAAGAGGTCTTACTGACAGACGGTGCCGGTGCTCGCCCCTACTGCCACCACCCTCCCCTCTAAGGCATCTCCATCTGTTAGCCTTCCTGATGCAGCCCCTTGCCTCTGGCCCAGACTCCGCCCCAGGCATCCCAGGCTTCTCTGGACAAAGAGACCTGTGTGTGTTCTCTAGGGGCCTTCAGCAGCTTCCCTCCCCCAGTCATTGCAGCCTGTCGGTCTAAACTTCCCACCCACCTCTGCCCTAGCCTCGGCTATCAGAACTCAAATACATACCCCAGACCCACCTTGTTATTTAGTGTTCCTCCATCCTGGTTATAGTCTTTATTCAGGCAATGTGCAGAAAAGCTTTCTGCTTTGCGTGATCATTCTTGATCCTCCTTCCTCCAGGAAGTCACCAAGATAGCAGATGAGAGGTGGAGTCACAGTAATTAGCTCTACTGCTGAGGGACATCAACCATGCTCCCTGTCCCTGTCGTGTGTATCCTCCCTGCCCCACCCCTTAGACACGCCCTCCCACATGCCCTGTCTTCTCTGAGCTCTGAGACAACCGGCAAGGGGTCAGGTCTCCCAACCGCAGTATCTGAGGGGCCAGCTGGGTGTAGGAGCCATTCGTGAACCACTTGGATCCTCACTCTAGGTGCATAGATATGTGTCAGTGGGGCAGACTTTCGATTGCGTGTGGTACTTATGTTTAGAGGCTATCCAGGACTAGGCTACTGGGTTGGTGCCTCTCCAAAGTCCCCCAAAGCCAGTGGGTTTCTCTTTCTGCTTTGGGAACAGTGCAGTGGAGGACCTGGCCGACACTGCGGACTGTATATGCAGAGGCAACTACAGCCTCCTGCACTGTTCTGGACTCTAGCAGGCGGGACCTGGGTGCGCTGCGTTGGTGGAGCAGGAATGCCTAAGGGGGAGCACCCCCCCCCAACTGAGAAGCAGGGTCCAGGGAGGGGGCGCGGCTGCTCCGCCTAGGTGGGGGCGGGAAGGGCGGCGCCCAGTAGGACTTGGACGCGGAGGCGCGCACCCGCTCGGACACAAGCGCGCGCAGCCTTTCCACCGTGGCACCCGCCTCTCCACCGTCGCCATGGTTACCGGGTGGCCTGGCGGGGGGAGGGGCCCTCCCGCGCCAGCAGCCCCTGTGCTGACAGGACCAGTTTGGAGGGGCTATAGCGAAACCCGTGCATCCCCCCTTATGGAACACGGGCGCGTGCCAAGGGTGTCCACATGTGAGGAGCATTGGGCTTCCTTTACAGCACCTGAAAACGAAGGGGCGTATGTGCATGGAGGGGGTCTGCAGTAGAGCCCATAGCGGGAAGCCAATTGAGGGCGGAGAGAGGGGAAAGGGCGTGGCTCTTCCCAGGGATGCCCCTCCCTTCCCCTGCCTTGCCCACCTTTTCGTGCGTGCTAGTCTAAAACACCAGGGTCTTACCACCTGCTTTCCTCCAAGCCCCACCTCCAATTTAACTGAGTGACCTTGGGCGGGTTTCCAGATTTCTGCCAAGTCTCCATTTGCTCATGTGCCTCATAGGGTTTTGGTAAAGATTGTCATTTTGTAAAGCTGTTAGAGAGTACCTGCAGCAGAGTGAATGCTTCATATTTGGAACCTTTTATCCCTGTGTCCAGAGGCCTCAGTTTTCTCAGTTGTTGATGGGTTGGAAGTGGCAGTGTGGCATGCATCCTCTTGAGAAATTTGCCTTGGTCATTAACCTGAGTGGTTCAGACTTCTGTAGACACAGCTCAGGTGGTACTGGGGGATGAAGGTGGCTAGGGGGCCAGTCACTCCACAGGCATCTGGGGAATGTCTGTTGTCCTTGACTGATAAGAGTGTGCTGCAAGCTCCCTCAGAGCGGGAAAGGAGGAAGCCACAGCAGGTCAGCCCTCAGGGGCTGACTTCCCCTCCTGGAGAGTGCTAAGAAGCGACCTTCCCAGCGCTGCTTGGGAGCCTAGCTGGCACCAGGGACTGGCTTTTAGGTCCTGCTGTTCAGTAGACGGCTCTTTACACTCACTGGTTTTAGGCTTTGGCAGTGGTGCCTAAGGGGTGATCTGTGCCAAGGACGGAGCCATTTGAGGGTGTGATAATTGAGGGAGGAAAATTAATTGTCCTTAATTTGGCGTAGGTCCCAAAGACCTTCCCCGTGTCAAGAATTCAGAGTAGATCCCTGGGACACCGGGCTGCCATCATGTGTACTACTCTCATTCTAGATCAGCGCTTTGCACCTAGGCCGTAGAGGCTGGATAACTTCTGTGCTCTGACTCTCGTAGGACCTAGCCACCCCTCCTGCACCCCAGTTGTTCAGACAGATAGGACTAAGAACCTGAAAGAACAAGCTTGGAGCCTTGGCCAGTGAGGATAGCTCTAGTTCTAGCTGCTTTGAGATCCCTGCACCCTAGTTATTCAGATAGATAGGAGTAAGAGCCTGGAAGAACAAGCTTGGAGCCTTGGCCAGTGAGGATAGCTCTAACTCTAGCTGCCTGAGATCCCTGCAGCTAGGAGGGAATGTGGAAGATGCCCTAGGCCTCAGTTCTTGCTCTTATCTTCCAAGTGGTACCAGGCCAAGGAAGCTGTGCATCCAAAGTCTTCATTTTTCTCTTCTCTCTTCCTCCTGCTGCTGTTTAATATGATTCTTTCAAGAATCAGCCGAGAGTCAGGGCACTGCGGGATCATACTTACAGCCAAAGAGACCCAAGGTTTACATTGGAATTTATAGGGCTGCGAACGGGGGAAGTGTATAGCCAGTTCCTGGCCAAGCCTGGAGATTCAGGGCCATGATGGAAGATCTCCTTAACCCCAGCCAGATACCCTTCTAGGGTGTTCCTAGAAGTTGCAGCTTTGATGGGGTTCCTCGGCCTGCTATGGCTCCTTCAGCTTCATCTCGTCTGTGCCCCTGGGTGCTCCTCTTAGGTTGCCAGAGTAGGCAGGGAAAGCAGGAGCCATCACCCTGCCCTTTACTTTTCTCCTTCTGAGGCTGAGTCTTCCTGGCATGGGAGCCTGGGCGCAACTTGTTCCTACACACTAACCTGTACCAGGTATGTGACGGGGAGGAGCAGAGTGGTGTCTGTTCCCCTCACCACATAGCCCGGCTTTTTTGCCGAAAGATAAAGGGCAGATATTCTTTGTGCCCTCATTTGGTGTGCCCAGAACCAAGCTTGGGAAGAGGGGAGGTACTGTTGAGTTCTGCAAAACACTTGATGGTTTTGTTCCAATGGGAAGGACTTCTTACCAGCCCAGAATGGGAAAGGGGGCCCCAGGCTGTAGTGCCAGTATCTGTCTGTCCCAGTGCCTCAGACCTGGTTAATTATAACTTCTAATAGTTACTGGGTACCTGTTCTGTGTCAGATACTCCTCAGCACCCTGGATTCTTTTTCTGAGGGAGTCTTCAAGGTTATCTTTATAAGGTGGACACCTAAACCCAGTAGACAGATCAAGCATCAGTGAGGCCCTAGAGGTGGTAGTTAGCGGTAGAGAGGCCAGTCCCACATGGTCTACACTGTTCCAGGGCTTGTGTTTCCAGCTCTTGGTGCTTCTGAGAGGTGGAGATCGGGCAGCATTGTCTCAGCTCATGGGGACTGCTTCAGGAACCTAAAGCAGGAGTGAATGGGTCAAGTGGAAGTGATTTCCTTTTTGAGTTACCAACTCTAGGAAATATTGGGAGGGTTTTTATTATTATTATTATTATTATTATTATTATTATTATTATTATTATTATTGTTTGTTTGTTTTTGTCTTCTTAGCCTATGCATACTCAGACATGGCCCTTAGGCTTTATCCTGGTTCTCAGGGTCAGGAATGAGTAAGAAAGGCCAGGGATCAAGACTGCAGTAGAGAATGATCAGAGGCAAGACTAGAGTTAGGTCATTGGTAGGCAGGGCCCAGGGTCAGAGACCTGAGGCTCTGCCACATAGTATAGCTGAAGGGATGCAGGCCAAGGAGAGAGATCATGTGTGCCGACAAGGAAGTGGAGGCTGGACAAGCGCAGCCTCTGGTGGGGCTGTGGCTATTGATGCTTGGGGAACTCTATTTCCCTTGCCACCCCCACCCCACATCCATATAGCACTTTGCCGCAGCCAGCAGATCATTGATCTCTGTTCTTCCCAGGACCTAGAGAGATAAGTGCTGACATCTTCAGTCTGTGCTTCCAGACCTGGCAACTTCCCAGCAGGGATGTGGTGCTATGGGCCCTCCTGCAGCCCCTGCCTCGCCAAAAGGGACCCAGGACTCTGACTCCTTATTTGGAGTAGGGCTTGTGCTTAGAAGTCAGGGGTGGGAAACAATAGTGTATTATGGGTCCCAGATAATCTGGAAGTCAGGAGAAAGCTACACAGAGAGTTCCTCAGAGGTGAGCAGAGACAGTCCTAATGCACATGTCACTCTTTGTTTGCAGAGGATCAGCTGCCATCTGGGTTCCCGACTATCGACATGGGACCTCAGCTGAAGGTGGTGGAGAAGGGTCGCACTGCCACCATGCTGTGCGCAGCTGGTGGGAATCCAGACCCTGAGATCTCTTGGTTCAAAGACTTCCTTCCTGTGGACCCTGCTGCGAGCAACGGTCGTATCAAGCAGCTGCGTTCAGGTGAGCTGAGTTAAGGCAGAGTGAAGGTGTCATGAATACCTTGGGGAAGACAGCTTCCAGCCTAGTTCAGTTAGATGCTGGGGGATGAACTTTCTAAGGAAGACTGGTTATAATGTCCCTAATGTCGTCGTGGACCAGATCTTGCTTAGGGTCCTTCTAGGATGGTCAGGCACCACCACACTTTAGGCCAGTTTTGCTCCTCCAAGCATGCAGGATAGGCCAGCATGGCAAGCCTGAGGAAGGTGCCCCTGGCTTTTCATCTACGTTTCCAGAGCCCAGCCCATGTCTCTGCTTCTCTAGGCAGCAAGGTTTGCTGGGGAAGGGGCTGGTGATACTTGATTCATCGGGCTCCAAATGGAGCCCAAGAGCCTGAAACTAGGGGATCTGCCTCTGTGCTGTGGCCATCAGAGCTACCTGTCTCCCTCCCACGGATATCTCAGTTGAGCCACCTTGGAGCCCTGGGAAAAAGGATGCCATTGTGACCAAGAGGGAAGTGTCGCCCCATTGATCGATCTGCCTGTGAGGCTCCCGCCAAGAAAATGGATTTTGATTTTGTAGAGATGGAGTGGGTGGGAAACAAGGCTCAGAATCAGCTTGGTTGCATTCTACACCCTATAGCAGCTCAGGATAGACCCACAGACTTAGCTCCAAAAGTCCTGCTGGCTGGGAGAAGGTAGGCCTCTGCTGGATGGCTTGACCTACCGCTGCCCATCAGTTGTAATGCCAACATCATGAAGGATGTATCCGCCTCTCTTAGGGCTCTGCTGGCTTCAGAGGTGCACACCAGTCCCAGCCCCTCCCTAGCCACTTGCATGAGGCCCAAACCATTTTGGTGCCCAGGAAGAAGAGGGAATGATGAGCCACCCAGCAGGGCAGGATTCCGGCCCCAGCCATGGCCGCCTGAGACAGCCCACGAAGTGTTAGCTCATTTAATTTAATTAAAACTCAACAAGATGGAGGCAGCTGTAGTGCAGTTAATTAAAACAGCCATAATCAAGGCAGGAAATGGTCCGGCAGCGTTCGTGGCTGCTGCCCAGCGCAGCGCAGAGGCCGGCATGGCTCGGCTCCCCTGTCTTTGCTCATGGGTGCCCCCAGGCAGGTCCCCCATGCTGCCAGACGGCCCTCCCTGCAGGCCTGACTCCTCCCCGGAATGGCATTGACTGTCTGTGGCAGGCAGCAGTTCTGGGAAGGCCCACTGTCTCCAGCATTTGTTCATCAAGTATTTATGTAGCTCTTGCTGTGTGCCAGACCCTGTGCCACCCCTCCCCTGCCCGTCACTCCCCTGGATGCTGCTCAGGCCTCTTCCTTCTTGTCCTCACAGTGGCCAACAGCCCTTCCTCTTCCTTGAGCAAATGTGCTGCCCTCCCTTGGGCTTTACCATCCCTGAACTCCTCTAGCTGCCCTGTTGTCCTTGCCTGAAGTGCTGGTTCCTCTAGCCCAGAGACCTGCCAGCCTTGCTGACAGTCTGTCCTCTGGCAGGCAAATCCATTGCTCCTGGCGCTTCAGTCACCACTCCTTATCTGTCCTATACTGGTCAACCCAGCCCAGATATCCTGTATGAGCTCCAGGTCCTACGTTCGATGCCGTCTGGATTTCACACTATCATAGATAAGCACTGACTTCTTTACAAACAGCCATTCCTTGCTCCCATTGACCATTTGTCCATGAGAGGCAACCCACCCCCCCAAATAAGAGAGACCCATCACTCCCATTTAGTAAGGAACCACATCCTCTTCATGCCTCACCAAATGGATCTCAGGTTGGTGCCCTCTTCTCTTTCTGTTGCCTCTGTTCTAGCCTGGGACACCACTGTTCTCCCTGCCTCTAGGCTTCCTCTGAAAACTCTGTCTTCTGGCAACTGTTGGTTTTGCCCATTCATCCTCCTCCTAGACTCTGAGAGTCAGTGCTGGACCCTGGGCTCCTAACCCTTGACCCTGCCTGCGTGGACAGATATGTGCTCCTGGTCAAGGGACCCTGCTCACGTCACATGCCGGCTTTATCTCGGCTTGCTCTATCTACATGCACCTTATTAGTTCTGTGGCCTTAGTTAAGTTAACTTGGTCAGTTTTCATATCTTGCAGAGTAGCTGCATTAAGGGCACACAGTGACACTCTGTGGCCTGGTTTGTGGTAAAGGCTCTGTCCCTGCCTCCCGCAGCTTCACACTCGCAGGTCACCACGATGACCCACCCTTGCCCACCTGGCCCTCCACTCACTTTAGCTCCCTCCACTGGGTGCCTGTACCCAGCTTCCGGTTACTCCCTCAAGAGCCACCCTGCTTCATGCTGCCAGCATTGGTCTCCAGCCCTACTTACCTAGGCTGGATATGGGAAGACCTGGGACAGATTTGCTTGGTAAGGTGCCCCTCCCCACCATACCTGGTTCTCTCTACATCCTCATTGAGGAATTATTTTATTGACCTTTGGGACTTATCACTGAAGATGATATCTACTCATTTGACCTTTCCTGCTACCAGGAAGCTGTGACTTAAGGATCATAGATAGACTAGAGAGGGCGTGTGTGTCCAGGGCTTGGGATGAAGCCGTGTGGGGACATCCCTTCACACAGTGGGTTCAGGTCCCTATATACTTGCATATTTTCAAGGATCCTTGTGGTTTTCATGTCACGGGACAGTTCACACAGTGCTTTTCCACCCTTTATTACCTTGGAGTCTCTTGCAACATCTCTGCAGTAAGATAGACCATGATGATTATGTCTACTTTCCGAAGGTCAAGGGGTCACACATGGAGGTCCTGGGAGGTCACCTCAGTGTATTCTAATGGCATATCCTAACCCTGGAGTCTATGAGAAGCAGACTATCAGAACTCCAGACATTTGCTCATCAGACCTCAGGTCTGCCTGGTGGTCTCTATAGTGCTGCCAGCATCTGAGCCCTAGCACATCTGTGCACATCAGCTCTGCTTGAAGGGCTCTTCTTTTGCTGCAACAATGTGATCCGCTGCCTCAGTACCCTAATGGGCCACTTGAGCTTGAGACCTCCGGCAAGCCCATGCAGAAAGGGCGCCTGCTGTGGCCGTGGCAGAATCTGGACTGTCAAGTGGAGATGGTAGCTCTGGCTGTAGGAGGAGGCCATTGCTCCCTCGGATGAGCTACTTGTGGCTTCTCCCTCTGCTGGCCAGCCCCACACTGACTGGAAGTGCCCATCTACGCTGCACTGCTCTGCCTTTGGCTGGGTCTTCCAGAATAGTGCAGTCAGTGTGTGGTTACGCATCTGAGCTCGTTAGCACGAGTCTCCTGGGGAGGCTGTCACTTGTGCCCCTTCAGTCCCATATACTTGTCTAGTGAAACAGAAGAGCCAGCTTCTCAGTCATGGGAACCACAGGCTCAGGGCTTCAGTGCCAGGCTGTGTACACTACGACCCTCACCCTAGCTGCAGCCTAGGCCATAGGAGGTCAGCGGTTGTCAACTTTCTGGTCTTAGTATTGTTAACTTTAACTCTAAGGACCTTAAGGTAGTTTTGCTTATCTGGCTTATACCTATTGATGTTTACCATATTAGACATTTAAGATAGAAGATTTTAAATATTTACTAATTTTAAAATAATTTAAAAACTATCAAGTGTTGACCCAAGTAACATTCTAAAATAAAAAAAGATAATTGTGTAATTTAAGAGAAAAAATATTTAGTTAGGAAAACCTCCTTGTTAATGTGGAGCTTAAATGTGGCTGCGTTCAGCCTGTTAAAAGTACTACAGGTTGTGCACTCTTCAGGAAGTGACACTATATATTCATAAGAGAAAACATTTAAATAAGGCAGATAGTTCTGGTTTTGAAACAAGGTCTTTACTGTATAGCCCCAGGCATGATACTCTACAGAGCCCAGCCTCTCCTAGAACTTGCTGCAATCACCCTGTCTCGGCCTCCCAAGTGCTAAGATCACAGGCAGACTCCACACCCCTCCCCAGTCTCAGTATTGTAGGAACTAATTGAAGGCTTTATTCTGGTGGGCTCCCTAAAAGGTTCTCAGTAATTCCCTCCTCCCCCCAAACACATACACACACACACACACGCACACGCACACACACATAAGCACGCACGCACATACACACACCCCTTCAGAATACACATGGAGAATCTCTATGTTGGTTTATTCTCACTTTCCTGTATGAACACATCACTCCCTCCCCAGCCACCACCTTTGCCTTCTAGCTTCCACATCTGCAGGATGTCCATTAGGAAGACTCCAAGTTATACTGGTTAGATCCTGTCCTCTCATGTAAAAGCCAGGCCTCCTTTTCCTCATTTGTACATAGAGATGGGTATTTTTTCCACTTGGGTGTTGCCAAGTTCAGTGAGACAGGAACTGCTCTCTGGCCCTGAGCACTTCCAACCCAAACCCACTGAAGGAGCTAAAGAGGGTGGGTAGACTTGTATCTGGGTCTGTCTAGAAGTTCCTGGCTCCAGTGGTTTGAAGTGGGAGTCTTGGGACAGGCTCCTGTTGGAAGGCAAGCCTACTCAAGGTCCATAACAGGCCAGGCTTAGAAAATCAAGTGCCTGCCCCTTTTGGCTGCTGATCCCCAGGGGTCTGAAGCACCAGACACACAAGGGGTGGGTGCTGGCCCCTTGCCTCTCACCAGATAGGCTAAGGAGCTCTGACTACTCTATCCTAATAGAGTCAGGTGGGTTTTGCAGGCTGTTAGCCACTGGGGTGTGAGCTGAGTCCCATGCCTCCCTTGTTGGATGCAAGGCTGGTCATGGTAACCTGTGTGAGCTGTCCCCTTAACCCTGCCTGATGAAATGCCCTGGTTTTGTTTTGGTAAGAGCTCTCCTTGGACAAACTCTGGGATTTGGGTGGTCTTTGGGGTGGGTGCTGTTCCCCTTTCTCTCCATCAGCCCAGCCAGCAAGGGTCATAGGAGCCCAGTCCCACCTCCCTGATTCCTGTCAGTACCTCCACTAGCTCCAGCTCTCTAAATCCCCCAGAGCAGTGCCAGTGACCCAGGGGACATGCTTCACCCACACTCAGCCTGGCCCAGCCTAGTGCTTGCTCATACAACCCTTGAGTCACCTACACTGAGGCCTCAAGTTCTCCATATAGTTAAGGCCCTTTCTAGTGTTTTGTTTTATCTGATTTGGCTTTGTGTGGCTTTCCTTCCTTTTGTACTAATGTTTCTCTCTGATCTTATTTGCATTCAAATTACCTCGCCAGGTGGTTCACCAATCAGAGGTAAGAATGCTGTCCGTGCATTTCGCCACGCCACGCCACGCCACGCCACGTCACACCACGCCACACCACACCACTACTGTCGCCGTCGGTCACCTCCACTCCATCCCGTCCAGTCCGTCACCTCCCCATACCCATCCTGCCCTTTCCAGTCTCTTCATCTCCAGCTCCAGCCCCCTCTGCCACCAGCCACCACACACCTCCACTCTTCAGTCATTTCCTCCTGTGGACTCATCCATTACAAGTCTGCATTGTGGACATAACCAGCTGAGACCACCCAGGATGGCAAGCCCTGCTACCCAGGCTTTCTAGGCCAGCCCCACAAAATGGACCCATTTGGTTCCCATAGCGAATCCTAGCCTGTCCCTAAGGCTGGTGTAGATAGAGACACTTTCTCCAGGAGAAAGTGGTTGGGGAACATGACCAAGTCTGGCCTTTCCCTTAAGATTCTCCTTTTTCTTACGTTACTATGTGACCTTTCCTTTAGTATTTTGGTCCCGAGGACAAAAGAGGATCATCCCTTATGTCCCTTCAGCAGCAAGGACTAGAGATTTTTAGATCATTTTAGATGGCAGTTGGGAAATAAACAGACCCATGCATAACTAAGTCAGCTTGACCTATCAGCTTGCAGCCCCCCTGAGCTGCCTTCATGTAATAGGGTTCTGTAACCTACTGGTGAGAAAGCATAGATTCTGAGCTGGTAGAGGTCAGGGTTCAAGTCTGTCTCCTCTTAGAACTGGAGCCAGGGCCACCCCTCAGGGCTGTGTTACCTACAGGAGAGTGAGGATGGGTACGGACAGTTTGCCACATACAGAATGGTAGTTTGTGTTTCTATCCCGCCATTTTCTTCCCACGTTTGTCAATATTTGTGGGCACATCTTTGCCCTCTGTTGAAGGCTGGAGAGCTCAGGGGAGAAGCTGGGGCTGGGGAGTAGCTATTTGTTGCTCTGATAACAGGACTCGGTTTCCCTTCCCTCTCTGCCTCTCCCTGCACATCTGTCTTCTTAGCACACACCCACCCTGCTTTCCCTACTATTGGTTCTGGGTGTCAGTACCAGATTTGGAGATGTCTGTGTGCGAATAGATTCAAGGTCTGTACTGGATAATGTCCTAGTTTGCTTTCTATTGCTATGATAACCATGACCAAAGTCAACTTGGGGAGGAAGGGATTCATTTGGCCAGCATGTCCTGATTTACTGTCTGTCATTGAGGGACGTTGGGGCAGGAACTCAAACTGAAGCAGAGAAAGATAGTGGAGGAGAGCTACTTACTGACTTGCTCTCCTTGGCTTGCCCAGCTTGCTTTTTTTTATACATCCAGTACTACCTGCCCAAGGTTGGTACCACCCACGGTGAGCCAGGCCCTCCTACATCAATGGTTAGTCAAGAAAATATCCCACAGACTTGTCTACCGGCAAATCTAACAGAAGCTTTTTCTCAATTGAGAGTCTCTCTTCTCTTATGACTCTAGCTTATGTTAAGTTGACAAAAATAACAAGCACAGGTCTCCTAACCAGACCTAGACTCTTGTCCCATGGGGAGCTTCCTCCTTCCATCAACTCAATCCCAGGCACTATTTCCTGTCCTCAACTTGTGGCACCTGCTGCCTGTCTCCTCCAAAACTTCTATTGAGCTGACCATGGGCAAAGCCTACCAGCCAGGGCCCTGATCCTCACCTGTTTGAGTGAACGTCTGCTATAATAGTGTCCATTCATCCCATGAATGTGACCCATTGGCTGCCAGTCGGCACTGCTGTTACAGTTGCTGGGCATTTGCCTTGTGCTCTGATATCCGTGGGGAGGCTGGGGTCAAGGCTACGGACAGGCTAGCTAGCCCTTTTCCTCTGTGTTGGAATCCCCCACAGCTCCTGTTGCCATGGTGCTGATGGTGGAAGGAGGAAGAACGGGGTTTGAGGAAGCTGAAGCTGGGGACCCAGAGTGATTCCCCATGGGCCTGGGCTGTGAGAACACAGCTTGAAATTCCCTCTGAGGTTCCTGTCCAGTCCAGTTAGGTGGGACCCGGCAGGTTCTGTCTGTCCTGTGTGGGCGTGATTGTCAGTCGGGGTGGAAGAAGCTCTTTAGAGCTGTTCCAGCTGTTCATGCAGGAGGTGGTTTTCTGTCAGACTGTGTCCTGTGGGGGTTATTAGCTGTCCATTGGACTGTCCTGTGTGGGTGTAATTGTCTGTCAGATTGTTCCAGGGAGGGGCGTGGTGCTTTGCCCTGTGGGTTTCTCTGACATAGATAGATAGCCCAGTTTGCTTTCACTAGCAGTTTCCAAGTGTTTATTGCTGGGGGTGGGGGTGGGGCGGCATCAATTCGAATGATCCTCCACCTTGAGTTCACTCACTTGACCTGACAGTACGGGTCCCAAATGCAAGTTTCATTCATCCCCTCAGAGGGTCTTTTCAGCTACCCCCACCCCCAGTCTTGCTTGGCTCCTGTCTGTCCGTCTGTGGCCAGGAGCAGCCCCTCAGGGCACTGGCCCAAGTGGGAGCTACAGTCTCCATTAGCCTTCTGAATTATGCAGAAGCCTCTGTGGGTCGAAGCACTTTAGCAGGACCAAGCTTAGGGAAGTAGCCGGAAAGGGTGGGGCTAGCAGGGTAGAGGTAGAGTAGGAGATGGTGGGAGTGTGGCCCGAGGCTGCTGTGCGCCAGGCCCCAAGGCAAACGAGGAGGTGACGGTGTCCCAGGCTCTTGTCTGATGAGCTTGTTTAGGAATTCCAGACCTGTGGGTCTGTAGGCTTTGGGGACAAGAATGTTGATAAGCATGATTACTGGTAACTAGCCTTAGGACTCGGGACAGTGGTGGGCACTCTATGGACAGCCCCTGGGTGGCTCTTGCTTCTAAGGACACATTCTTGATTCTTGCTTAGAGGGACCTGGCTCATCAGAAAGAGCTTCCTGGAAGCCACCCAGGCCCTATGCTGTGGCCCAGGCGAGCCACTGCAGCTGGGGCTATACTTATTGTCGAGGCCTCCGCGTCCCAGGCCACACTCACCATGGACCATGACCCATGTCTTCTCTTGTGTCCCCCCCACAGGTGCATTGCAGATAGAGAGCAGCGAGGAGTCTGACCAAGGCAAGTACGAGTGTGTGGCAACCAACTCTGCAGGCACACGCTACTCGGCCCCCGCCAACCTGTATGTGCGAGGTAAGAACTTGGCCACACCCGGCTCTGTCAACTTGGAGCCAAGCTTCACCTGCCAAGCATGCTGCCTGGAGGAGACCTTGGTGCAGATGCTGGAGGGACTCTGCAAGCCTTTCCTTCCCATCTCTTTCTGCAGCAGTGCTCTCCGCCGCCAGCTCCGTGGCTCCCAGGGGCCGTTCTACTAGCAGCCGCCACTACTTGCCTTCTTTCCCCTCAGGCCCTTGGGGAAGCAGACACTCCCTCTACCCTCTCACCCCTGGGAGCATTTGTATCTTTTGTAGGTCTTTGCTACCTGGTCCCAGAGCCCTATGGGAGTCTGGAGCCTTCTGAGCAGACACTGCTGTTCCTGTGTGTGTGTGTGTGTGTGTGTGTGTGTGTGTGTGTGCGCGCGCACGCGCGTGTGTGTTGGGGCTGGGGAGTGAGGGCACAGACACATGCGATTACATGTGAATATACCTGTCTGACCTGGCTCCCTCCTGCTACCCCAGCAGGCTGGACTTTAGGACTCTGGTTCTAAACTTTAGATCTGGCAGGAATGGACCAGATGGGCCTTCCAGGAGTTCTATGACCAACTCCACCCCTCATGTTTCGGGCAAGGCTAAGGTAGCTGTGAGCCCCTATGAGCATATTGCCTTGGGCATTCCTACTTGGGGCGAAATGGACTGGGGGCTACTTACAGTGAGGTCCACAGCTGAAGGGTCTGGGACCGGTCAGGGGTCCCTCCATGATACAATGAGAGGTAGTCTAGAAAGCATGGATCCCTCGTTGGGGATGGCTGAAGGAAAGACCAAGCTTCCCTGCAGCTCCCCTGCAGTAGTAACTCCATCACTTAAAAGCTCCCTCCCCTCTTTCTGAGGATGGTCTGACGTCTCTCCAGTTCATGAGCCCAACTGATGGCAGTGGTCTGTCTTCCTCTCAAAGCAGTTTGGTAGACTTGCTTACTCAAGGTGGAGAGGTGAAAGCTGCCAGCTACTTACTGAGGGCCAGCAGTGTCCCAGAGCACATTATGGTTTTGGAGGGCTTGCAGGTGTCAGCCTGTTAGTGGACCAGAGGGGCTGTTTGTATTAGGCTAATTGTGTTCCTTCCTAGGAGTTGGGAAACCCCTATCACTGTCCTTGTTGTTGGGTGTCCTGTATACCAGTCAGTGAAATGACCCACTGCCTGTCTTTAGGAACACCACCAGGACAGAGACCAGGAACCCAAAAACTTCCTGAAGGCAGACTGAAGTAGAACTGGGAAGAGCACACGCTTAAGCCCGTGCTCATCCCGGCTGGGTATCCTAACAAAGGCACAGGAGCCTGCCAAGTTCCCTCTGGGAGATTAGCAGCTGAAAAGACTCTTCACAGGGACTAGCCGTCTCCTCCCTCTTCAGCCAGGGTAGCCCCCGTTGGCACATGGCACATAGCTACACCAGAGAGAGGAGAATCCAGGCAGAGCCTTGGTAAACCCTAGGCCAGCTGTTTAAGCATTGCTTGATGGCCATTTCCTAGGGTAGAGCTGCCAGAGGCAGAACCAAAGCAGAAAAAGGACACCCAGATTCAAAAAGGATGATGCGGCCATCCACAATAGGCACCGCACCTGTCCAGCTAGCACTGTCATGCAGGCTGTGGCCAGTGGCAGGGCAATGGTTATCTCTGGAAATAGGCTGAGGTGGCTGCTAAGGCATTGACCAGGAGACCCTAAATTCCCTGGGGCATCCCTACCTTCAGAGTCCCTGCTGTCCACATGTGATTGGCTTGGACATTACCCTAGCTGGATCCTGCCTTATCCCATCTCTTGGGATAAGCGCCACTTGAAAGAGCTTTAGGAGGTCAGGGAGGGGTATAGGAGCTCCTTTGCTCTCAGCCCTTCCTGTCTAGAGCCTAACATAGCCAACCTGGCCTCTGCAGCTCACCCTCCGGGCCCTGCCTCATATCTAGAACCCATCTAAATCTATGAGGGACCTTTGGTCTAGGATTTCCAACCATAAGGAAATACCTGCTCACTGGGACCCTTGCCTGTAGTGTTTCCAGCTTTCTTGTGTGCCTAGCAAAGCCCCATCAGCCCCAGGAGTGCTCCGGGACTGCCTGTGTAATGCTAATCACCAGCTCTGTATTTGTAACTCTGTATGTGGGTGGATAGGCATGGAAGAATCCTGCCCCACCCCAGTTCCTATCTGCTGGACTCTTGTCTCCCAATATAGCGGCTTCAAGATGTCAGTCCATAGTAGTTTCTGTTATCACCCTGAAATGGAAGTCTCCAGCTCTTGTCAGACCCTAAGCCCCTGATTCAGGCGAGTGTGAATTATAGCTCAGGTGTTTCTTATCCTTTGCACTGTTGACATTTTAGACTGAATACATCTCTGTTGAGGGCCATTCTATGCATAGTAGGCTATTTAGAAGCATCCCTAGCCATTCAGGTACCAGCAGTGCTTAATCAGACCCGTCTAAATAACCACAACTCTCTCCAGACTGTGGTTCCCAGGGTATTTTGCCCCTGTGGAGACCCTTTGCTCGGCATTGCTACCTCCTGAGGGCTCCGTCTCCATCTCTAACTTTGTTCTTCTGTCTATTGACTCATCTTCTCAGGCTTAGCCTCCCCATGTTCTTCCTCTGTTCCCCAAACTGTCGCCTCTCTGAGGCCCTAGGGCTGCTACAACCGATGGGGGCAGTCCATGGGCCTGTAAAGCTCCCAGCATTCTGCCAGGTGCACAGGAGGCACATGAGAGTCAGCTGTCTAGGTTTCTGTTGGGCTAGCGCTGGAGGACACAACATCGTACACTTACATCTAACTTTATTCACAGTTGCTTGCAGTTCCACCCACAGTCTAGCAGGCCCAGGCACGCTGGGTAGACCAGCCTCTTTCTCCATCACCATCTGACTCCCTCCCCAAGTGACTCATTCTCTCCTTCCATCCACGGCGTCTCTCCCCTCCGGCTCTCCAGGCATATAGCTGCCTGGGTCAAGGCAGAACCCTGCCCTTGGCAAAGCCTGCCTTACCTGTACCAAGATCACCAGCCTCCTCATTCTCTTCAGGGACCCGGCATCTGAGACTCCACTGTCTGGATAGAGGACGTTGCCTCCTAGCCTTTCTTCCCACAGGCATCCAGATATGCTCCTCACACTGGTGTTGGCGCAGCATGGGGCTTCCTCACGGTGGTGGGACTGGAGTGGCTTGTATGCCTCGGTGGGTTTGTGAGCTGGGTGGACCCTGACCCCAGAGCCTGATAGGGTCTGTCTGAGCGGTGAGGGTATGTGAGGCATGGGGACTAGCCCGTGCCCCACTTCTACCCCTACCTGCTCTGCCCTCGTTGTCCCTGGCACCGCTGGTGGGCCCTACCCTGTCCACCGTGTCCCTCCATGAGTCTTGAGTCCTCTGTGAGCGGCGTGGTCCGTGTGCACCTGTGTGCACGTGTGTGTGCGAGGGGCACAGGAGTCCTGTCTTGTCTCTGTGCTGTGTGGGCAGATAGAGGTTGGCCTGTTTTTACTCTCTCTGTGTTTCTCCTTGTCTTTTTTTATTCCCTCTCATCCTCATCGCACTCTGCCATCAACCCAAACTCTCATCTCTCAGATCAGCGAGAAGGTTGGTCGTTTTCACTTCTTATCCATCTACAGTTCGCCCACCGACTGTGCCCGTCAGTTGGGACCAGCGGGCTTGGTCGGCTCCCTCAGGCTCGCTCCAGCCACGCCTGCCCGCCAGTTGGCCTCTTCTCAGTGTTTGGGCTGGCTGGCAGGCAGGACCAGGGATGGGTGGGCAGGCCTTCTGCCCTGCATGTTCCTGTTGCTTGACCCTGATGCAATGTGTGTCTGCATGTCCCCTTAGCTCTGCTGTTGGAGTGGCCATACATGCATGGTGCACGGCATAAAATTGTACCCCATAGAACTGCACCCTGCTTTGTACCTGGACCAGGCTAGCTGGAATGGTTCCAGGAATGGTTGTGGGGATCTCTGTCAGAGAAACTGTAAAGGCTGAAGCACTTGACATGTAGGGGGGTCGGGGAAGCGTCTACAATGTCCCCACCCACCCTTATGTAGGCCTAGGAGTTTCCCTAAGAGAAGGTGGAACTACAGGGGACAATAGGAGGAGACTAATTTAGAACGACTTGTCCCCTTGAGATCTTGCAATACACGACACAGTCCTGCAGTGTCTGCCCTGTCCTTGAGGCCTCCAGATCCTTACCAGTGCTCTGTGAAGCAGACTGGCTGTTCTGAGACTTAAGACCAGCCTTGGTCTGCCTCTCAAACACCCTGATGGCCGTAGTTCAAGGCAAGTGGCATCATTTTGGTATAGTGAGTAAGTGTCCCAACATTATATCTTTTCTGTCTCCTACCAGGTTCAAACCAAGGTCACCCTACCTGCCCAGACCCCTCTACGAGGGCTTCCAAGGCAGCCTCTATGCCTCTCCAAGGGTACAGTGTATGTGGGTTGCTGACCAGCTAACAGCCCTCAGTCCCGCGCTGGGCAGTGGCACTGAGCATTTAGATCCAGTTTGCCTATGCCTGGAGTGACTGAATTGTCACTGCAACTTGCTGAGGCCTTGAGTATCTGTCCAGCTCAGCCTTAGGTTGGGCAGGGCTTCTTGAAACTCCCTGGATCCCCTCCCAGATCTGTCCCTTTGAATCCAGGCCTATACTTCCCAGTACTGGGCCAGCAAGGGGCTAGTGGTCCTTTACGTCTCATGTGGTGTAAAGGGTTAATCACTGGGCTTTGGAGGGGTCCAAGGAAGAAGCGCAGCACAGAACCAAGCTACCAGGTGGCCTCTGTATTGTGCTCTGTGGTTTTGAGTTTACTCCGGGAGGACAAGGGAGCCAGTCAGGAGGAGGGCTGCAGCCTGGGCTCAGATATCAACATAAGCCTCCCTCCATATGCACTCCTGAGCTCTGGGGCATTTCGGTTACACCATTTCGCTGACCAGGCGGATCTGCTGGGGCGTTCAGAAAATAGTCATCAGCAGACAGCCCAGTCCGCAGCCACTCCCCCCACACCCCTTCACCTACCTTCTGCATCCTTTGTTCTTTCCCCCACCCACCCTGTGGTCCCACCAAAAATAAACGCATACACAAATATTTAACGGGAAGGAGAAACGAGTTTCTAAATATTCCGGGGGGATTTGCCGGGCTGGTAATTTGTTTGGTGCTGATAATTGCATCTTACATTTTTCTAGCTTTACTTAAAACTGTGTGCCGGGTGTGCCAGCATTTAATTACTGCTCTGCGGCAGCCACAAGGTTATTTATTAAAGAGTTATTTTATCTTGATACAGTGGATCCTGCCCCTTATCCCCTCCTTAATGTTGTGTTATTTTCATCAGAGAAATTTCCGCAAGTGAATGCAGATTGCGGGGCTACCTCCCCCTGCGATTAGGCTGTCACTCCACTGAATGCTGATACCTCCAGGCGCCGCACCACCCTATTATAGGGGGTTGTCAGCGCAAATAATTAGACTTAAAAGTTACAGCTGAAATATAATCCAGAAATGGCAGGGCCCTGTTTTGGAAATTGTCTATAAAATGTCAGCACTAAGGATACACGGGGAACGGCAATAGACCAGCATTGTTGGAGCCTGAGATTAGACCCTAAGTGCATTTTCCCCAGCTCCAGTTTTTTCTTCCCTGCTGTTGCTTCTGTCAATAGACTGAGTCCAGGGTGAGTCCTGCTCCCTTTGGAGGCCCTGTGCTTGTGGTGGCCGGGGGAGGATGGTGGAGATGCTATGTTGAAGCATCAACCACTTCCAGCTGTTGGCACAGGGGTAGCTGTCTAGGCTGGGCTAGGACACAGGGCCTCTAGCATTTGGGGCACTCTGTTGCCTCTTTCCCTTATTTTCTGTAGATGTGCTGGCCTGCCTGAGCTCTAGCTGATCGCCTTCCAGGAGTCTTTGCATGTGGCTGGACCCTAGTGTCCTTATATAGGAATGTAGTTATCAATGGAACACCTGGGGCCTCTGGCTGAGTTCCTTTCCTAGTGAGGGGTGACCCTGACCTCACACCTGTCTGTAGCCACTAGAGTTCTCCCTATAGCTTGCATCTTGGAGGGAAGATAAAGGCCATTCTTAGTATCAGTTCCCACAGGGGCCTAGTTCCTGACAGTGGCTAGAGATGGAAAGGAGAGGCCCAGGACATTGGCCTGGCTCTGAAGCTGATCCATGAGTCTGCTGAAAACACTGTCCACCAGTGACTATCCAGGGGTAAAAGTTTGGGCCCCAGGTTTATTGGCCAAAGACCTACTTCCTGCTGTATAACCCCTGGCATCTGATACCCAGTGGCCTCACTTCCATTAGGGTTCCACCATTAACTAGAGCCAGACGTCCATCCTTGACCTTTCTCCTGGTGTCACTGTCAGATGTCCCATCTGAATGCATCTGGAGCTCCATCTTATGCCAGTGCTAAGACCCCATGGCCTTCATGGCTTTCGAAGATAGAGTTTTTACCACACAGACCTGTTCCTCTGTGTATATAAAGGCAGATGTGTCACTTCCTGTGTCAGCGTTGACTCTGGCCCTCATCTGCAGTTGAGACATGGTGAATAGCCAGGGATATATAAACCCTGTCTCAAAAAAATAAAGAGGGGGGGGGGAGGTGGCTTCCTCTGTACCTGACTCCATGCCCTTCAGTGAAAAGGAGAATGACAGAGAGGCCTGTTCAGTTCCAGCAACTTCTGTGTTCTGAACTCCTCCATTCCTTGCTAGGCCCAGACTTGGCTTAAATGCAGCCCTGTGTACCTATTCTTCACCTTGTAGTGCCCAGCCCTTGTAGGACCTTGTCTGAAGCTCAGAAGTGCCCATGCCCTGGGCTGGCAAAGCCTGCCTGTACCTTCTGCCAGTTGAGAGTTCTTGAAGGGGAGTCTGTTACCATGGATCACTTGGTAGCCATGACCCTGGGATTTACCTGTCCCTTGTCATGAGAACTGCTGTATCTATGATACTGTGTCATCAGCCATGTAGACTCCTGATATTAACATAACATGATAAAGAGGCTTGGCAGTGGTGGCGCACACTTAATCCCAGTACTCAGGAGGCTGAGCTGAAGACCAGCCTGCTCTACAGAGTAAGTTCCAGGACAGCCAAGGGTACACAGGAAAATACTGTCTAGAAAACCAACAATAACAAAAAGGATAAATGATAAGGGAGTTGAAAAGATGGCTTAAGGGTTAGAGCAATTGCTCTTGAAGAGGTCTAGGTTCAGTTCCCAGCACCCACATGGTGGCTTACAGCCATCCGTAACTTCAGTTATAGGCTCTCAACATCCTCTTCTGGCCTCCGGGGGTTCCAGCATACATGTGGTATACTTATGATTGTGCAGGCATACACACACACACATATAAAAAAAAAAAAATAGGGCTGGTGATTTGGCTCAATGGTTAAGACCTCTTGTTCTTGCAAAGGCCCCGGTTCTAGTCCCAGTCCCATCCTGAATGCCTACCACCTCCTTGGGCATAAGGCATGCATGTGGTGCAAAACACCCAGAATAATAAAATAAACCTAAATAAATGGGTAATAAAATAAGTTTCTGTTGGGCAGTGCACTTAATCCCTGTACTTGGGAGGAAG
This sequence comes from Mastomys coucha, assembly GCF_008632895.1. Taxonomy (NCBI): domain Eukaryota; kingdom Metazoa; phylum Chordata; class Mammalia; order Rodentia; family Muridae; genus Mastomys; species Mastomys coucha. The sequence goes on along the minus strand of NW_022196900.1, from coordinate 75,771,055 downwards.
AGGCAGGCAGACTTCTGAGTTTGAGACCAGCCTAGTCTATAGAATGAGGTCCAGGACAACCAGGGCTACACAGAGAAATCCTATCTCAAACAAACAAACAAACAAAAACAAAAATAGATAAATAAGTTTTTAAAAAGAGACTTGGGATAGAAATCCATGTATACTAGAGAAAGCAAAATAGAAAGTCTTATGTTACAGAACTAGGAAGCATAGAAGTAGATTTGGTGTTGAGCAGGACTGGAGCCAGGTCTTCAGTGTGGTCAGGCCATGGATCGCCATAGCCTCTCACTGTTCCTCCACTGCTCTTATCTTTGTACTGGAGTAGGTCCTCCTCCGCCTTAGGAAAGGAGAACCTAAGCTCAACTGCCCCTGTAAAGTGTGTTGCTGCTCTCATCCATTGTGCAAACATCCAAAGGTTGGTTGTTACTTATTAGCCAGATCTAGATTACATACTGCAGAGTGCCAAGGATGGAGAGATGGCTCCCCTAGAGAAAATGAAGACGGAATTGGAAATGTTGCTCAGCGGTAGACTACCACACCTAGCATGTATGAGTCTCTGAGTTCAGTTCCTAGTACTCTAAAAAAGAGAGGAAGAGAGGTGGGGGAGGGAGGGAGAGAAGGATGTAGAGGGAGGGTAGGAGGAAGGAAAATATAAGGGTGCTGCTGCTTCAGGCCAAAGGTGGAAGCTGGATGTGTACAATACACTCCTGGTAAATGTCTGACGTGAGTGTGGGGAGCAGGCCCCGTCTGCCATTCACTGGGACTCACTTGGGGCTGTCAATATTGTGATTCGGCCCATAGGATTTAGTGAAACTGGCATAGAAGGTGTGGAAGCAAGTTCTACCCAAGGTCCTATAGGCTGGCCATGGAGCATCAGGAACCACACAGAAACTTCATTAATTAGGGAAACACCAGTTGTCCGTGGAGAGCTCGGGAGTTGGTTAGTGTAAGAAGTAGAGGGACCGCAGAAGTGGTGTTATTTAGATGTTACTAGTAGAGGGAAATGGATTTTGAAAGATGCCTTCGGCAGACCCTTAGTACAACCCGGTGACTTTTACTAAATGTCTCAGCTCTGAGCTTCAGTTTGACCTCTAGGAATTGAAGTGAGGTTGAACCTGGTGGTCTTTCCAGGGATTCCACCTCTGCTTCTGTGGCCTGGGGCTGTGTGACATGCTTCTTACGTACATCGGTCCTCTGCATGTCTGGGCTCCTCAGCAAGAGTCCTCAGAGACCTGTGCTCTCATAGTGGCCCTCAGGTCACGTAGGCTTGCTGCCTGTCCTCGCTAGCCCTTTGTGTAAGGGTGACCCTCTAGGATACATCTGAGCCTCTGTCAGCAGCTGCATGACCTGTCTGCATGTCAAGCATGCCTATGTGTAGCTAGGTCTTGTCCACCTTGCCCCCTCTGCATGCTTTGAATGTCTGTGCCAAGCTTGCCACTCCGGGGTTGGTTCCAGGCTTTGCCCTGGCCTGAGAAGCCCAGGACAGTTTCTGGCCAGGGGAGTCCAAGGCTGGGGGTCGTGGCTAGGCACAGCCACCCTCCTTGAGAGCTTTACTCACTGGTGCAGAAAGCTGTCTGCTCGGCACCCTCATCATGTTACTGCCATCCTCATGCCCATCCTGCCCGCGGACCACGTCCCTGGCCCGCCCAACCCCTCATACCCCGACTAGCCCTCCTAAGGGGCCATCCACATTGTGGATGGCAAGGCCCAGCAGGTAGTTCTGCCATTTTCTCTTCTCTCCTGGGGCCATGGCCTTAGGTGGAGATATTGACTCCAGAGAAGGTGGCCGTGTTACTCTCCCAGACTGATCCTTTGCCCGCCCCAGCCATGCTCTGAGGACCTGGATTTCTCTCACTGATTCCCCCATCTGGTCCCTCTGGAGACACAGGAGGAGGGGAGTCAGGAATAAGCAAGAGTGGTCATTGGAGGGCCACCTGGACTGTGGCCCTAACCAGGCCTGGCTCTTGCACTAAGTCCTGGGTGACCTTGGCTGAGTGTCCCATGCCATAAGATGGGAGCTTGGTTATGCAAGTTCTCATTAAGAGGTGTTCCAGATGGTCCCTGAGTGCAGGGACTACTTCTGTTCCCAAAGTGAGGTGGGAAATGGTGAGCCGGGCCCCAGGGACACCACTCCTCCTGTCTCTGAGCATGGGCTTGGCTCTGAAAGAGAGGCTTCCTTAATGAGGGGCCCCTGCCCTTCTGTCCCCCCTCGCATCCTGCCCAGCCTGTGAGTGCCTCTCTCCCTCCTCCCGCAGTGCGCCGTGTGGCTCCTCGTTTCTCCATCCCTCCCAGCAGCCAGGAGGTGATGCCCGGCGGCAGCGTGAACCTCACGTGTGTGGCAGTGGGTGCACCCATGCCATATGTGAAGTGGATGATGGGCGCCGAGGAGCTGACCAAAGAGGATGAGATGCCAGTCGGCCGCAATGTTCTGGAGCTCAGCAATGTCATGCGATCTGCCAACTATACCTGTGTGGCCATCTCTTCATTAGGCATGATAGAGGCCACAGCCCAGGTCACAGTAAAAGGTGAGTGTACCGGTGCCTCAGCCAGCTGATGTTTTCCTCTGTCTTGAGGCCTATGGCAGATAAATAGGAGCTAGCCTTGAACTCATAGAGAGCCTCCTGCTCGTGCTCCCCAAGAACTGGGGACACAGCTCAGTTGGTAGAGCATTTACCATGTTGGAAGCCCTGGATTCAATCCCAAGTACTGCCAAAAGGAAATCAGGATTTAAGGTAGGATTAATTAATCATGTCACTCCTCCTGGTCTTCCTTGGGATGGAGCCCAGGGCCTTACACACGGTAGATACGCACCTATACACCTAGCCTTACACCGTTTCCTTTTATGAAAACAAAAGGTAGCTTTCAGGGGCTCACGTAGCTCTGGGAGTCACCCAGGAACATCATCTGGTCTCCCACTCTCAGTTTCTGCCAGCCACACAAAAACATACTGTTTTAGTCCCCCCGCGCCCCCCCCCCCGCGCCTGCTCCTCCTCTGTCACAGTCAGTGGCCCAGCACTGTGAGGCGTTGCCCGTACCCATCCCCACACCCATCAAGGGGAGGCTATGTTTCTCCTCCTGTCCTTGCTCACATTTGCCATCAACTCATTTGCTGATTATTTCCCCAGACTATAAAATTCCAGAGAGCAGGAATGTGACCACAAGCCATTGTGGCGCTGAACAGGGTTCCTAGGACTTAGTGGCCATTCTTCATGCAGTGATCGTGGGCCTGGGATTTTGCCACCTTCATTTTGAATCAAGTCATGGGGCCTAGTGGCAGAGCTAGCAAGTTTATGGATCACTCTGAACTCTAAAAGGCCAGTTCCTTGTCAGAGAGAGAGAGAGAGAGAGAGGGAGAGGTAGAGAAGTAGAGAGAGAGAGAACTTGGTACAAGTAAGTGTAGAGGAGCACCAGGTAGGTCCCTGCCTAGTGTTGGCATGTGAATTGTGTGGGACTTGACAGGACCAGGAGGTCTGTTTGTTGTGTGAATCACATGTGCTAATGTGACACTCCTGTGTGTGTGTGTATGTGTGTAGGGTCTTAAGAGTGACTTGTTATATACCAAAGGGCTCAGGTTCCTTGGACTACCATCAGACCTAGCTGCACTATCTCAGTAACTGCCCCACGAAGTCACCTCAAGCTTTTCAAGCCTTTTTTTTTTTTTAAAGATTTATTTATTTATTATATGTAAGTACACTGTAGCTGTCTTCAGACACACCAGAAGAGGGCATCAGATCTCATTACGGGTGGTTGTGAGCCACCATATGGTTGCTGGGATTTGAACTCATGACCTTCCAAAGAGCAGTCGGTGGTCTTCCCCACTGAGCCATCTCACCAGCCCTCAAGCCTTTTTTGAAGGAGGGTTATGGGCATCAATCACACTTGGGTGGCCGTACCCTGTGTTTGGTTGATGCCTTGGATTTGTCCTCAGAGTCATGACATCTAACAATTCTTTCTCCTCAGCTCTGCCAAAGCCTCCAATTGATCTTGTGGTGACAGAGACAACCGCCACCAGTGTTACTCTGACATGGGACTCTGGAAATACCGAGCCTGTGTCCTTCTACGGCATCCAGTACCGTGCAGCTGGCACAGACGGCCCCTTCCAGGAAGTGGATGGTGTGGCCAGCACCCGGTACAGCATCGGTGGCCTCAGCCCCTTTTCAGAATATGCTTTCCGTGTGTTGGCTGTTAACAGCATTGGGCGAGGACCACCCAGTGAGGCGGTGCGAGCACGCACGGGGGAGCAAGCCCCCTCCAGCCCTCCACGCCGTGTGCAGGCCCGAATGCTGAGCGCCAGCACCATGCTGGTACAGTGGGAACCACCCGAAGAGCCCAATGGCCTGGTACGGGGATATCGTGTCTACTACACCCCAGATTCTCGGCGCCCTTTGAGTGCCTGGCATAAGCATAACACCGACGCAGGACTCCTTACCACCGTGGGCAGCCTGCTACCTGGCATCACCTACAGCCTCCGAGTCCTTGCATTCACTGCTGTGGGCGATGGCCCACCCAGCCCCACCATCCAAGTCAAGACACAGCAGGGAGGTAGGTAGGGGGTCCGTTCTAGATGGACAGCAGACAACAGAGGCTCGAGCAGGGTCCTTCTTGTTTCCTCAGGCTATGAAATTTGGATCTTGGGGAGGGCGAGGGTGCCATACTCCACAGATACATGGTCACTGGGGATGCAGGCCAAGCTAGTGAGAGCTTGGCACCCTCTCACCCGGCCCTTGGAGGTGTCCTGAGGCTAACCTTGCCTGGGGTGGACATTGCAGTGCCTGCACAGCCTGCGGACTTTCAGGCCAAAGCTGAGTCGGACACCAGGATCCAGCTCTCATGGCTGCTGCCCCCGCAGGAGCGGATCGTCAAGTATGAACTGGTGTACTGGGCAGCCGAGGATGAAGGCCAGCAGGTGAGCCATGAAGCTGGGAAGGGTGGAAGGAAGATAGGCTCGGGTTCCTGGGGTTCCTGGTGGTCTGTGATGGGCACACTTAGGCAGACTACAGACCCTAGGTTTCTCCCTACAGCTTTGTAGCTCTTACAGTCTATATGGTTCTGTAGTCTGCACCACCCCTGTGCTAGAGGCAAAGCTTCTAATGTCTACCTTTGTTCTCTTGGGTTCGTGGCCCATGTGATAACTGTCCTAGCCTTAAAGCTCCCCCCCACCCCCGTCATCAATCCCTGGTGGCCTTTTTGATCTTTGAGGTGGCTGTGGCATGAGTCAAGCCTTGCATTTCTTGTAAGGCTGTGTGACTGTGTAGGGTGGGGCTGTTAGAGAACCACAGTGGGTCCTCTGCCAGCTGCCTGCAGCCCACATAGGGAATAACCTCTGAGTGGCCTTTGAGATCTGAGCAGTCAGTAAGTGCTCTCTGCTCTTCTAGCACAAGGTGACCTTCGACCCTACCTCCTCCTACACTCTGGAGGACCTGAAGCCTGACACACTGTACCACTTCCAGCTGGCTGCCCGCTCAGATTTGGGAGTGGGCGTCTTCACTCCCACCATAGAGGCCCGTACAGCACAGTCCAGTAAGTGTCTGCTAAGGCCACCTTGTCACATAAGGCTGGTACACTACACACAAGCATATATCGTTCCCTTTCAAGCAGGTGGGTGGTCAGGTCTGCTGAGTCCAGTACTGGACTCCAGTCTGGGCTCTTGAGTCTGGACCCCAAGAAAGGGACAGGTAAGTGTCCTGTTAGTCTGTGTCCAGGCAGTGGTTGCCTTCTCTGCTCCCTGCCCAGCCTTCTGACCCTCTCTTACCCCTGTGACTCTTAGATCCTGCACAGGTAAGTTCTGTGTTCCTGTGACTCATCTCTATCCTCTCTCCTTCTCCTTCCATACCTAGATTATAGCATTGATTTGGTGGGCCTGCCGTGTTTGAGGCCTGCCTAGATGACTGTCTTCCTCCCCATGGTCCCACATCTCATCACCCACGTCCCCTCCTCATACCCCACCACAGTTCCTTGGGAGCTGTGTAATCTCTCTAAGGCCTCTGCACTTGGGGACAGGTCCATGAGAATGTGACTGTGTGCCAGTGCGTGTGTCCCCACATCTGCCCGTGGGAGCACATGGCTTACGTGACAGCATGAGTGACAACATGACTGTTGGTAGAACCACCTGGAGTTTGTATGAATACCAGCCAATAGCACCTGAGTGTGTCAATGTGTGTGGGTGTGACTTTTTGTCACACCCAGATTATGATTGGCACAAGATGGCAGATTGTGAATGTGACTTGGTGTGATACTAGATGGCCTGTCTGTGATCACTATGCCAGCATCTTCAAGGTTGCCTGTTTGATAAGATGCTCCTGGGTGTGACTGGCTGGGGGTCACTGGGAAACAGAACCCATAAGCAGGGCAGTGTCAGTGAAGTCTGTAGGAGGTGGGACTGTGTGCAGAGATTGCCTGACTTTGTAGTTTAAGTTCATTCTAGAAGGCTCTGCTGTGCTCTAGGTCTGGTAGCACGGCCAGAAGGCAAGGCCTGTATCCATAGGGCTTCTGCAGTGGACTGAGACAGACATACAGTGGTGCCTGTAATTACCCAAATGAGCTCTTAATTACGTTTGTGCAGAGTGAGCTGGGAGGTGGAGAGATGGCATTATTACAGGAGCCACTGTTGGTCCAAGGTCAGAGGCAAACACTGTTGGTGCAAGGTCAGAGAGAGTTGAATCTTGGAGCTATGACACTTCACCTCCGCTGAAGCAAGGGTGGAAGCTAATTAGGTAAAAGGAACAGGGAATATGGTGGCCCGGGGCAGGGACTCTGCAGCCACCCAAGCTGTGCCAGTCGGGTGGCTCTGAAAATGGGCAGATGACCCAAGATGCAGAGACCACTTAGAAACCTGTTTTGTGGACTAGACGGAGCTCACTGCCTTGACTGAACTGCTGATAGTGGGCTGGGGTTGCCCTGGGTACTTCCTGGCCAGGGCTTGGTGATAGATTGATGATGATGAGGAGGAGCAGTAGGTTACAGATATGGGGATACATCGTGTTTCTGGTGGGAAGCTCCAATAGTGCCCACTCCCCCCCCAGGTCAGGCCATTGCATGGAAAGCAGGCTCGAGCAGTACGCCTGGTTTCAGGCACCGAGATTCAAATTACTGTGTCTGTCAGGGGTAGAAGTATGGAGGTGTGGGGCCTAAGCTGGAGGAGGCAGACCTGAGAAGACTAGAAATGAGATCTAGGGGTGGGACAGAGGACAAAGGAAGCTTACAGAGGTGGACCTGAAGCTGCTGCTGAGTGGCCGAAAGGAACTAGAAGTAGTCCGAAAGCGGGCTTGGGGATGGCGGGGGTGGGGGTGGGGGGCGGCTTTGTGGTAGCTTGGCAGGGGCTCAGAGTGTGTGAGGAAGTAAGCCAGCATGCTAAGATGTCATCAAGCTGTAGTAACGGGGGAAGGGAGGCGTGTAGCAATGAGGATGGGGTCTTAAAGTGCATCTGTGTGCTTTTATAAGAGTCAAGACCACGCTGGAAGCATGGAGAGGGCCAGGTCGTAAAGTCTCTGGAGGTAGAAGGAAGGGGGCAGAATGTGGATGAGAAAGCTTGGCCTTGGACTTCACTCTTGATTGTACAGGAAGAGGGGGTCTGGTAGCTGGAATTAGAAGCGGGTACTATAGGCAGGCAGCAAGCCTATAGGCAAAGGGAGCTGGAGTTCTAGGAGCTGTGTGCATTATTTGTAAAGTGGCAGAGTGAGTAAGATCAAGTAGACCTCAGCAGGTAGCCCATAGAGCCCAGAGGGAGCCAGCTGGAGGTGCCTTGTCTGCCTGCCTCAGTGCTGCAGTATCCATTACCTAGTGTGGGTCAAGCACTGGTGGGAAACGGGGGGCTGAGGGGATGACTGAGCAGGTAAGAGAGCTTGCTGCGTAATCATGAAGATCTGAGTTCAAATCCTCAGCACCTACATTAAAAAAGTATGGTCACATATGCACTTTAGCAGTAGCACTGTCAGGAGGCTGAAGTGGGAATCTGTGGGGCAGATGCACATATTCACATATACATACACATATTCATCCACCACAGACACTTACAAAGACAAGGAAGTGAGTGTAGGGCACTGGTGAGAATTGATAAGCCAGGGCGCTTTTAAGTCACGGTTGAATATTCAGGGCTGTATGGATGGAAGTGGGTGATGTGATCCAGTAGAATGCTGGGACAAGAGGTGGGTGCCCAGGGGGGAGGTTAAAGGTCATTCCCAGCACTGGTGAGTTGGGGGCTGTTGAACTTACAGACATCGAGTGGCAAGCTTGAGGTAAAAGGAAGCCCCTGTCTTGGTAATGGTGTGGTATCTAGAAAAGTCACCAGTCACAAAGAGAGCACACACTTGCCTTCTACCTCATAAGGAATCTGTTGAATACTTCCTTCCAAACCGTAGAGGCCACTAGCCATCCCTGTGACTAACCTCAGATTTTCATGAGCTTAAGCACAGAGCCCTGTGCATGCAGGCACAGGTTAAGGTCATCTTAAACCAAAGGAGGCCTTTGCATCACGTATCCCCAGAAGAGAATTATATTCTCCGAGTGTTCTGGTGTGTATGTGTGTGTATATATATATACTTGATACCATGTTTGTGTGAGACAGCATATGCATGGGAGAGACGCTGTTAGAACTCCATATGTGCGTGCGAGACACTGCACATACCGTGTGTGTGTGTGTGTGTGTGTGTGTGTGTGTGTGTGTGTGTGTGTGTGTAACAGTAGAGAGCTAGTTCTGAGGGAGTTAGGCTGTCTCAGCAGCAGTATGCCTAGAGGGCCTCAGGATAGCTGGGTGAGTCTCCAGTCCCTTGTTACTTGGTCACTGTGCCTGTGATCCCCACCCTCCATTTGCCTGCTTTCCCCCCATTTGTCTTCCCCAGCCCCATCCGCCCCTCCCCAGAAGGTGACATGTGAGAGCATGGGCTCCACCACGGTCCGGGTAAGTTGGGTTCCACCGCCGGCTGACAGCCGCAACGGCATTATCACCCAGTACTCCGTGGCCTATGAGGCAGTGGACGGCGAGGACCGTAAACGGCATGTGGTGGATGGCATCAGCCGTGAGCACTCCAGCTGGGACCTGCTGGGCCTGGAGAAGTGGACAGAGTACCGGGTGTGGGTGCGGGCACACACAGACGTGGGCCCTGGCCCTGAGAGCAGCCCGGTGCTGGTGCGCACCGATGAGGACGGTAGGCTGCAGTGGGTAGCACTGTCATGAGGTGGGGCGGGAGTGGGAGGCACGCCATCGGGGGCTGCCTGCCAAGCACCCAGGATCCTCCCTCCACAGGACCAGACAGACTCATTTTGTAAACTTGGGCTTAATGGTCTAAACTCTGGGGCGATGTAGTTGGTGGGGTATCTCGTATCCAGGTCCTGGCTTCTGGGCCGTCTCTAAGATAGCTGAAGCCTTAAACTGTAAAGGGTTAGGGCAGAAGCAACAGCCCCAGCTAATATGAGTCAGGATTGGGAAGAGGAGTGCAAGGGACTCAAGTGGGCTTTGGCTGGATACTAACGACATTTGTGACAGATGGTGTGAGCCTACGTAGTTGAAAGCGTGGTACCTTACCTCTGGCTATTCCCCACATCTATGTTCCCCATGAATAAGTAGCCCTGCCAGAAGGGTTCATGGGGATGGCCCACAGCAGGCAAATCAGCCAGCCACAAAAACAACATTAGAGCCTTTCCCAAGGGGGTGGGTGCAGAGTCACGGCCCTAAAGTTAGCTGCACATGCCTAAGCCAGGCTCAGTTCCCCCATTCTGACTCTCTCCTCTGCCTGGCCCCTAGTGCCTAGCGGGCCACCAAGGAAGGTGGAGGTTGAGCCTTTGAACTCCACTGCTGTGCATGTCTCCTGGAAGCTGCCCGTCCCCAACAAGCAGCACGGACAGATTCGTGGCTACCAGGTCACCTATGTGCGGCTGGAGAATGGTGAACCCCGAGGCCAGCCCATCATCCAGGATGTCATGCTGGCAGAGGCTCAGGTATGACGGTGCTGGGTGGCAGGGTAAACAGTGACCAGTGTGTCACAGTGACTCCCTAGAGCCCAGATTTGTTCCTCCAATGCCTACCCTCAGAGGTGTTTGTGCATTTTATGGTCATTGGAGCTGCCTTGGTCTGGCAGGGCAGGAGTTATTGAGATCGGGAGGTGAGGCCCATGTTCCAGAAAGACTTCATTTTTCTGATAGGATTGTTGAAGCTGTGCTAACCTAGGTCCCGCTACCCGCTCCACCCAGGTAGCAGTCACAGGGCTACTACTTCCAAAGGCTCCCTGCACACTGGCTTCATCCAGTGTGGTTTGCAGAAAGCACATTTGCTGTGGCTTTGAGCTGAACTGCTGTCCTAGGCAATACTGTTCTGAGTATCCTCTGTACCGCACAGCCAGAGGCAGACAAGACTTTTCTCCATCCTCCGTGGCCTCAAGCCAGTGACGGAGGCAAAGCTCTGCAAATAATCAAGCTGAGTGTCCGAGGCTGAGCCTGCCACCCCTTTCCTGTTAGAAGCTTCCGTGTTCCCAGGGATTCTGCCTTCAGGCTTACAGTGAGATCCCTGGAGTATTCTGACCCCCACCTTGCTAGTCCATCAAAGGAGCACCGAGCACTGTGAGGTTATATGTATAGCTAAATAAGCCAACATGTGGGTGGCAGGGCTTGGATAGGAGGCCAAGTCTCTACCCTGGGAAAGGACTAATCAAGTATTGGAAAAACTGTGTTGTCTGTCCTTGGTCTCCCTGTCCTGAACCAGGTCCTGAGGATTCTTGGGCCAGCACCAAGTCCCAACAGAAAGAGCCTAGATTCCCTCCCCAACCAAGTGAGAACCCCATATTCTGCAGGCTGTGCTGAGGGATGATCCCACACACAGACAAACTGCCTTCATACCTTTGGCTAGGTTCCACCCTCCGAGCCAGAGGGTGCCCTCTTTCTTCTCCCAACCTGTCTGTGCTGAAGGACCCAGGGGTGGGGGAGGTGGGTGTATTCACCAGCCTGCATTCCTGGGGCAGGTTGAGGGCTCCTCACAAAGTCTCAGCAGACACACCCGCCCAGAAACATCCAGAGAATGACTTGATCCAGCCCCTCCCATCCTAGGAGTCTGGCGCCACAGCTGCAGCCACTGTGGATCCAGGAAAATCACTTCATGTAGTTTTTGTGTGCTGGTCCCCAACAGTTTGAAGGGGGTTGGGTAATAAGATCAGGGACATTGTCCCCATATTTGTGCTTTTTACAAGGAGTATACCCAAGCAGGCTCCAGGGAGGCCATGGAAGACAAGGCCTGCCCCTGTAGCCTCCCACCCCCTGGGACTGTGTCATTCTGCTTTGGGCCAGTGGGAGACCAGATGGCGAACTTATCCAGCCTGGCCCCAGGGCCTAGGTATCCCCTGTGTGACTCTTGTCAAGGACACCCCAGCCTGCCCTTATTCACCCAATAGAACCATCTGTGCAGCCCAGGGCCTCAATAAGATCAGAAAGAAGCATGTGATGTATATCTCCACCAGATGTGCACAGCCCAGCCCGCCTCCCCTGTGCTCCCTGTAGATGAGACTCGCCACCCTCCACCTCCTTTTGTCCCTTTCTTTTGGCTTTTCTCTCACTGTTGTAGTTTAGTCTAGCTATTCTCTGTCACCCTTCCTTGTCTCCTCTCCCTACTCCTCTTTCAGCCTCTTCCTTTCCCACCTACCCCTCTGTCTTTCTCCTCTCACTACCTGACGTGGGAGGGGCTCCCTGTGATAACTCCACACAGGGTTCCCCTCAAGTATGGAACCCTAACAAGACCAGGTCCCAGCCCACTCTGCAAAGTAGACATGATCATTCCAGAACTCTATAGCCTCTCTATATTCTGTCGCAAAGACTTTGTGACAGAGCTGGCTCGAATAGCAGGTGCCTAGGCCACTCCAGCACCAGGCTAGTGGACAGGCCAGACCAGCTATATGAGGGTGATCTGGCTAGAGGACTCCAAACAGCCTGCCCCTCACTAGCCAACTCCTAGCTTCAAGACCACAAGGCTTCACATTAGAGTCCTCGGTCCATAGACCTGTTCACCCAGCATACCAATGCATGCCGGTGTTAGAATCTACCACTGCCAGCCAAGAAACTAGTTTTCCTATTTTGGCTCCAGGCACCTGTAGAATCAAAATCAGGGGTGTGAGGTCTCCCTGTGGCTCTGGGGTAATGCCCAGGCTCTCAGCTGCCTACTTAGCCTTTATTATCTCTCTGGCAAGCCTGACTCTTGGCCCACTCCAGTAATAAGTCCAGCACTTATATTCTAGGACACTCAGCTCAGGAGACTTTAATTTAGTGTCTCAGCTGAGAGGAGGATTGGTAGATGGGTGGGTAGGTAGGTAGGTAGGTAGGTAGGTGGTAGGTAGGCAGGTAGGTAGGTAGGTAGAGCTGAACAGCCATAGCAGGACATTGGGACTCTAAGCACTTACCAGGGTTTGCAGACATCCCTTAATGTCTTCACCTCTGCCTCAGCTGTCAAGGCTATCTGTATCTGATAGTCCACCATGTCTCCCTGCCCTCGACAGGCCTGGCACAGTTGGTGCTCAATGATGCAGGGACTTGTGTCTTTGAGTGGGCATTGGTCCTGGGCTATCACCTCAGTGGGTACTTGAGAGCTATCTATCAGTTCTCTGTGGGCCAGGTCCTCTCTGGGCCAAATCCTTCACCGTCCTGTCTCCCTTTTTCTCCTCCTCCCGCTGTCAGTGGAGACCAGAGGAGTCCGAGGACTATGTAAGTAACAGGTGTGCAAGCACGGGCAAGACTGGGTCAGGCTGGGCTCATGGGACACTCCCCCTCTCCCAGCCTGTGTTGCCGAGATCCACAGGGCACCAGCCACATCCAGAGAAAATTGGCGTGTAGACATGAGCACCAGGCTGAGCAGTGATTGGCGTTTCCTCTAATCCGTACTCCTCGCCTGTCGAGCAGCAATTTGAGGCCAATGTTCACAATCGACCAGGACCTGGCCCCTGCTCTGGCCAGACAGGGATGGAGTTAAATCCAATCCCGATCGTTAGGCCTTATTGATCCCTAGAGTGAAAAATCACCTGCTCAGGCCCAGGCTGGGAGAAGCACTGGGAGCCAGGTCCAGCACTGGTACTGCTGGAGCCCAAGCCCTGGGAGACCCTCCAGCTTGGCCCTCCAAAGGGTTGTTGGCATCTGCAGTTGGCTCCACCTGAGGCTTAGAGCTGGAGGGACACCAGGCTGGTGCTGGCAGCCCTATGCCTACTCCATGGTGGTACCCTCACTTCCTCCTCTTCCTCCTCTCTGTGTGGCGTGGCTTGGTCTCCTATGGTGTTTCTCCACATGTACGGAAATGATGCCTTTGCTGGATGGGTGTGTGGGTAGGAAATGCCAAGGTAGAAGGAAGTGGAGTGGCTCATTTCTTGGGCATCAGTGGAAACAAGAGGGGGATGTCTTCTTGGGTTTGGGGAATTCTGTGTCCTGTCTTTTTCTCTCTCTTCTGTGGTCTCAGGAGGGATTGGATATTACAGTCACTGGAGTAGCTGGGGTCACTCTACTCACTGGAGTAGCTGGGGTCACTCTAACTGACAGTGCTGTGCTTTAGCCCTCTCCTTTATCTGGCGCTTGTACTCTTCTCTCACTCACTCTGTGTGTGTGTGTGTGTGTGTGTGTGTGTGTGTGTGTGTGTGTGTGTGTGTGTGTGTGTGTGTGTGTGTACTAGTGTCTATAAGTGGCCATGCACCAGCCAATTCAAAAGGGACAGTAGTCTGTATGGATTTATGTGCCAAGAGGCATGGAAGGTGCCTGGTGCCTGTAAGGTTCTGTCAGTGTGTAGAGACCACATGAGGTGTCACTTAAAGCACAATGGAGTGAAAGTAACAGTGTATGTAGCCTTCGTCCTCTGAAAGGAAGAATGAGCAGTCTGCCCCAAGCCTGGGACTTCTGGGGTGGGTGGCATGCTCCTAGCCCACGTCCCACCTGGCTGTCCTGCCTCTAGCAGAGTAAGGATTTGCCCAGCTTCACCTCTCAAGACCCTGGTCCCATGTACCTGGGGCACCGTAGGCTACAGTCTTCAGGTGACTGATAGTCTAACTTCTTCTCACGCAGTATGATGGGACCTGCCTTTCCCCCTTCCCCTTCAGGAAACCACCATCAGTGGCCTCACCCCTGAGACCACCTACTCCATTACCGTTGCTGCCTATACCACTAAGGGGGATGGTGCCCGAAGCAAGCCCAAAGTGGTTACTACAACAGGGGCAGGTGAGTGTGAGGGGTCAGGGACAAAGCTGGGTGGGCAGCAGGGAGGACGGCACCAGAGCCCAGTGCGTGCTGTTCAGTCCCAGGACGGCCCACCATGATGGTCAGCACCACGGCCATGCACACGGCGCTGCTGCAGTGGCACCCGCCCAAGGAGCTGCCCGGAGAGCTGCTGGGCTACCGTCTACAATACCGGCGGGCCGACGAGGCACGGCCTAACACCATAGATTTTGGCAAGGATGACCAGCATTTTACAGTCACCGGTCTGCACAAAGGGGCCACCTACATCTTCCGGCTCGCTGCCAAGAACCGGGCTGGCCCAGGTGAAGAGTTTGAGAAAGAGATCACCACCCCCGAGGACGTGCCCAGTGGCTTTCCTCAAAACCTTCGAGTGACAGGCCTGACCACGTCAACCACTGAACTGACCTGGGACCCGCCAGTGCTGGCGGAGAGGAATGGTCGCATCACCAACTATACCGTGGTCTACCGTGACATCAACAGCCAGCTTGAACTCCAGAATGCTACTGATGACATACACCTTACACTCTTGGGTCTCAAACCGGACACCACTTACGACATCAAGGTCCGTGCACATACCAGCAAAGGCGCCGGCCCACTCAGCCCCAGCATCCAGTCCCGGACCATGCCCATGGATCAAGGTGTGTGCTGTGGTCATGGCATTGGCTGCCCAAGTGTGACTGCTCCTAGGGACCTGTGCTGTTCTTGACCCACTGACCTCTCGCAACTGATCCACCAGCTTCTGCTGTGTGACACTTCACGCTCTCATGACCGCTAACCTCTAATGAACAGGCACCACATTCTTGGGTGTGTGGCCCTGACCTCTGCTGTCCTTGACCTACTGACCTATCTGCGTGACCTTCCAGTCTTTTGTGATCTGATCCACTGATCTCTTTTTGCTACATCACCTTCTAGGGTGTGCAGCTTGCTTCCTTTGGTCTATAGCACTAATCTTTTGGGGCCTAACCTACTGACATCCAGAGACCGTGTGGCCACGTACATCTCATGACCACAACCCACTAATCCCTGGCTACTCTGACCCCGTGTCTGAGCCGCGGCTCTCACCCATACTCTTTCGGAGATCTGACCGCAGGCACAGTGGCATCCCCAGCCGGTTCAGTGTTCACTGTGGAAGAGCCTGGGTTAGGAGCTGGACTATGCAATGTGAAGCTGCCTGGGGGTACTTGGTTGTCACCCTCAGTCCATATCCCCTCCCTCCCCTATACCTGTGCTATAGCCATTGCCATGTCCTCCGGCCCCTTCACCCCAGCCCAGCCAGCCACAGAGCTCACTCCCTCCTCATGCTTCCACAGTGTTTGCCAAGAATTTCCGTGTGGCCGCTGCGATGAAGACATCTGTGCTGCTCAGTTGGGAGGTCCCTGACTCTTATAAGTCAGCTGTGCCCTTCAAGGTGGGTAGATTACTGCCAACCTAGACCAGGGTTCCCCCAACGTCTGCTCTGCATTGCCATTCCCATCCCAGTGCACACAGACATGTGTCTGTGAACTGGATCCTCGTGCAGCCTCTGTGCCCTGGAGACCTGTGGTGGGGGTTCTCACCCAGAGGCATTAGCTGCTTCTCTTTCCCCTACAGATCCTGTACAATGGACAGAGCGTGGAGGTGGACGGGCACTCGATGCGGAAGCTGATCGCAGACCTACAACCCAACACGGAGTACTCCTTCGTCCTGATGAATCGTGGCAGTAGCGCCGGGGGCCTACAGCACCTGGTGTCCATCCGCACTGCCCCGGACCTCCTGCCTCAGAAGCCACTGCCTGCCTCCGCCTTTATAGAGGATGGCCGCTTCTCCCTCTCCATGCCTCAAGTGCAGGACCCTTCACTAGTCAGGTGTACAGAGGAGGCTGGAGGCTGGTACAGATTGGGATCGTAGCAACAGTCGATGAAGGTTCTAATTGTTGCTCTGTCCACACAGGTGGTTCTACATCGTGGTGGTGCCCATTGACCGTGTGGGCGGGAACTTGCTGGCACCAAGATGGAACACACCAGAGGAGTTGGAGCTGGACGAGGTGCCTAGGGGAAGATCAGCATCGAGGGCAGCCACGGGGTGGGCAGTGGCCATCTTTCCCTGAGTGTTGCCCCAGAAGTCTGAATGTGGCTGTCAGTCGCTCCCTCTCTCAGGAGAGGGACTCTGAGGGGAATCCCCAGTAGATTTTAAAAACTCCAGGAGGGCTTGGACTCCAGGAGTGACTTCCCTGGAGGTGTTTGGTAAGAATCCCATGGTATAGGAGTCACTAGAGACATCTCTGCAGCTCTCAGTGTCCTGAGCCCTGTGGACCTCAGAGGCCTGTGGTGTAGAGCCCACGGAAGGCTCGCACCTTAAGCCTAAGTTCTCCTGAACACAAGAAATCACCTGTTTCCTCCTCACAGCTCATGTGGAAACTGCTTTCTCTGGTTAGGGTGAGATTATTCATGAGGCCCTTCCTTAGAGGCTAACCACTCTGATGTCAGGAAGTATCCTGTAATGGCTATGGCCAGGCCAGGCTCATGGGGATCCCTAGGGAGAGGGAGCCCTTATATCAGCTTCAGTAGCTAATGCCCCAGGGACGGATGCTCCCAGGCCTTGTGTGACTCTGTGCTCTCCTCTGCCAGCTTCTGGAGGCCATCGAGCAGGGCGAGGAGAAACAGCGGAGGCGCCGGCGCCAAGCAGAGCGGCTGAAGCCTTATGTAGCAGCTCAAGTGGATGAGCTCCCTGAGACCTTCACCCTGGGGGACAAGAAGAACTACCGTGGCTTCTACAACCGGCCCCTGTCTCCAGATCTGAGTTACCAGTGCTTTGTGCTCGCCTCCCTCAAGGAACCCATGGACCAGGTTGGTCTGAGCTGGCATGACTCTCAGAACACAGATACCCCAGGATTAATCTAAGACTAGGCCAGTCTAGATCTTAGGAGACCCCAGGTCTGCATTATCCTCAGTCTCCAGCATCCTAGGACTAGGGCAACTCTGAGGACCAAGACCTATACTAGGTATCCCATGTCACTAGGCCTCAGGATGTAAAGACCAGAACTAACGCGGCTTCAGTAACCCGGTCCTGCTGACCTGCCACAAGTCAATCTTATAGCCTGGGTCGGCCCTATGTAGCCTGGTCTCAGTGTCCTCTGGGTTTGATCGGTG
This sequence comes from Mastomys coucha, assembly GCF_008632895.1. Lineage (NCBI taxonomy): Eukaryota > Metazoa > Chordata > Mammalia > Rodentia > Muridae > Mastomys > Mastomys coucha. The sequence goes on along the minus strand of NW_022196900.1, from coordinate 75,753,743 downwards.
AGGGTGGGGGCTTTCTTGTTGTGCTCATAGCTCTTGCTGTTATTTCATTGGACCACAGAAGCGCTATGCCTCCAGTCCCTACTCGGACGAGATTGTAGTCCAGGTGACGCCAGCTCAGCAGCAGGAGGAGCCCGAGATGCTGTGGGTGACAGGCCCTGTCCTGGCGGTCATTCTCATCATACTCATTGTCATCGCCATCCTCCTGTTCAAGAGGTAAGTGCCACGCCTGGTTCTGGGGGGACAGAACCTGCCTCTTGCCTCTCTGGTACTCTCTGGTGCATTGTTAAGTGGGCCATCTCTGCCTGGCCCCTGGGTGCCTTGGGAAGCCAGGATGGACAGAAACAGTGTGTCTGTGTGTGTGCACATCTGTGCAGGTCCGCCTTTATGAAGAAGGGCTGAAGTGAACCATGTGTGTCCCGAGGCATGCCCCTCTCTGTTTCTGTGCATGTGAGTGTGTCTGTCTCATCTTCAGTTTTCAGGAGCCACTGCTTCCTGGTCTCCTGCTGTAAGCGTTTGTCTTCGGCCACTGAGTCCTGGCTGGTTATCCGGCCTCCTCTCCTTAGGGCCCACTAGAGGTCCAGGTGGAGTTGCACACCCACATCCCCATGAGTATTTTCATAGCAGACATTTACTAAAGACCCATTATAGCTATGGCTGTCTAACACTTACCTGTCTTGGGTGGTTGTCACACCTGTCCTTGGAGGTACCCCACTGCCCTCTCACCTTCCAAGCCACTTCCAGATATTTTATTTGGCCATCCCCAATTTTATTTATTATACACACATACACACACACACACACACATGTAATTTTTTTTTTCTGATTTTTAAAACAGAGTCGCACTGTATAGCCTTGACTTCCCTAGAGTGTAGACCAGGATGGCTTCAGAGATCTGCCTGCCTCTGTCTGTTTCCTATGCTACTCTAGAGGCTGAGGTAGCAGGATCTGGGGGCTAATCTAAATCCTATCTCAAAAAAAAGTTGGTTTTGGTTTTGTTTTGTTTTTTTAAGGTGAGGAGCTATGGCTCAATGTGAAGTGCTTACCTTTGTGTGTACAAAGTCCTGGGTTCAATCCCCAGTACCACAAAAACTTAAAAGTTCTTTAAAAGCCTAACCTTTGAGCCTGATGGTTGAAATGCCTGGTTAAGTGTATCTTTAGCCTCTCCCTTGACATCATTACACCAAATAAATACGGTCCCTTGGCCCCTGGGCTCCTGCTCTGCCTCAGTGCCCACCCCCAGCCCCCGAAGCCCCCTCACCTGGCAGCTGTTCACTCCACATTCTTTCTTCTATCTCTGGTGCTTCAGAAATCTCTGGCTCCTGGTCCCGTCTTTATACAGCCTCTCATCTCACCCATAGTGCCCAACTGGATATGTGCTGGGCCTCAGCAACTAGCCATGGCTGGCTGGTGAATATGTCCTGTGCTATGTGAGATGTGTCTCCTCATGATGGCACCCACTTTCCTCTCATTACCCTGCCCTTGTCTGGACCCCATAATCCTTCCTGGCAAGTTCACTCCTTCCTCTGGCAGTGGACAGACCTATAGGTGGCACTAAGGAGTGTCCCTCCTCCCACTTAACCTCGCCATCCCCACTTGGGCTCTAATGTCTGTACATAGAGGTGAACTCCCTGAAGTTGTCCTATGGGTACCTTCTCAGGATCCCACATTTCCCTTGTCATGTGAGGGCTGAGTACTCAGCAGCAACAATGACCATTCCTTTCTTCTGTCCTTGCCTGTCTCTCGGGACCTAGTAAACAAGAAAGGTAGGAGTTGTTCCTTCTCTCTGTACACGCCTCCCCCTCTACTTATCCCTGTGCACATCTTGGGCCTGCAGGGAGGGGTGGAGCTCTGACTGAACCCTCTTAGCCTGTGGCTTTAATCAGCAAGCTGCCTGCTCAGCACAGTAGGCTCTGCAGTTCTGGATGAATCCTCGTGGGCATGAGGTGCAGGCTCTGTCACGCTCCTGTTAGTCCAACTCTGTACCTTCCGCAGAAGATGCTCCTCCCTGGAGCATGTGCGCGCTGCAGCCCTCATTGCTTCCCTGAGTCCACAGAGCTCTCCAGAACCTTCCTTAGGCTCCCATTTCTCCAAACTGATTCCTACAAGAGGCCATCTCTGCACTCGGCAGAGCAGCAGGGAAAGGTCCTGATGCACACATGTGTGGGCATATTTCCAAGTTCTCCCCAGACACTCCTGTGCAGGGACTGCAGGTGGTGTCCCAGTAGTCTGTCTCTGACCTTGTCCTCCTTCAATGGGCAAGCTGACACCAGTGAGAGAGGACTCTGTCTGGCTAGGGCCCTGCGGTTCCTGCCCCTCCCCTGCTACTCTGGATATTCGCCCTGAGAGCCAGGCAGCTGGGACCCAGTCCCTTGTGATATTTGTGTGTTTTATGTGCCAGTGCATGTTCTTTCGTGGTGGTTTCTGCTGCCTCAGCTGTGGTCGAGTTCAGGACAGCAGCCACTGCCCAGCAGTGACCTGCCTCCTGTCCAGAGGAACCACCAGCTTCTCTAACCTTCCTCCCTCGCTTCACTGCTCCCGTGCCCACTCCACACCTGCTGTCTCCCTGCCCCAGCCCTACCCTGTGTTCTCTCATGTTGACGCTTCTCTGCCCCTGGCTCACACCCAGAGATCCCAGGATAAGGTGGGGTGGTGGGGAGACATCTGTGGCCATGGGAGCTGCCTGTGCTCCCAGTTTTCACTAGCCTCTTCTTGCTTCTTTAGGAAGAGAACACACTCCCCATCATCAAAGGATGAGCAGTCAATTGGGCTGAAGGACTCCCTGTTGGCCCACTCTTCTGACCCCGTGGAGATGCGAAGGCTTAACTACCAGACCCCAGGTAGGACTGATCCCTCAGCCTCTTGGCCTCCAGCTTAGTCCCACGGGCCATAGGTCTCTCCCACCAAAAGACCTTAATGCATGCTTACTTCTGGCTGCTTCTCTTCCTCTTTTGTTCGCTTTGGATTGACATGATAGAGGCATCCATATTAAACAAGTAGACAGGCTAGGAGACTTCTAGAGACAACAGAGATCCCTGTGTATTTCCAGTCTCTGAATATGGACTATAAGGGACCTCTCGAAGCCTACAGCTCTGACACAAGTGGTCAGTCTCTATATCTGCTCTCTGGCCCATTTTACATGCACACAGACACACAGACACACAGACACACACACACACACACACACACACACACACACACACACACACACACACACACACACACACACACACACCCAGGCTGTATTAGAAGTGAGAAGCTGTAGCAGACAGAATGGTAGGTGAGGGGCTCACACCTGACCCTTCCTGAAGACTATTTCAGGCTCATTGTCCAAGGATGTAGGGTCCCAGCTCCAAGCTTAAGACCTGTCCCTTCCCCTGAGCTGCTCTGGTCCTTCCATCTAGAATATCACTCCTTCCCTGTACCCCAGAGGTATCTCTCAGAGAGCAACAGTCTCTGTAGCTATAGCTCCAGGACCTGGCTTGCTCAACCCTATCCTTGTATTTATCATGCGGTAGATTCTCGTTGGATGCCAGTGAGCACACAACAATGGAATGAGTGAGTGAAGTAATGTGTGCACACAGAGGGTTTGCGTATGTGTGAGTTGGTTATCACTGCACGTCAAATTACCCTAAACTTAGAGGCTTAAAACAACAGTAATTATGTATTCTCTCTCACAGTTTTTATGAGTCAGGAATTCAGACAGGGCACGGTAGGATCAGTGTCTATTCTAGAAATACCCAGGCCCTCAGCCGGAAGATTTGAAAGCTGGGAACTAGAATCATTTAAAGTGAGGCTGGCAAATTATGGCCTGGAGCCAAATACGGCCTGCTTATCTGCTTTTATAAATAAAATTTGCCCGGCACACCACTACACCCATTCATTTCTGGGAACATTTGTACTATAGAGGTCAGTTGACAAATAGAAGGTAGAAGAGACCCTGGATGTCTACAGGCCTTTAGTACTTGTTTTCTGGCCGTTGGTAGCAAATGTTTGCCAACCCATGGGTGGTTTGTTCAGGTGGTAGGTAGTTGACGAGCTAGCTTCTTTGTGTAGCCTGGACTTCCTTACAGCATGGGGACTGAGTTCCAGAGACACGTGTCTTGAGAAGGTGTGCTGTGTGGACCCAGTGAATGGATCTGTGAGGAAGGCAAGGGGTACTAGAGGAGGCTGTTCTCAGAGGGTGCCTTGCTTCATGGGCACCATATAGGAGTTGGGTTGAAGGTGGCTCTAAGTAGAAGCACAGTGTGTGTACATCAAGTTAAACCCCTGTAGGGTATTTCTACAGCGTTGGAGCCAAGAGGTAACTGGGGCTAGGCCTTCTTGACCAGGACTGTGCCCGGCACCCTGAACAGCTTAGACTTCATCCTGACTGACCAAAGGAGTTGTTGAAGGTCTTCATCAGAGGAGCAACGGGGCTGCTGTAAAAATAACTGACTGCTTCTGTGGAGAGCAAGCCCCTGGGGAAGAAGCCAGGCAGTTTCGTGGTAGGAAAGGGAGGGCAGGAGAAGAACAGGCTCTGGGAAGCTGAAGGTGCTAAGGCAGAAGGTAAGCTAAGCTCACACACAGATGCAAAGGCAGTTCTGTAGCTGCTGCCATAGAGGATATCCAAGTGGCAGTAGGCCTTTGTCTCTGGACCTTTGTGCTGACTTCAGCCCGGAAGCTACCAGTATGAGTGGTGCCAAGGATCAGGCAGTGGTCAAAGCTCAGAATGGGCAGGAAGGAGAAGGGAACCCATGGCGGCAGGATGGTATGGTGTTAGGAGAGCATGCAGACAGGTGTAGGCAGAAAGGCTCCCTGTCTCCAGTGCTAGGGTAGTGTGATACTGAGAAGGTGGGGCCCATAGCTTTGGGGTGTAGGACCCAGCCTTCAGGCAAGAGTATTTCCGTGGGTTGAAGAGCAGCAAAGGGGATGCAGAGCCCCTTTCAGATACCAGTGTGTGAAGGATAGCATGGATACATGACGTCCCTGAGAAAGGAGGAACATGAGATTTTAAAGGATTTTTTTCATTTCCAGTGTGGAGACCATCTGAAAATGGCCAAGGTCAGATTTTGAGAGCTGGGCTGGACTGACATTTATTATAGGGTCTCAAGAGGCCACTTAGACCTGTGGTGTTTGGAAGCTCTCTCTTCGGGGGAGGGGGACTCTCTGTGTTACTGGAAGACATGTGCACTTATAATAGGACCTGATCCGTACTTCCACCTATGCCCCTTCCTCTTGCCCTTCACCTACAGTCCCTTCAGTGTCGAACTGCAGAGCCCAAAAGAGAGTTCCTGAGCTCTGCTCCTGTCCCATTGTTTTCTTGGTTTGTTTTCTCTGCAGGTTCCAGTGCCCCCAGTTGCCCGAATATCTCAAGTTAGTTTTCAAAGTTCCCACGTTCGGGGACACTTTGGCTTCAGTGTGTCTCCATCCTTCTACTTCCTCACGTCTCCCCCCTTCCTCCTTGTTCTCTTTCCCTTGCCTTTATTCCCCCACTCCCGGCCTTCTCCCTTCTCTCTGTCCCCTCCTGTGCCCACCTGGCTTCCTCCAGTGTCATCTCTCCAACCCTATCTCCTTGTCTCTGCCACCTCTGGTTTCCGTCCGACCCCTCTGTGTCCCTACTCCTGTTGTTCCCTTGCCTGTCTTTGTATCTTCCTCTCCATCTCTGCTTCTTTCTCTCCCTACTTCTATGCCATTCTGCCATTGTCTCTGCACTCCATGACCATTCCGCCCATACACTTGGTGCCCGGGGTGACAGGGTCACCAAATCTCCCGGGGTGACTGGCATCAATGAGGGGTGGGGGTTTATCTCAGACAGGTGTGGTAAGAGTCCAGCTTCCAGCCTGTCATGCTGCCGCCACGTCCCTGAGCTTGCAGCCCCATCTTCGTGGGAAGAAGCCTCTTGTTCCTCTTAGGGTAGACCTGGCAGGCAGAGAGCCCTGTTGTCCCCGTGCAGCACCAGATCATCTGGACATGCTTCCGCGTGCTCACAGTACACACGCCTCCCTCTCCAGCCTCCCCTGATGCCCAGCCACTGTGTGTTCTCCATTCCTGTCGCCGCTGCATGTACTGTTGTCTCCATGCCACCAGTGCCGAGTACCTCATGATCACACATGTTCACACATGCCTTGGGCTGTCTCTACCACCTTGCTCAGAACTTGCACTAATGCCACCTGTGTGTCTGCTCCACCTCCCCCAGGTATGCGAGACCACCCGCCCATCCCTATCACTGACCTGGCAGACAATATCGAGCGCCTCAAAGCCAACGATGGCCTCAAGTTCTCCCAGGAGTATGAGGTGAGACACCCACCACTCCCATTATGTGTCCTCAGTCTATCCAAGTCCATTTTTGTTTTGCCGTGGGTCCCAGCTGGGGTTAAGGATGTTGCGATGTAGGCCAGGGAGATGGATAGCAAAGTTCAATTGAGGAATCGGCCTTCTTAGGTGCTGGGCTCAGCCCACAGGCTCACCATAGCCCTCTGGTGGTCACCCTAGGACATGCTTCAGAAGGCTCTGCTAGGTGCCCAGGCAGATGTCTCCGTGCCTACAGAAGCAGACAATGATTTAGTAACAATGGCTATAATACACAATCTCCAATAAGAATAGGCCTGCACTTACCAGGTACTGGACAGCATCCTCTCACTTGGTCCCCCATGGAGTGGTACTGTCACAGTCTTATATACCAGAGACCAGGACTGAAACAGGGGAGTGAGTTACCTAGAGTCAAACAGCTGCGGAGTAGTGGAGCCAAGATTGCCACCCAGACCTGGCCTGTGCTGGCTTCATGACCATCCACACCTCAGTCTTGCATAACAGTATTACTGAGTCTTCACATGGTGACCATTGTCAGAGAGAGGCAGGAAGGCTGTCCTCAGCCCGGCTTCCATCACGCTTCCACATGTGATCACAAGTACATGCAGAAACACATAGCTCATAGATGGGGAGTTGGGAAGTCCTCCAAGTGTTTGCCTCACTCTGACCTCTGACCTTCACCTCTGTTTGCTAGGAGCACAGACTTCAGGGTCAGTGAGCGCCTAGCCCACCCACAGCTCTCTGTCAGGGACAGTTCAGTGTCCCCAGGCCATCCAGTCAGGGGAGCCTTGTTAGAAAGAAAGTGATAAGGAGACCCCCTTTCTTTGTCTCTCCACTGTGTCGGCTGCTCTTTTGCCAGCACTTGGCATAGTCCTCGGAGGATGACTGATGGACAGTTGATGGATGGATCTGTTCAGCTGGACCCAGGGGGTTGCTCTCTTTTAGTCAGGTGTCCACTCCTGAGTTATGTTTGTGGGATATATCCCTGGGTACCGGAGTTGCCCTTCTAAGGGCAGTAGGCCAGGTAGATCCTAAAGGCAATAGGCCAGGCTTCCAAAGAAGAAAATTGAACTTGGCAGGTAGATGGATGAGCATGTCTGTACATTGCAACGATGCCACCTCTGCTGTAGAGGCAGAGCCTGTCAGGTGGGCATCCTGGATTTAGCTTGGCTTCTGGACAAGGAAACCTTCCTTGTTTTTTACCAATATTCACCCTTGTCCTGACCCACACCTTGCCATCCTTCCTATAAGGCTCTGTCCACCTTGGTACCCAGAGCCCCTGCTCATATCCGCCACCTTGCCACCTCCCCCTCCATCCCTCCCATCTGAGCTTTCTTTAAAGGGCCTTCTTTGTCCTAAAAGCCTCCAGATCTATTGTGGGCTCTCCTGAAACTTTCTCTTTCATGGTCTATAAGCCATTTGTCAGACTGTTGCTAGCATCTAACTGTGTACCAGTCCCTTTGCTGAGATTTAGGCATGTAGAAATAGATGGCCTTGGGACACAGTCACTGAGAAACACAGGCAGTGATCGGTGCTGTGAGACTGAAATATAGCAAACACAATGGTGGGTGTGTCCAGTGGGTGGGGCCTCGCAGAAAAGATGAGCCAGCTTCCTTCGAGAATAATGAGGCTGGGACCAAAGTGGAGGAGACTGCGATATAGGCGTTGATTCTGTCCATCCACAAAGTAAGGACAATAACTCAAACCTGTCTTAAGAGAAAGAGAAATGCACACAGCGGCTTAGAGCAGTGCTGAGCACACCATGAGCTCACACAGAAATGTAGCTGTTAGCATTTTTGTGCCCTGAGCCAATCATGAGCATCTGAGCAGGAATTTGATACTCAGATCTGCATTTTTTGAAAGACTGTTCTGGCTGAAGGACAGAGTGGGTTGGAGTAGGGCAAGAGAAGAGGCCTAGAGGTACCAAGTGGAGCTTGCTGCTAGCTACTGGCAGCGGCAGCAGGTTGAAAATGGCAGAGGAAGGGAGTGTGAGGGCATGGTGAGCAATGGGAGGGGCCTTGGGGAATTTCTAAGGTGGACTTCAAACCTGGCTGGACTTCCTGGGTCAGTGATTAGTGCTGTCCACTGAGAGGGAGGTCACAGCAGAGCCTGCTTTGACGGGGAACGGATGATCTGGCCTTTAAAAGGACGGGGATGGAAAGACCTATGAAGCTTGTACATGGAGATGTCCAGGGGCAGCTCTGGCATGTAAGCATAAGAGTCCTGTGAATGGGGTGGGGGTCGCTAATGGGGGTTCAGTCAATGAAGATTACAAATGGTGAAGATTGCAGGTATGGCTATGTAAAATGGCCACTTGTAATCCAGAGTGGGGAAGTAGAGACAGAAGCCACCATGGTACTACTGGCTAGCCAGCCTGGCTCACTTGGTGAACGGTAGGCCACTGAGAAGTCCTGGCTCGAAGGCAGAGGGTGTTTCTAGGGTTGTCTACTACATGGGTGCACAAACACATACATGTACACACATGCATTTTAAGAGAGAAAGAAAAGAAAAAAAATCTTGTGAATAGGCTCTGGATGAAACTAATTTGGTAAAGTACTCACCAAAAATTTGCACTGGCACCACCTGTTGGCACCACATAAACAGGGTAGCACACACTGTCATCCTACTGGTCGCCCACACGTAACATGAAAGTAGGAAGATAAGAATGTTGGAGCCATCCCTAGCTGCATGGTAGGTAGTAAATTCAAACCTAGACAGGTATACAAGAGACCTTATCCAAACAAGCAAGCATTTCCTGAGCAATGAAGATGTAGAGTGAGAAGAGAGCCAGGTAGGAGATGCAGGGGAGCTTAGGTGCTGCCCGCAGGGAGGGCAGGGAAGGTGCAGAATAGGAAAAGCCAGAGATGGATAAGAGAGTTAGGCAGCGTGCTGCATGGACCTGTATCCATGGACAGCCTCCAGCATGGCCCAGGTGGCCGCCACATCATCATCATCGTCGTCGTCGTCATCATCATCATCATCATCTCATTCCACCGGTTGGGGCAGGGCCTGTCCCATGACCCACCCACTCCTTATCCACTCTACAAGGGGCTGTCATGGAAGTTTGAGTCCTCAGTTTGTCTGTTTCCAGATTTGGGCTGTATCAGCCATGTGGCTGGGAAGTGTAGGTGTTACTCAACTACAAAGCACCATGGGTAGGCATCCCTTGACTTGGCCCTCACTCTCCCTGTTTCTTTCATTTCTGGCAGTCCATTGACCCTGGACAGCAGTTCACGTGGGAGAATTCCAACTCAGAGGTGAACAAGCCCAAGAACCGCTATGCAAATGTCATTGCCTATGACCATTCTCGAGTCCTCCTCACTTCCATTGATGGTGAGCCTGCAGCACATTGCCCCTTGCCCTTTTCTGTCCTCTGCCCTGCTCTCCAGAATGCTCTGAGCACGGTGGGCTGGCCCAGGGCCCTGGGATACTGCTCTCACATCCCTTTGCATCTTTAGGTGTTCCTGGGAGTGACTACATCAATGCCAACTACATTGATGGCTACCGAAAGCAGAATGCCTACATCGCCACACAGGGTCCGCTGCCTGAGACCATGGGCGATTTCTGGAGGATGGTGTGGGAACAGCGTACAGCCACAGTGGTCATGATGACCAGGCTAGAGGAGAAATCCCGGGTGAGGAGAATGGATGGGAAATGACTTGGTGGCGCTGGGTACCACCTTCTGTGAATGTTTTCAAGGGACTCCCCAGGGGCTGTGGTTTTCCTGGAGTATTGTCTCATTCCCTAGATACAGGGGAACTGCTGGGATGTAACGTAGGGTGTTCCCAGGTGTTTATGGGTTCCCGGGATGTTAATATGTTTCACCAAATGCTGTCATTTTCTGGAATGTTAATATGTTCCCCAGTTTGTGGGGTGTTCCCGGGGTGTTCACATGTTCCCCAGATGCCTGAATGCTCCTGGGGTGTTCACACATCTAAGTTAATTAGTGGAAGGAGCTGCTGATGTCTGCTTTTGCACTGTGAAGCATTGACTGGAACATAAAATTTACAGAGCTTGAAAATGGGGCATAAACGTTATGGGTAAATTTGGCAGAAAATGTGCCTGGTGCGATCTGGTGTTGAATAAATAATTTTCAATTATGGTCCTCCTTCAGCCAATGAGGGCAGCTTAGAATGAGGTGGTAGCTTAGAGTGGTGAGGCTTGGTGAGGAAGAGGGAAGTGAGAATTCGGAGGGAGCTGAGGCCTGTGTGGCCAGGTAAGCTGGACCTGCTTTCCCCTGCTTCTGCCTGTTTGAGATCCTATAACATTGTCACCTGTACTTTGTCCCCTGTCCTGCCCATCCCCCTCCAGGTAAAGTGTGATCAGTATTGGCCAGCCCGTGGCACTGAGACCTATGGCCTAATTCAGGTGACCCTGGTAGACACTATGGAATTGGCCACATACACCATGCGCACCTTTGCTCTCCATAAGGTATGGCCCCGAGTGCCCAAGTGCTCATCTGTCACTTAGGTTGTAGCATGAATGTTATGAGCAGCCGTGGGGTCAGGGCCTGGGAGGTGTATGAGGGGTTCTCACGACCTGTGTCAGGTGACTGCTGTGGCTTCTGGGTATCACCTGAGAGTGGCTGGTCTGGCCCCTTCCCTGGGTCTATGGCAGGCAAACCTCAAACCTTCTTATCTCTATTGACCTTTCCCAGAGTGGCTCCAGTGAGAAGCGTGAGCTGCGTCAGTTCCAGTTCATGGCCTGGCCAGACCACGGGGTTCCTGAGTACCCTACTCCCATCTTGGCCTTCCTGAGACGGGTCAAGGCCTGTAACCCACTAGATGCAGGTCCCATGGTGGTGCATTGCAGGTGAGAGTACAGCGCCGCCACCAGAGGAGAGGGACTGGAGATGAGGGGACCCCCAACCCCAAGCTCTGCTCTTTTCCTCAGTGCTGGTGTGGGCCGCACAGGCTGCTTTATTGTCATCGATGCAATGCTGGAGCGTATGAAGCACGAGAAGACGGTTGACATCTATGGCCACGTGACATGCATGCGCTCACAAAGGAACTACATGGTGCAGACAGAGGACCAGTATGTGTTCATCCATGAGGCATTGTTAGAGGCTGCCATGTGTGGACACACTGAGGTGCTTGCTCGAAACCTCTATGCCCACATCCAGAAGCTAGGCCAAGTGCCTCCGGGGGAGAGTGTCACTGCCATGGAGCTCGAGTTCAAGGTGGGACTCCAGGGGACTGATTCGGTTGTGGGAAGCCTCTTTGCAGGAAGCCAGACCTGACAGAACCCTTCCTCTTCACAGTTGCTGGCCAACTCCAAGGCCCACACATCTCGCTTCATTAGTGCCAACCTGCCCTGCAACAAGTTTAAGAACCGCCTGGTGAATATCATGCCCTATGAGCTGACTCGAGTGTGTTTGCAGCCCATCCGTGGTGTGGAGGGCTCTGACTACATCAATGCCAGCTTTCTAGATGGCTACAGGTTGGCATGCCTCTCCCTGCCCCGCTGTGCCTTTTGCTACCTTGGTCTGCTTCTGGTTGGGAGAGTGAGCTAATCCAAAAGATCAGACTGAGTTGGGGACAGAAGTGAGGGCTTCCTGGAGGAGGGCTGCTCTCTGTGCAGGGTCCTAAGGAGCTAGGCAGTGTCGGGATAGGTGGGGCGGGGCAGCAGCACCTCCAGCATGTCAAGTCTTATGTCACCCAGACAGCAGAAGGCCTACATAGCTACACAGGGGCCTCTGGCAGAGAGCACCGAGGACTTCTGGCGCATGTTATGGGAGCACAATTCCACCATCATCGTCATGCTGACCAAGCTTCGGGAGATGGGCAGGGTGAGCCCACCCCTTCCCCTAGGGCCCTTCTCATACCAGGGAGGACACCAGCTACCCTTGGGAAAGACATACCTCTTTTACTCTCTGCTCTCATACCCCAGCTTCCCATCAGCATAGCCTCAGACCCTTTTACCAACCCTGGAGGCACCCTGTCCCAAAGTTTTCTGAGACATGGTATTCTCTTCACCTGGCCTCCCCACCTGATCATGGGCGTGGTGCCTGGTTCTGTCCACAGGAGAAATGTCACCAGTACTGGCCAGCAGAGCGCTCCGCTCGCTATCAATACTTTGTTGTTGACCCGATGGCTGAGTACAACATGCCGCAGTATATCCTGCGTGAATTCAAAGTCACAGATGCCCGGGTGAGTGTCAGCCAAAGAATATGCACATAAACGTGTCCCTCGCGCTACTTGAGCACATGTGGGTCTGTCTGCCCCAAGACACTGCAGCTCACACTGAATCTGAGTTCTGTGCCTTACTCCTAGAGTGTTGTTGTGAGTGTATCCCTGTGTGGTTGTGCTCCTGGTTTAGAGGGCCTAAGGTACAAACCTTAATTCTGACCCCTGACTTTCTCTCCCAGGATGGGCAGTCAAGGACAATCCGACAGTTCCAGTTTACAGACTGGCCAGAGCAAGGAGTACCCAAAACCGGTGAAGGCTTCATCGACTTCATCGGGCAGGTGCACAAGACAAAGGAGCAGTTTGGACAGGATGGGCCCATCACTGTGCACTGCAGGTGGGACAGTCCCCGTGGAGGGATGGGGTGGAAGTCGACTGTGCGAGGGAGCAGGACTCCTGACACAGCCGTTCTCTGAGCAGTGCTGGTGTGGGCCGCACCGGTGTGTTCATCACCCTGAGCATTGTCCTGGAGCGCATGCGGTACGAGGGTGTGGTTGACATGTTCCAGACGGTGAAGACCCTCCGCACACAGCGCCCTGCAATGGTGCAGACAGAGGTACGCAGAGCAGAGTGAAGGACCCAAGTGTCTGCCCGACAAGCTGTGTGCCCTTACTTTTGTAAACCCTTCCTGAGTTCTAGTGTGTCATGCTGCCTATGGGGTCGGGGTTAGACGTAGCAGTCTGTGTAAGCCGTGTGAGCCTGGTTTGAGTAGCAGAGGTCTGGGAGAGAGAAAAAGGAGAAACAGCCTTTCAAGGCTTCAGCTGGAGAATACCTGGGCAGTTCTCTGTGTCCAGCATCTGCTCTTAGCCAGCAGCTGGGGCCACTGGCTGCAGCGTGAGTGCCCTTCTGTTTGGAATAGCTACTGGCACTGTTCACACTGACCAGCCCTCCCTCTTTCTCGAAGGACCAATACCAGCTGTGCTACCGTGCGGCCCTGGAATACCTCGGCAGCTTTGATCACTATGCAACGTAACTACTGCTCCCCTCTCCTCCGATGCTCCCCTGAGGGGCTCCGGAGGGGACCCAGCTCCTCTGAGCCATACCGACCATCGTCCAGCCCTCCTGCACGGATGCTGTTGCCGGCAGAGCACAGCCCACTGGGATCACAGCATTTCGGGAACATTGCCACACCAGTCAGAGAGCCCAGAACACCTGGGCAAGTAGGCGGACTGGCAGCCTGGCTCTGGGCCCTCGTCCACCGGGCCCAAGTGGAGCCCCGCTTCAAGCTGTCCGTTCAGCTCCGCGCTTCTCATGCTTCTCATGGGGTGGGGAAGGGGGCAAAGCCCCCAGTTTTTATACACTAGGCGGGGTAGACTGCGGGTCCTAGCCTCTTCCTCCGACTTTCCTTTTGCAGATCTTTCACTGCAGATTGGGCTGCTGTGGGAGTTGGGACTTAAACTTGTTTTCCTTTTTGAGTTCACGTTGGATCCTTTCTTGTACAACTTCTGCGGAAGGACCCAGTACACACCTTCCTTGAGCAGAGCTAGGGCCCTACCTGAACAAGTCGGCTGTGGCCCCGGGAGGCAGCATGGCTCCTACTGTCCTCCAGCCTTTCAGATGAGATCCTATTCCAGCCAAATGCAGGGAAACACTTTATTTTGTTTGTTTTAGGTTTTGTTTTTCCTTGAGAGCCTTTTTTTAGGCCCCACAGACAGTGGTGGGCGGGGAGTCGATAGGAAACACATCCCCAGTGTGCATTTAACATTCATAGCCTACAACCACAGACGTGTCTGGGGGAGCCTGGCAAGGCGTTCCTCGTCACCATCGTGTTTGCAAAGGTTCAAAAAAACAAAAATTTAAAAAAAAAAAAAAACATAAAAATATTTTTTTTTAAGAAAAGAAATAAAGATTCATCCCCTGGCCCCTACTTCAGATCTGAAGTGGGAGGCAATTCAATGTGCCTGGGGCTCGCCACGGGCCCACAGAGTCGCTATCATCCCCAGCGTCGCAGTGTGGCAGGTGTTTGTAGGCTGTGGGTTCTGGCCACCTCGGTAAATGAATGGCACAGGTAAGGGCCTGTGCCACGCCCCACACACCTCAGGGCCAAGCGGGGGCGTGGCTGGCCCTTCAGGTCTAGGCCAGTGGGCCTGGTAGCACATGTCTGTCCTCAACAGGACAGATGCTTTCTCTCCTGGTTTGCAGCTGTCTTCAAATCCCCCATGACCCGCTCTTCCCACTCCTTCAAGTTGCCCTCACAAACCAATGTGACAAGACTACTGGACTTGTATCCATGGTACTATACGCAGTCCTCTTATCTCAGCTTGCTGAGGGGCAGGGAGAGGGTCTCTTCCTCTGGGCAGCACTATCTAGATAGGTAAGTGGGGGCGGGGAAGGGTGCATAGCTGTTTTAGCCGAGGGACTCGATACCGACGTCCCCAGATATAGCTAGGCTAAGTCAAGATCAACAGTCCGGGGTTGGTGGTGTTGGATGAAACATTCATTTTTACCTTGTGGATGCTAGTGCTGTAGAGTTCACTGTTGTACACAGTCTGTTTTCTATTTGTTAAGAAAAACTACAGCATCATTGCATACTTCTTGATGGTAATAAATTTGAATAATCAAGATTTCTTACACACCGGGCCTCTGTCTCAGCTGCTGTGTCTAGAGTGTGGGATCCTAAGTCTCTGGCTAGGGTGGCTTCTGAGGAGTCCATCCCAAGAGGAGGATGAGGCCCCACCTGAGTGAGTGCCTATGACAGGGCAGGTTCCAGCCATGGCTGCCTGATGGAACCACCTGCCTGAGCTGTAGCTGTGGAGAGGCTCTCAGACCCTCGTCTCTCTCCACCTTGTGATGCTGTGGATTCACAAATAGAGGATGTAACACACTATCACTGCCTTCATCCTCTCCCGTGCTATAAGGAATGGAATAGCCCTGTGGACTTAGAAAGTGACCATATGGAAGTAGTTGATCAGTAAGAAATCTTGTAATTCTTGCCATGTGGGTATTGGATGCACACAGTGAGACCCCCCTAGGCTCAGGGACACAGCAAGGAGGGTTCACTGACCCTGCAGCCTTGACCCTGCCTGACCTCAGCATCCTAGACAAACCAGAAGAGAAATACCCAAGTCACACACAGCCGAGTGGTGGTTGCATTTGGTGATTTTAGAGGGTGAGTAGAAGTTAGTTTTAAGAGCAGGGAAGAGCTGGGCAGTAGTGGCGCACACCTTTAATCCCAGCACTTGAGAGGCAGAGGCAGGCGGATTTCTGAGTTCGAGGCCAGCCTGGTCTACAGAGTGAGTTCCAGGACAGCCAGGGCTACACAGAGAAACCCTGTCTCCAAAAACAAAAACAAACAGAAAAGCAGGGGAGAGAGTTCCTAGTGGAAGAAGGACCCGTGCAAAGGATTGGAAGCCTATGCCACAGCAAGCTAAGGCTGGAAAGGGGGTAGTGGATGGAACCAGACCAACTGAGTTGGTTGTGAAAGGGATGTAGATGTCCTGCAGACCACCTGCCTTGCATTGTCCTGGCTCAGCTTGAGTAGAGGCCCCAGGCTGTTCCAGGGTTAATAGTCCCCCACGACCGCACTACCACCCACCCAACACCCTCCCACCCCCACCCACCCCTCTTCCCAATGACCAAGCCTAGAACCAGCCCCTCCTTGGTTTAGTTTAGTGCCCAATCCATCTGTATTTGTTCAGAGAAGAGCAACCCGTGTGCCATGATTTCTGATGGGATGATTTGAAGAATTACTTGCTAAATCAAAGATCGAACCATGAGATGTCAAGGGAAGAGTAAATGCCAAGCAGGCCTACTCTTGAGGAAAGTCAGCATGCAGACCTGCTCCCACCACACACACACACACACACATACACAGCACTCAGCGCTTTATAAACCACAGGGATCCACGCAGATCAGCGAGTCCTTAACCAGTAAGGGCTTCTACCAAAGAGACCATAGGCAGATTAAGCACCAGGGTTGGGACCCACACACACTAGTGTCTGTTTCAAAATCTTTTCTCCGTCCCCAACAGTATCAAATCTCCACTGTACTTTGTGTCAGCTGGGTTGTTTTTTGAGACCGGGTCTCACTATGTAGCTTTGGCTGCCCTGGCCTGGAACTCACCATATAGACCAGACTGGCTTCAAACTCCAAGATCTGCCTGCCTATGCCTCCTGGGTTCTGGGATTAAAGGTGTGTACCACTATGCCCATTTTTTTAAAAAAAAAAAAGGCAGGGCCTCATAGTTCAGACCTCAAATTCATGCACGTTGGGATGAACTTCTGACCCTCCTACCTCCATGTCCCAAATGCGGAGATCACAGGGCTGTAACTACCATCTCTGGCTTCCTGGTTTCCAGGCAAGCACTCTTACCAAACGAGCCACACCCTTCCCTTGTTACCCTCGAGCCTGCCCCTCAGAGGTCTCCCCTTGCAGAGTTTAGCACCCTAGGCACTAAGTTTGCTAATCTCTCCTGTACACTCTTATTCCACACTGAACCCTGCCCGTCGTGTGTCTGTCTACAGTCCCACTGCTTCTGACCCAAGCCATACACTAGGCCCTGCAGCAGTGAAGACAAGTCTCACCCAGTATCTCCTGCTGGCTCCACATTCATGGTAGACTGTTCCTGAGCACTGGGGTTACAGGCATGAGCCACCATGCCTAACCCTGAGCCATCCTTTCCCACTTAGCATGCCGTCTGTCTACGTGCTCTGCTTGTTCCCAAGCCTGTCCAAGCCAGCTCAGTCTCAACATGGCAACCAGAATGCTCATCCCAGATAGACCTGACGGAAGAGTCCCACCAAGCCCTCAAAATCAGCCGTAACTCCCTGGTTCTCTAGGCCTGGAGGACCTGGCCTTTGGCCTAATCTTCCTTCTCCCTTTACCCTGTTTCCCAACCATGACAAAAAGAACAAAACAAAACAAAACAAAAAACCACTTCTTTTGTTTGTGTATGCAGTGTTGCGGATGGATCTTGCACATACTAGGCAAACTCTATTCTAGCCCCAAGCCAGTTCTCTAAATGTTGGACCTGACCATCCACTCAGCTCTAGATCTTTCTACAAAGCATCCCTCCTGTCCACGTGATAACTTTTTTCCTCATTTTAATTGCAGAGCAGTTTTTTCACACGGTATATTCTGATCCCCTCCCCCACTCCTCCCACCCAGTTCCTCTCCACCCACCCAAACCCATGCAACTCCTCATTTTTTTAGTCTCAGCTGAAAATAATTCCTTCAGAAGCCAGCGGTAACCATCCTAAAAGAGGCAAGATGGTCTCACTATGCCAGGTATCTGAAGTCTATTATTTCATGTAATCCTCACAATAAGCTATAAGGTCGCTTCAATTATGCCTATTTTATCTCTTGGAATATTATGTTTCATCCACTTCTCCAGTACCTAATGAGAACCTGCCATGTGGCAGTCACCATTCTAGAGTTCAGAGTAAACACGCCAGTGAACCCCACAGATGGCTGCCTGGAGGCATGTGTTCTTGAGGAGACAGAGGATGCATATGAAAATCAGTGAATAAATGTATTTGTAATGTGTCAGGAGGTGGTAAGTGCCCTGGTGGTACAGTAGGAGGGATCAGGCAGTCTTCAGTGAAAAATGGCATATTAGCTACTTTCCTATTCTGTTCCCTAAATGCCTGACAGAAACGACTCAAGGGCGGGTGAAATGGCTCAGTGGATAAAAATGTAGCCAATCAGCCAGGCAGTGGTGGCGCAAGCCTTTAGGCCTAGCACTTGGGAGACAGAAGCAGGCAGATTTCTGTGTTTGAGGCCAGCCTGGTCTACAGAATGAGTTCCAGGACAGCCAGGGTTACACAGAGAAACCCTGTCTCTAAAAACAAACAAACAAAAGAATGTAGCCAATCATGAAGCATAGCCACTTAAAAAAAAGGCAGGCATGGTGGTGGGTGTCCCTCACTCCAACCCTGGAGGGCAGACACAGGCTGACTTCCAGAGTTCTCTGGACAGCCAGTCTAATCAAAGTGGCTTCGCTTTTCTCTCCTTTCCTTTTCTTTTCTTTTCTTTTCTTTTCTCTTTTCTTCTCTTCTCTTCTCTTCTCTTCTTTTCTTTTTCAAGACGAGTTTTCTCTGTGTAACCCTGACTGCCCTGGAGCTCACTCTGTAGACCAGGCTGGCCTCAAACTCAGAAATCCGCCTGCCTCTGCCTCCCAAGTGCTGGGATTAAAGGCATGTGCCACCACTGCCCAGCTGGCTTCTTATTTTTGAGAGACCCTACCACGAAATAATAAGGCAGAGTATTAGAAGACGCTATTTGATAACGTCTACATGTGCACACATGTAACATGCCTGCACATCCAACATGCCTGCCTGCACTATGTATACGCTGGACACATTCCCACCCACACAAAATTTAAAAGAAGGAAATAATAATGAACTGAGGAGGAAATTTTTTTCTTGGTTTATGATTCCCATCTGCTATGGTAGGGGCAGCGTCGTTGGTCATGGTGGGCCACAGAGTAGAGCAGGGTGTTGTCAGGTCTCTCCTTCTTACCCTTAATTCAGTCCAGATCTCCACATTCAGGGCTCATCTTCCCTCTCAGTTCATCTTGTCCGGGGACATACTCATAATTGCACCCAGAAATGTGCCTCTCAAACCAGTCAAGTGGACCATGCAGTTAATCCTCAGAGATGGGGTTGCAGGGGAGTCTTGAACACTGTGGAAAAGGTTGCTCACTGTCTTCACGATGAGTATCCAGGATCTGTAGAAATGGCTCCACTGTTGAGAGCACTCACTCTCCCAGAGGGCCCAGGTTCTGTCCCTATGCCTACACGGAGGTTTATAAGCTTCTCTAACTTCAGTTTCAGGGGACCTGATGCCCTCTCTTGACATTCAAGTATGCCAGGTATGCAGCTACACAAGTGGGCAAAGGGCTCCCACACATAGAAAAGGGTGGGCACCCAGGCAGAGGGGGTCACTGGAGCAAAGGGGTGTGCTATGCGCTGAGACCAGGATGGCTTTAATATTCTGAGCAAAGGCCAGAGAGTAGCAGGAGATAAGTCAAATGGACAAGAGGCACAAATACAGTTGTCATTAGTTAGCCAGAAAGCTCCTTGGCTGGCTGGTGCAGACCTGTCATCTCTGCTCCTCAGAAAGCTGAGGCAGGAGGATTGGCAGTTGTGGCTCTCTTTCTCCAAATACCCAGCCAAAGAAACTATTCACAATATAGTGTGTATCCTTGTGTGTGTGTGTGTCCGTGTGTCCATCTGCCTGCCTGCCTGCCTGTCTCTCTGTCTGTCTGTCTGTGTCTGGGTGTGTGCTGAGTGCACCTGCTGAGGATCAATCCCCAGGGGCTTTGCACCTGCTAGGCAACAGTTCTCTGGCTAAGCTGCTGCACCAGCTCAGTTTGAAAGGATCCAAACCGAAAGGTAAGCCTCCTCTTTGCACCCGGCTCTTCTGATGGAAGACTCTGTACGTCTTTAGCAGATGAATGTCTGTTGACTCCTTGGCTATAAATGTGACAGGTTTGGCAAATTTACTTGACCCCTTGCCTCTACCTTTCTTCTACTTCCTAATTCTGTAAGATATATTACTATTTTTAATTTGTCTCAGCGCTCCCTGCATGGCTTTAAACGTTGATATTTAAGTGTCTGTCTGCTGATTTATCACCTGTGGACGGTCCCTATTGATTCTCCTCGGGGAAGATGAGGAAGTCAGTGTACCTATGTCCCCCGCCTCCTTCCACTTCCTTTCTCTCCCCTGATCTCATGTTGTTGGTGTTTATAATACTGTTTCATTAGTACAATGAAGCCTCTCATTCTAAAAATTAAAAACCAACAAATAGCATTTTAATTGTGTGTTTATGAAACACGCAATTCAAGAATTGCGTGTTTGAAGAATCCATTTCTTCCCTTTTCTTTTTTCTTTCCTTTTTGTTTTGTAGTTTTGTTTTTCTGACACAGGATCTCTCTAGCCTGGCTGTTGTGGAACTCACTCTGTAGACCAGGCTGGCCTCGAACTCAGAGACCTGCCTCTGCCTCCCAAGTTATGAGATTAAAGGTGAGCGCCACCACGGCCCGGCTTCAAGCAGGTCTTCTGAGGACTTTCCTCTTGTCCCTTTCTTGAGACAGGGTTTCTCTGTGTAGCCCTGGCTGTCCTGGAACTCACTCTGTAGACCAGGCTGGCCTCGAACTCAGAAATCCGCCTGGCTCTGCCTCCCAAGCGCTGGGATTAAAGGCATACACACCACTGCCCGGCCCCTTGTCCCTTTCATTTCAGAACTGTACTCATCCCCTCCCACCCCTGTGTTGATCAGGCATGCCAGTCCTTTTGCACCAAGTCCCCGTGTGTGGAGCACTCTTCTTCTCACAGACTTTCCACACAGGACTGTAAGCTCTCTGATGCTTGCGTGCCTGAGACTATCAGCATTCAGTGTGGAGTTTCCCTACTCCAGGTTTCTTACAAAAAGAGCTTGCTGCAGACTGTTTCCTTTATTTAATTTTTAGTCATGGTTGGCCTTACTATACAGCCTTGACTGGCCTAAAATTTGCTATGTAGATTACATTGGCCTTGAACTCAGAGATCTGACTGTTGATATCTTCTGAGAGCTGAGATTAAAGGAATGCAATATTACATGTGGCCTTAAATTTTTGCTGCTGCTGCTTCTTCTTTCTTTCTTTCTTTCTTTCTTTCTTTCTTTCTTTCTTTCTTCTTCTTCTTCTTCTTCTTCTTCTTCTTCTTCTTCTTCTTCTTCTTCTTCTTCTCCTCCTCCTCCTCCTCCTCCTCCTCCACCTCTTCCTCTTCCTCCTCCTCCTCCTTCTCCACCTCCTCCTCCCATCCTCCCTCCTCCTCCTCTTCCTCCTCCTTCTCCTCCACCTCCTCTTCTTCCTCCTCCCATCCTCCCTCCTCCTCTTCCTTGTCCTCCTCCTCCTTTTTCTTCTTCTTCTTGTTTGGACGGGGGTGCATATGAGCCACAGCATGCATGCAGATGTCAGAGTATGACTGTGTGGGGCTGGTTTTCACTCACCTTTAGTTTGTTTCCAGGGATCAAACTCAGGTTATCAGGTTTAAATGGCAAATGCTTTACCCACTGAGCTATTTCACTAACTCAGATCCTTGTTTTCTAAAAATACTTTGGAATGGAACTGGAGAAATGGCTCAGTGGTTAAGATTGTTGGCTGCTTTTCCAGAGGTCCCAGGTTTAGTTCCCAGGAACTCACATGACAGCCCATAACTCCAGTTCTGGAGGATCCAACCCCCTCACACAGACATACATGCTGCAAAACACCAATGCATATAAAATACATAAATCATAAATAAAAAGTATTTTGAAGGGGCTGAAGAGATGGCTTCAGTGTTTATGAGCACTTGCTGCTCTTCCAGAGGATCAAACTTATATTCCCAGTACATACATGACAGATCACAACCGTGTGTCACTCTAGTTCGAGGGAATCTGATGCCCTCTTCTGGCTTCCAACAGCACCATGCATGCACATAGTAAAGACATACAGGCAGGTAAAACACCCACACATATACAATATAGATTAACTAATTAGTAAAAAAAAGAAATTAAATGACAGGGCTGGCTACGGTAGCACACTGGCTGTGGTGGCACAGTGGCTGTGGTGGCATGCACCTTCATCAATTCCAGCACTCCAGAGGCAGAAGTAGGTAAGAGATCAGGACAGCAAGGTAATCCTTGTCAGCATAGGACTTCCAAGGTTAGCCTGAGCTCCATGAGACCCAGTCTGAAGAAGTACTTCTCTTACAAAGTGGACAGAGTATACTGCTGGGCTGCTGCTAAGTCTAGCCAGAGCTAGGCATCTAACTTTACTGGCTTGCTTTATTACACAGCTAGTCCACTACAGTCATCTTTTTATATTTTTCAAATTATTTTGACTAGTCTCTGTTTTTCTTCCAAATGAACATTGAATTATTTAGGGGAAATTCTCTCAATTTTTATCTATTTCCTCCCTTCCTTCCTTTCTTTTTTTCTTTTTTCTTTCTTTCTTTCTTTTGAGGTAGGGTATTACTAGGGGTTTCTTTTTTCTTTTTTATATTTTTTCATTTTATGTGTATGAGTTTTATTGTTGTTGTTGTTGTTTTGCTTTTGAGTCAGGGTTTCTCTGTGTAGCCCTGGCTCTCCTGGAACTCACTCTGTAGACTAGGCTGGCCTCAAACTCAGCACCTGCCTCTGCCTCCTGAGTGCTGGGATTAAAGGCCTTTGCCACTACTTATTGCCTTGCTTATTTGTATGTATGAAAATTTTGCTAGATTCCATGCATGTCTAGTGCCTGAATAGGTTAGAAGAAAGAACTGGATCCCCTGGAAATGGAGTTATGGACAGTTACGAGCCACTATGTAAACACTGGGAATCAAACCTGGGCTCTCTGAAAGAACAAGTGCTCTTAACCAGTGACCCATCTCTCCAGCATTACCATCCTCCTTTTTCTTTCTTTTTGAGACAGGGTCTCTCTCATGTAGCCCAGGCTGACCTCAAACTCCCTGTGTAGCTGAAGATAACCTTGAACTTTCAATCTTCCTGCCCCCAAAGAGTTCTGAGGACCCAGGACTGCACTCTCAAGCCCAATTTATAGAGCTTATGAGGTAACTGAGAATCAAACCCAGGCCATCCCTCATGCTGGGCAAGCACTCTGTCAACTGAGTCAAATCTCCAGGCCCTTCCTCCCTCAGTTTTCCTAACAGATTTTTACTGTATCTTTTAAAAGTCGACGGGAACACATCTGAAGAATAGACATGTGTGCTGGTTGGTTTTGGTCAACTTGACACAAACCTAGACATATCTGAGAATAGGAACCACAATTGAAAAAATGTTTTCATAAGATTGTCCTGTGGGCAAGCCTGTTGGGTGTTTTCTTAGTCGGTGGGAAAGCCAAGCTCATTGTGGACAGTACCAGCCTGGGCAAGAGGTCCCAGAGTCTTTAAGAAAGCAGGCTGAGAAAAGCATAGGGAGCAAACCAATAAGCAGTGCTTTTCCATGGTCTCTGCTTCAGTTCCTGCCACCAGATTCCTGCCTGAGTTCCCGCTCTGACTTTTCTGGATGATGAGCTAACTATAAGGTATAAGATGAAATGAATCCTTTTCTTTTGGTCATGATATTTCATCACAACAATAAAAATACTAAGAGAGCATGTTAACATTAAAAAAAAATAAAGTCTAAAAGCTTAATGCTTTTAGTCAAAAGAAAACTATTGGGGTCAGAGAGTGGCTCAGTGGGTAAAGTGCTTACTACACAATATGAATTTGAATCCCAAGCACCGAGGTTAAAAATGTGATGTGGTGGCCAGTGCCTCTAACTCTGGTGTTGGGGTCGGAGGTGGTATTGGTGGAGACAGGTAGATCCTGGAACTTGCTTATTAGTTATTCTAACCCGAATGGTGAGCTTCAGAAAGTAAGGTGGAAACTGACAGAGGAAGACATGTGAGGTCAACCGCTGGCCTCCACACACAGGCACTCACAGACATACACAGGGCACATACAGCACAGGGATAAGTTGTCTTGATGGCGAATGTCTGGAATCCCAGCACTGAGATTGAAGCAGGAGGATATGCTACAAGTGAGATTTGGCTTGAAGGAGAAGGAGAAGAAGGAGGAGGAGGAAGAGGAGGAGGAGGAGGAGGAGAAGGAGGAAGAGAAGGAGAAGGAGAAGAAGAAGAAGAAGAAGGAGAAGGAGAAGGAAAAGGAGAAGGAAAAGGAGAGGGAGAGGAAGAGGGAGAGGGAGAGGGAGAGGGAGAAGAAAAAGTAAAAATCTATGGAGATGGCTGGAGAGATGGCTCTGTGGTTATGAGCACTGACTGCTCTTCCAGAGGTCCTGAGTTCAATTTCCAGCAACCACATGGTGGCTCACAACCATCTGTAATGGGATCCCATGCCTTCTTCTGGTGTCTGAAGACAGCTGCAATGTATTCATATACATAAAATAAAATAAATAAATCTTTTTTTAAAATGACGAGTTTGGAACTGGAGAGATGGCTCAGTGCTTGCTGCTCTTCCAGAGGGTCAGAGGTCAGTTCACAGCACTCAACTCCTGAAGCTCACAATGTCCTGTAGCTACAGCTCCAGATGATCTAGCATTGTTTTCTGGCCTCTACAAGGACCCACACTCATGTGTGTGTATAAATTCACACACACACACACACACACACACACACACAAACAAATATACACAGTATACATACATGCAAATGCAAATTAAATTTTTAAAAAATCTTTTTAAAACTTTTGTTTGCAGCCTGGTGGTAGTGGGACACAACTTTAATTCCAGCACTCAGAGGCAGAGGGAAGTGAATCTCTGTGAGTTTGAGACCAACCTGGTCTACAGAGTTCCAGGCAGTCAGAAACTCTGTCTTGAAAGAAAGCAAAAACTTCTTTATAAACCGAGCTTGCAATTTCTTTTTTAAAAGGAAAAGAGAAAAAGAGCTTGTTGATGGCACATGCCTTTAATCCCAGAACTCTGGAGGCCTGTGAGTTCGATACCAGCCTTGGCTACATAAGGAGTTCCTGGTCAGCCAGAGCTACCTAGAGAGATCATCGTCTGGAGAAACAAGTTGTGTGTGGGGGGGGGGGAGGCAGTGTTAAACCTTGACCTACTAGTTAAAGATCCTTTCAAATCAGTAGGAGCAAAAGTAAATACCCTGGCTAGAAAAATGGGTATGGAGACAAATAGGCAAATTCAAAAGAAAATTACAAAATCTCACGATAACAGTAAAGGTCCTCTGCCCCACTAAGTAGTCAAAGGAATGCAAATTGAAACAAAAATGAGGTGCTGATGTTTGACTGTCAAATAGGCAAAAGAAAAAAATAAATCAGCAGAAGTTATACATCAATATTGACACAGGGAATTGGACACATGTTGCTAGTGGGAATATAGACCAATTCTGCCTTTTTAGAGAATGTTTTGCAATATTTATCAAAGGTCATATTGGGTGCTGAGGATGTAGCTCAGCTAGTGAGTGCTTACCCAGCACGTACAAGGAGTTTAATCGTTGACACCACATAAACTGGGTGGAGTGTATTCTTGTCATACCCAGTACTCCCTGGTGTGGAGACAGGAGTATCAGGAGTTTGGAAGTTCCAAGCCAGTGTGGAAAACATGAGACTCTAGGAAATAAAAAGGCATACCAGAGAAGGTGCTATCTCAGTGGTAGGGAACTTAGCATGTGCAGAGCCCTTAATGCCATCCCATGGTCAGTACTGAGCAGGGAGAAAGTTTTGGTTGAAACGACAGAGCATTTTTATCCAGGCATAGTGGTGTACATGCTATTTTATAACAACTTTCTCTCAGTCAAACCTTCCATCCAAGCAGGGGGCGATGGCATACATCTTCAATCCTAGTACCCAGGAGACAGAGACAGGTGGATGTCTTTGAGTTCCAGGACAGTCAGAGCTACATAGTGAGACCCTGTCTCAAAAACAAAACAAAGCAAAACAACAACAACAAACAAACAAACAAAAGCAACAACAAACAAAATCTTCCAAAGATTATCATGCCTAAAATGGTTCTAGGACTGGAGAGATGGCTCAGCAGTCTAGGGTACTTATTGCTCTTGCAGATAGATGACCTGGACCATCAGTTCCCAGCATCCATGTAGTGGCTCAAACCATTCTTGAGCCACTCAAGGAAAAAAAAAAAAAAGACTAAGGATTCTTTAAAGGGAGGTAAGACAATCTGTCCTTCAGGGAACCTCTCAGCACTTCAGGAAGTCCCTGAAACTCATCAGACACAGTAGTCCTCTCCCTCAAGTATGAATAAACAGTAAGGACTGCTGAGAGACACCTGAGATTCTGCATCATTGGTCCAGTGTCCACAGCACTTTGGTTATTATTATTAGTCTTACATCTTCAGTGGCCTTGAGAAAGTACTCTCCAGGCTGCCGGGCTGCCTGTAGATCATGCACTGTGCTCCAGGTTCCAGCTTCCATGAGCTGTCACTCATAAGAGGGTGGGGTTTTAGTGATGCAGCTGTATTTGAATCATTTGTGCTCCTGTAGTAACCCTTCACCCCTGTTCCTAGAAGTAACCCCATTAAAGCTCAGTGGTTCACTCAGTTGGACTTTGATGGTATCTATACTTTGGTCTGTGGTCAGTTCCCTACCTGGAGTAAGTAGACATTTGTTTGTGTCTCCCTAGGAAGAGTGTCCCACAATACTTGTCTGTGATCCTAGTACTTGGGATATGGAGGTAAGAAGATTAGGGATTCAAGACCAGTCTGAGCTACATACAGTAAGTTTAAGTCCAGCCTGGGCTACATGGAACCTCATTAAAAAACAAACAAACAAACAAACAAACAAACAAATACTTCCCAAGCCAAACAGGGGAGTGGAATTAGGGTTGAATTTGATCAAAATATATTGTACGTATGTATATATGGATGGATGGATGGATGGATTGATGGATGGATATTTCAAAGAATAAATAAAAATATTTAAAAAAAAACCAAGCAATTAGCTGGGCAATGGTGACACATACCTTTAATCCCAGCACTTGGGAGACAGAGGCAGGCGAATTTCTGAGTTCGAGGCCAGCCTGGTCTACAGAGTGAGTTCCAGGACAGCCAGGGCTACACAGAGAAATCCTGTCTCGAAAAAACAAACCAAACCAAAACAAACAAACAAAAAAAAGTCAATAGATAGAAAGATAGACAGATAGACAGACAGATAAAAAATTTAAATGTGTTCCATCACTTACACAGCTATACATATTTAGAAACTTATATAAGGGGAAACCCACAAATAATTTAAACACTGCAGCAGCATTCCTAATGCTGAAGGCTTGAAAACAACCCAAATTAGAGACACAGAGACACGTATATAGGATCGCTGTCTCCTGGGTGCTCTTTAAATGTAGAATCTCAGACCCTGCCACAGACCTGCTGACTCAGAACCTGTGCTCTGACAGCTCCTTATGGCACTTGTACGAGCGTTAAAATTAGAGGCGGGCTGACAAAGATGTGTGCCAGCAACATTAGCAATGATCCAGGGATGGTGCTCCCTATCTATCTCAAGTACGTTTTCTAGTTTTCCCACCTTTGACATGCACTTCTTTTGATAAGTGTCAGAGGTAGAGAAAAGCGCCATGCCGTACTTGCAGATGTCATTCCCATTTCCTAGCTTCCTAGCTTTCTTCCCTGGCACACCTTACACAAGTCCTTCCCCAACCTCACCAGACTAGACTCTAGTCCAGCTGCATTGCCAGGGGAGGTAGAGGCAGGCGGATCTCTGTGAGTTCAAGGCCAGCCTGGTCTACAGAATGAATCCAGGACAGTCAGGGCTACACAGAGAAACCCTGTCTCAAAAAG
Organism: Mastomys coucha; assembly: GCF_008632895.1. Lineage (NCBI taxonomy): Eukaryota > Metazoa > Chordata > Mammalia > Rodentia > Muridae > Mastomys > Mastomys coucha. The sequence goes on along the minus strand of NW_022196900.1, from coordinate 75,726,047 downwards.
CTGGGGGTGAGGTGGGGGTAGAGGGCTGGAGAGATGGCTCAGTGGTTAAGAGCACTGACTGCTCTTCCAGAGGTCCTCAGTTCAATTCTCAGCAACCACACAGTGGCTCACAACCATCTGTAATGGGGTCTGATGCCCTCTTCTGGTGTGTCTGAAGAGAGTGACAATATACTCACGTACATTCATCAGCTGTTCAAATAGTAACAGGTAGAAAAATATCAAGGAAATTATCCAGGTTGCAGGGATAACAAAGGACACAATCTGGCATAGTAATTATTGCTTGTCTTGTCTGTCTGTACTAGACTGTGTACTTGGAGCCAGGACCAAGTATTGCTCACCTCCTGGCTTACAGCCTGACTCAAAGCAATCCATGTTTGCTAAATGGATAAAGGAGACACGCTTATCTGGCCTTCGGATAGGAGAGAAATTCATTGTAAGAATTGCAGCTCGAGTGCTCACAATCTCTGCCTCCCTCCTCAGTCTCCCCTCCAGCTTCCACAGTGAGCACACACCCCAGTCAGCTCTAAGGGCGACTTCCCATCCCCACCAAGTCAAGCCCTCTTCTCAAGGACAAACTGCTTTTCTCTTCCAGCCTCTAGCACCATTGGTAGTAATGGCTCCCACAGCACGGCTGAGGTGGGTGGGGTGGGTGTTTTACTTGGTGGCAACATCATGTTTCAAGTAAATGACACCCAGGCCTGGATTGTTTTGTGGAGTATGCCAAAGATTTTTTTATGTCTCACCTTTAGGAAGCATAATAAAATTGTATCTGCTAGCATTTCTAAGTATCAAATATGAGAAGTATTTCCCCTGTATTATCCCTAGCCCCCTGCCCAGAGACGGGGTTTCTCTCTGTAGCCCTGGCTGTCCTGGAACTTTCTCTGTAGACTAGGCTGGCTTTAAACTCTGCCTCCCTCTGCTTCTCAAGTGCTGGGCTTAAAGGCATGTACCACACCCAGGTTTTATCATTTTATTTTATTCTACTGTTTCCCCCCCCCTTTGTTCCCTGAGAAAGGGTCTCACTATGTAGTCCTGATTGTCCTGAAACTCATCATATGCTTATTAGTTAAAACAGGCTGGCCTCAAATTCACAGAAATCCTCCTACCTCTGCCGTACTGGGATTAAAAACATGTGCCACCATATCTAGCCTTCCTTCCTTCCTTCCTTCTCTCCTTCCTTTCTTCCTTCCTTCCTTCCTTCCTTCTCTCCTTCCTTCCTTCCTTCCTTTCCTCCTGCACCTCCTTCTCCTCCTCATTCTCTTCCTCTTCCTCCTCCTCTTCCTTTTTTTTGTGAGACATGGTTTCACTTTATAGACCTAGTTAAGTCTGAAACTTGGTAAGTCCAGGCTGCTTTCAAATTTGCAGCTACCTCCTGTCTCTACTTTCCACATGAAAGACTAAAGGCATGAACTTCCACACCCAGCTAATTTACTGTTGTTTAGAGACAGGCTGGCCTGGAACTCTGTAACGAGAGGACTTTGAGCTTTCTCCAGTCTTCCTTCCCGAAGGATGGGGTTATAGGCATACATTTCTACTCTAAGCCAGTGGAGCTTTTAAAGAGGCTTCAGTGGGGTGAGGGATTCATTTTTAATGTACTTATTCTATGTGTACACACCATGGTTCACATGTGCCAGCCAGAGGACAACTTTTGGGGATCAGATCTCCCCTTCCACCACGTGGGTCCCAGAGATCAAATTCAGGCCCTGAGGCTTGTATGGCCAGCATCGTTACTGGTTGAACCATGTTGTCAGTCTAATTATGCAAATGTGTGTTTGTATTTCTATATTTCGTTGTCCAGGATGCCCCGTCTTTTCAACTGCCCTTTGTCTGCAGGGCGAAGTTCAGGCCAGATTCTTTCCTCATTTACATGACTGGGTTGGCTGCAGAAGTGAACTGGCTCAAGGGGTGGAGCTGAATCAGAGAGTTCCTGCTGCTTATTATTCTTGTGCCCAAAGCCTCCAAGAGTACCCAGGGAAAGTGTTTACTTTCAGTGGCTAATGCCATGGACAAGGGTTAGGTGTGACTGAACCAGAGGTAAAGGCTAAAGTCATTAGTTTATCCACAGTCTCTCAATTACACACCATGGGTCATGAGCAATATTGCTGACTTCCAAATTTGAAGTTCATTATGCAGGCAAAAAGAAAACATACCACTCAACAGGTCTTTATTTAATTTACCTGGTAGTACTTGACTCTGAGCCTCACATATGCTAGGCAAAGTCTCTACTGTTCAGCTGCAGCCACAGCTTTTTATGCACTTTTAAATTTTTTTGTTTGTCTTGTTTGTTTGTTTGAGACTGTAGCTGTCTTCAGACACCTCAGAGAAGGAGATATCAGATCTCATTACGGATAGTTGTGAGTCACCATATGGTTGCTGGGATTTGACTCAAGACCTTCAGAAGAGCAGTCAGTGCTCTTAACCTCTGAGCCATCATCCTTCCAGCCCAACCCAAGCTAATCTTTTTTTTTTTTTTTTTTTTTTTTTTTTTTTTTTTTTTTTTTTTTTTTGGTTTTTCAAGACAGGGTTTCTCTGTGTAGCCCTGGCTGTCCTGGAACTCACTCTGTAGGCTGGCTTCGAACTCAGAAATCTGCCTGCCTCTGCCTCTGCCTCCCAAGTGCTGGATTTAAAGGCGTAAGTCACCACTGTCTGGCTCAGGATTCACTTCTTAACTTTTAAATTTACTGAGTAACTAATTGAAACAGTGTCTCACTATGCAGCCCTAGCCAGCCTGGAACCTGTAGACCAGGTTGGGCTCTATCTGCCTTCACCTCTCAAGAACTGGGATTAAAGGCATGTATTACCATGCACCCACCCTCCCTTTTTGGACAAGATTTCATTATATGGGCCTGGCTGGCTTGGAACTCACAGAGCTTTGCTTGCCTCTGCCTCCTAAGTGTCCTAAGTGCTGGAATTAAAGGTATATTAAAACCACATTTGTTTGTTTGTTTGTTTCTTTTTTGTTTGTTTGTTTTGAGACAGGGTTTCTCTGTGTAGCCCTGGCTGTCCTGGAACTCACTCTGTAGACCAGGCTGGCCTCGAACTCAGAAATTCACCTGCCTCTGCCTCCCAAGTGCTGGGACTAAAGGCGTGTGCCACCACCGCCCAGCCACATTTGTTCCTTTCTTTCTTTCTTTCTTTCTTTCTTTCTTTCTTTCTTTTTTTATGTGTATGAGTACACTGTAGCTGTAGAGAGGACTGTGAGCCATCGTGTGTGTGGCTGCTGTTGATCTTAGGACCTCTGCCGCCCCGCTTGCTCCGCCCCGCTCCCTCCGGCCCTGCTCGCTCTGGTGTAATTTTCTGCAGCTGTCTTCAGACGCACCAGAAGAGGGCATCCGATCTCATTATGGGTGGTTGTGAGCCACCATGTGGTTGCTGGGATCTGAACTCAGGACCTTCGGAAGAGCAGTCAGACTCCTCTTACAGCAGTCATCTTGCCAGCCCCCCACATTTGTTTCTTTATGGTGTATTTATACATGAGCACAAGCATGTCACTGCGTGGGCATGAAAGTCACGGAGAGCTAGCCGGAGCTGGTTCTCTCCCTCTACCATCTTGATCCCAGAGGTTGGACTCAGGTCTTCAGGCTGGCAACAAACACTGTTACCTGCTGGCCCATTTTGCCACCAATTCACTTTTTAAAATTTTTTTTTATTTTATTTTATGGGTATGAGTGTTCCTTTGTGTGTGTGTGTGTGTGTGTGTGTGTGTGTGTGTGTGTGCTTTTACTAGCTAAGTGCCCCACTCCATCACTTTTGAATTTTTCCATAGGGTCCCATTAAGTCTTTAAGTCATCCAGATTGGCCCTAAAATCACTGTAGACGGTGATCTTGAATTTGTGATTCTTCTTGCCTCAGCCCAGGTCAGGACTAAAGCATAGAACAGAGCAAGCATACAATGGTGGTCCAGGAGGACTTTGCTGAAGAAGTCCCATGTCATCAAGGAGCTGAGGGAGCAAACCATACACCAGGGAATAAGGACCTAGAGGAGAAAGTCGGGGTGGGAGTTGACCTAATGTCTGAAGGGATTTGGCTTTTCTCCAAAACGAGCTGGGATGTCTTTTGATGGTTTGGAGAGGAGAGACATGATCTAGCTTCTAGGGAAGTATCCTTGTCTGCCGAGGCGAGGAGACTGCAAAGAGCTAGGCAGAAGCAGACACCTCGGAGCCTATGGCAGTTACCCTATTCAAGCTATGGATGGCGGGGCCCAGGCAGTGGCGGTCAAGGGCAATGGTCCCTTCTTAGATGCACTTTAATGCAAAGCAGAACCAAGTCCATGTTAATGTCAAAGCACAGTTCCTAAAATTAAAGTTGATAAACTGGAAACTCTGGAAAACTCACATGCTTCAAGAGACACCAGAAGGAAATTGAAAAAGACAAGCCACAGAATCAGAGACAATATTTATAAAGTCTATGTCTGGCAAAGGATTTGAATCTAGAATATACAAAGAACTCTTGCGAGTCAATAGTAACAATTCAAACTACCCAATTCAAAATCAGACAAAAGATTTGGATGATGCTCCTATGTGTATATTAGCACAGCTAATAAGCACATAAAAAAGATGGTCGACTTCATTAGTCATCAGGAAAATGCAAATTATGACCACAACATGATACTACTTCATGCCCACTAGAATGGCTGTAATCAGAAAGACAGACAATACCAAATGTTGGCAAGGGTGTGCAGAAACGGGAATCCTCATATATTGTTAATGGGAATGAACATTTCTAAAAACAGTTTCTGCAGTTTCTTAAAAAGATAAACACAAATTTCCTATACAACCCAGCAATTATTCCACTCTAGTTATCTACCCAAGAGAAATGCAAACAGACATTCACACAAAGACTTGTGCATAAATGTTCATAGCAGCCCTATTCATAACAGCCCCAAAGTGGAGACAATCCAGTTGTCAATCAAAACCACAATGGGATGCTATTCAACCGCAGAAAAGAAGGAAACACGGATGCAAGTGCAACATGGGTTTCTCTCCAAAAGACATTATGCTCAGTGAAAGAAGCCAGACACAAAGGACCAACCGCACACTGCATGGCTTTATTTACAGGAAACAACCAGAAGAGGCAAATCTACACAGGGACTGCTTCCCTCAGTTGGGGTGGGAGCCCAGATCACTTGTAAACAGGCTCTAGAAGTGAGTTGAAGGCTCTTACTGAACAGATAAAAATGGTCCAAAATTAGACAAGATATTTTGGTGATTAAATTTTTAAGACTTATCATTTTAAATTATGTCCATGCATGAGTACACATGTGTGGACTGTGTTGTGTGTGGAGCGAGCATATGCACGAGAGTGCAGTTGCTGGTGGAAGTCAGAGGCTCATATCATGGTCCCCCAAAGCAGGGATACAGGGCAGTTGTGAGCCACCAGACTGGGATGCTGGGAACTGAACTCTTGGGTCCATCTGCCAGAGCTACACTTGCTTTTAACCACTGAAAAATCTCTCCAGCTCCAAGTAGTAGGAGCACGAGAAACTGAAATTCAAGAATTTGAGACTAGCTTAAAATAAGAACAACAACAAAAGAGCTAGCAAGATGACTTAACTGCTAAAGTGCTTGCTACCAAGACAGACAATCCAGGTTGAATCCCTAAGACTCATAGAACTGAAACTCGTAAATTGTCCTCTGATCTTTGTATGAATATGCACTGCCCTTCAACAAATATATGAACATATTATTATTTTGGAGAGAGAGTCTCATCATTATTCCTGCCTGGCCTGGAACTTACTCCTTAGATCAGGCTGGCCTTGAGGTCACAGACGTTCACCTGCCTCTGCCTCCTGAGTGCTGGGATTGAAGGCATTGCACCATCATGTCCAGCCTAAATAGATGTAATTTTAAGAATTAGAAAAAGTGAGCCGGGCGGTGGTGGCGCACGCCTTTAATCCCAGCACTTGGGAGGCAGAGGCAGGCGGATT